>NC_067472.1:156383317-156756650 GCF_947179515.1 Apodemus sylvaticus | reverse complement strand
TTTGGTAGCCTCTCAAATGTTCTGTCTAGGTGAAGCTTTTCTAAATGTAATTTGAGGTTATGATGTTCCTTAGTATTCGAGCTCATGTTCTCACTGAGTTTGAAATTGCTCTCTACTTTTTTTTTTTTTTAAATAGTTATTTATTATTATATGTGAAAGTACACTGTAGCTGTCTTCAGACAGACCAGAAGAGGGTGTCAGGTCTCGTTACAGATGGTTGTAAACCAACATGTGGTAGCTGGCATTTGAACTCAGGACCTTTGGAAGAGCAGTCAGTGCTCTTAACCACTGAGCCATCTCTCCAGCCCCTGCTCTCTACTTTTAATCTATATCCCCCCAGAGAAGCCAAATAAATATGTTGAGTGTCTTTTTATTATCCCACCCTTCATGACTTCTTTGATAGTTTTAAATCTCTTCATTGCTTTTACCCTTCATCTCTCAATCTTACTGTTCTAAGTGGTTTACTCATTTCTTCATTTCAAAAATTGTTTCTTTAGCTCAATAGACCCGGTTACTGAATTGTTTAACAGGTATTTATTTGGAGTGCTGTATAAGATGGTGATTCAAGCACATTTTCCTAGGCCCATGCAATTGGAGCCTCTGTATATACAAACCAAAAAGCATGACTATTAGGGCAGGACGTAGAATGCAGAAAGGGCACAAAGGAACTTCCTGGCCCTGCACACCTCTGTCTTAAGGGTTCTGTTCTTGGAACTGCTTTTACATTTTTAGAATGTGGTCAGTTTTGAACCTTTGTTTTTATCTCAATATTTTTGTCTTCTGGTGTCTGCTTTTTATTGTTGCTGTTGTTATAGTTGGTTTTTTGAGACAGGGTTTCTCTGTGTTAGCCCTGGCTGTCCTGGAACTTGCTCTGTAGACCAGGCTGGCCTCTTAAAGGTCCACCTGCCTCTGTCTTCCAAGTGCTGGGACTAAAGGTGTGCACCACCCCTGCCCTGCTTATTCTTTATTTTTCTAGGATTTATTTTTTTTATTACATTTGTTTATATTTATTTGTATGTCTATATGAGTGTGTGTGTATGTGTGCTCATGTTGGCCAGAAGAGGTCATCAGATTCCATGGAGTTGGAATTACAGGTCATTGTGAGCATGAAGACATGGGGACTGGGAATGAAGCTGTGTCCTAAATTTATAACTGAATAAACTGATGAGCCATGGTTCTAGTTCCAACCTTGATTAAAACATTTTGTATTACATTTATGTATTTATGTATTCCTATATGTGTGTGTGTGTGTGTGGGGGTCAGAGGGTAACTTGTGGAAGTTCGTTATCCATCTGCCATGTAGGTCCTAGTTTAAATTCAGGTTGTTAGGCTTGGTGGTATGTGACCTTATTGGCTATACAGTATTACTGGCTCTCTGATTCTTAACTTCTAAGAATATTTTTCATATACTTATATGTACTTTTTTTTTCCTTTTTTAATCACCATCTCTAGGGACATAATTTTCTTTGAAAAATATCTTCCCTCATGTTATTTTGTTTCAGATAGTACCTGTTCCTTTCCATAGTGATAGCAGTATCTCTTTGCTTTGGTCAAGGTGACCCTAGAAGCCAGTTTTGTATTTACTTCTGTTATGCTGTAGGGTTTTATAGTTTATAGTGGGATCAAGTGGTCATTTTGTCCTCTGGTATTTGTGCTTAGATGGGTAGTAGACTGTTATCTCATAGCTATTCAGAGGGCAGGCTGGCTCCCTGGTTTCGTGAGCACTAGAAGAGTTGTCTAAGAATAGTGTGACACTCTATCACACTAGGCCGTCAGATTTCTAGGGAAAGCTCAGGTTTAGCAGGTGATTGTGAGGAGTGTGGGAACTGCTCTTCTGTTCATTGGATGGCTGATCTAATGCTCAGCCTGGGCCCCCGCTTTTTAAGAGCAGAGCCTTTGGCTCCTACCTTGTCAGTGTACTTGCTTTGCCCCGAGGACTTTGCTTGTGAGCTGTGGCTTAGCTATCTAGTTTTAAAGTGCAGTTGGTTCCAGGCATTTTTCTGTTGGGTGCAGACTGTTGGGGATTGCACTGATTGTTGCTGCTTCTACATTATTTAGTCCTTTGTGCTGATCTTGTATTTTGCAGTTGTATAGTGAGAGCTGGGTAAGACATTGTTTTTGTAAAGTACTTTTACAATGAGATTTCCCAGATATAGGGGTTAAAACATTTTAGTAGTTTTTAAAAATTCATGTAAGGATCAGTCTTTCCAATCTGAAAATTAAAATTTGAAATGGTTCCAATTTTAAACTTTTTTCAGTATTAATGTGATTTTGTTGATGGAAAATTCATTGTATGCCAACTGTTTCATGTGTAAAAAATTTTTAAAATCATGTAGCTGGGCATGGTGGTGCACAGGCTTTTATCCCAGCTCTTGGGAGACAGAGGAGTGAATTTCTGTGAGTTCAAGGCCAGCCTGGTCTACAGATTGAGTTCTAGGACAACAAACAAAATAATGTATAATTTATGTCCAGGCTACATATAGTAGGTGTGTATGAAGCACACATAAATTTTGTATAATACATGAGTCCTTTAAGTTGCATATGTATAAAAATATTCCAATATGTGAAACATTTTGGATAAGAGATATCAATTTGAACTGAAAAGTTAATTTTGTTTATGTAAGTAACATTTCAAATTAAAGTTTATTCAGTCCTTTATTAACATTTGGATGTTCTAAATACTTTTTCTTCTTTTTATAGCTGCATGCTGCCATTAGTCACCAGGTTGAGCCGGAATTCCTTGGTTTAGGTCTGGGCAGCGTGCTCCTGAACAGCCTCAAGCAGACAGTGGTGACCCTGGCCAGCAGTGCTGGAGTGCTGGGCACGGTGCAGTCAGCTGCCCAGGCCGTACTCCAGAGCGGCTGGTCTGTGCTGCTGCCCACAGCCGAGGAGCGGGCCAGGGCGCTCTCAGCACTCCTGCCCTGCACAGGTGAGCTTTTGTTAGGTGAAGAATTGTGCACAGACGAAAATGTGGGAAGGGATGTGGGAGGGCACTTATCCACACTGCGAAAACAAACACCAAACTAAACAGAACAAACCCCTTCTTTTTTCAGTTTCAGGCAATGAAGTGAATATAAGTCCAGGTCGTCGATTCATGATTGATCTTTTAGTTGGGAGCTTGATGGCTGATGGAGGATTAGAGTCAGCTTTAAATGCAGCCATTACTGCAGAAATTCAGGTATGGCGCTAGGAGTACAGAGAGAGTCAATGAGTGATTTTACTTAGTGTATACTTAGTGTATAGAGATTGAAAACTGTGTATTCGGACATATGTAGGAATTGTGACTATAATCATTGAAGAACCCAAAATGTAAAACTTTTAATTACATACAAATTTTTCAAACTCTTGTTTTTATTTGTGATAAAGTAATCCCATTTTAAGTGTCTACTTTGATGAATTTGACAGTTTCTTCTATCATGTAGATTATTTTCATCACCCTGGAAGATCCTTATGTCCCTTTGCATTTAGACTCCCCAGCCTTTTGATTATCTGCCTCGAATGTCATGTAAATGGGATACTTGGTAGTAGTACCTCTTCTTTTGCCTCAGTTGATGGTTTTTATATTCAGCTGCATCACAGTTTGTTACTACTTTGTTCTTATGATTGAGAATTCTTTCATGCTTTTTGCTGTTGAAAAGTATTCCATTGAATGGTTGGTTGTAACACTTGTTGTTTCTGGTTTTAAGTCTACTGTGGTCAGTAGGATCGTTAAGTTCATCAAGGGAGAAAGTGTGTGCTAACCCTTTGAGCATGCATTTCCCTGTGACTAAATACTGTGGGGGAGGCATTAACTGAGTTCTAGGTGTGTGCTTACATATTCCCAGATGGGCCCTGTTCCTTACATATGAACAGTTGTGTGAGAGCTGCAGCTCTTTCCTGACTCTGTATAAGTTATAAAATACTAAGTATTTGTCAGAATTGGTGGCAAAGATTTCAATGTCTTGAGGCTGGAGAGATGACTCTGCAATAAGAGTATTGGCTGCTGCTCTTCCGATGACCTTGATATGATTCCCATCACTCACATGCTGGCTTACAATGTCTAACTCTAGGGCATTTGATGTTATCTTCTGGCCTCCACTAGCACTGGGCACACATGTTGTCCAGACATACATGTAGGCAAAACACTTACATACATAAGAGAAGAGAAGAAAAGCAGAAAGAAAGAGAATATTTAAAACCATAGCAACCAAAGGGTGGGGTTTCTGACAAAATACACAGCAGGTATTGTCAGTTGTGTGCATCAGCATCTGAGGCTAGGACTGCTGTGGTGTTAATGAGCTAACTGTTCACCAGTTTGTGTTTTATGAATTTCAGGATATAGAAGCCAAGAAAGAAGCACAGAAGGAAAAAGAAATTGATGAGCAAGAAGCCAGTGCCTCCACATTTCATAGAAGTAGGACTCCCCTGGATAAAGACCTAATTAACACTGGGATCTATGAATCATCTGGCAAACAGTGCTTGCCTCTAGTTCAACTCATACAGCAGCTCCTTAGGTAAATAGTATTAGCTATGCTATATTTTAGTTTGCTGTTACTGTTTTAAATAGTGAAATCAAACACTAAAGCCTGACGAAGCTGTTGATCTTACTCCAAAGATTTTCTAGGACAGAGTTGTAGAGGGAAGAGAAGGTTCTTAAGCATGGCTAAGAAGAGGGAATATGAAGAAATTTGTAACACTTTACAATTGAAGTATCATAAAAATATTTTTATACCCATTAATAAGCAAGGAAGTGCAAATTATAACAATTAAGGCATGGTTACATTTTTTTATTTTATGTACATTGATGTTCTACCTGCATGCATGTTTGTGTGACGGTGTTAGATTCTGTAGAACTGGAATTAAGGATAGTTGTGAACTGCCGTATGGGTGCTGGGAATTGAACCCAGGTTTTTTGGAAGAACAGCCAGTGCTCTTAACTGCTGAGTCATCTCTCTAACCCAGGCAAGGTTACTTTTTAAAGAGGTTAATACTCATTATAGTCATCCAAGGCTACACTAAGAAACCCTGTCTCGAAAAACAAAACAGAAAGAAGACAAAACCAGAAAACCTTATAAGACAAACTTATAAGGAAAACTTACAAGACAACTTTTAACTTAAATTAAAAATGTAATGAAAGAATAGTGAGTGGTTCTTTGGAAAGCCGATTTCAGAGGTAGTAAAGGATGAAATGAACTCAAACTGTCATGAAAGTTAACCTTGGGAAGGGTCAAAGCCAGACAAAGTTGGATAAATAATTCAATAAGTCTGTGAAAGAAATCACATTCGGGGCTGGAGAAACGGCTCAGCAGTTAAGGCCATTCACTGACTGTTCTTCCAGAGGTCCTGAGTTTAATTCCCAGCAAGTGCATGGTGGCTCACAACCATATATAATGTGATCTGATGCCCTTCTTCTGGCATGCAGGTGTACATGCAGATAGAATACTCATAGACATAAAAAATAAATATATCATTAAAGAAAGACATCACATTCTTGACTTTCTGCTCTCTGAATCTAGGCTCTTTGTTTATTATGTTTTCAGTTTCAGGAGAGGAGGGGAGGGATAGTCTATTATAACCAGCTTGGACTCAAATTTGCTGTGCGGATAAGTGCGGCCCTGAACTTCTGAATCTCCCACTTCTTCCTCCTAGCATGCCTAGATTGTATTTTATCGTCATAAAGAGAGTAGAGCTCTAGTGGGCTGGCCCAAGCAGTTGCCCAAACAGCAGGAGACCAGGTTCTGGCAGCTTCTGTGTCCATGTTTGCCATAGGTAGGGTGGGTGTACCTGCTGTCCTCAGTAGGTTAGTGATGGACTTTTCATGATTAAGTTTTAAAACTAATTGTTATGGTCAGTTTTAGTAGTAAAGTGATAACATTTTCAGTGATAAAAACCAATAGAAAGGGCCATACATCAGGGGGTGGGGGGTGGACTCAGTTGTAAAGTGCTTGCCTAGCATACATGATGGCTTCAATCTCTAGAATAAATACATGCATACATACACACACATACACACAGAAACACACTCACACACACCAATAGTTTATTTCTGAGTTCATGTTGAAATAGTAAAATTTTCAAAGTATTTGAATGATTTGCTTTGTGTCAACTGAGGACTAAGTTTTTGTTTGCTGTGCTTTTGTGTGCTGTCTCTCAGAGCTAGAGCATGAGGTAAACATATTAAATTTTGAGTGTTCATTTTTATTTTTATTCATGTGATTAAAAATTACATATAGGTGCTCTTTCTCTAGGGTTTCTTTCTATTTAGTGAGCTTATTTTTCAGTCCTATGGCAGGTAAGTTCCCATATGTGCCACAGAGTTATACCTGTTTTGCTAGAATCTTTGGAAATCAGTCAGAGAAGCCTTTTGCATGCCTCTTAATCTAGGCTGTTAAGCATATATAATGTGCCATTTTTGTATGAATAGACATTTTATTCTTTAGATAATGATCAGAAGATATTTATGTTGACTCGATTAGTTCAGTTATTACAAAATAGTCTAAAAATAGAACTTGAAATATTTTCTATCATTTATTTCTTTGAAAATGGGAGATGATAAAATTGATCCTTGCTAAAAATAATGAGGAACAGATTTCGGACTGATTCATAAATTTTATGCTGACAGGCACTACAGAATATTATTTACATGTGAAAGTAAGAGTTTTGATGTTCTTATAATAAATGAACCCTTTTCACATTCTGATTATGGATCTGAATTTTATAATAAAGGAAATAAGCTAAAATTTTTATACTATTAATTCCTTAAGATGTATCAATTTATAAAAGATTTATTAGTTTAAATTATGTACATATATGTGTGCCTATGTGGGGGTATGTGCATGTAAATGCAGATGCACATGGAGACCATAGGCCTTAGATTACCTATGGTTGCTGGGAACCAAACTTGGGTTCTCGTAACTTCTAAGACATCTCTCCAGTTCCACCCCACTAAACTGTATTTTGGGCGTGAGATTTTAGACCCATTTCTTCTGTTGGAGTGTTGTCAGGGCTACTTGCCAGGTAGTGAGCTTGACAGGAGAGGTCAAAGGGGACCTTATTATGTGTTCGTTGTAATGTGTGATCAGGGTGAGGTCCTATACCTGAGCAAATATTACAGTGTAAGTTCAGTTACCGCAGGAGCCCTAGCTACTCATTTTGTTCTTACTGTCCTGTCTTCATTCATATTGTTTAAAGTTTTGTATTTTTTCAATAGTATGCTCTTACAGTAGGAATTAAGAGGTAAAGTTTCATAAAACATAATATATGAAATTCTCAAAGAATAAACAAAAATATTATTATTTAAAAACGGTGGTGGAGCCTAAAGTATGTTCTTAATCTTTTCTCATGAGTAGAGGATCCCAGGTGGTCCTTTGGGGACCATAGTAGGTGTTGGTAGCTTACATATATTTCTGCCTGGAGCTGCTGGGGTAGATCTGATTTGTGGCAGCCCTGGAACCAGGCTTGACTTTAGCTCTTCTCTTTCTGTTTCTCTTCATTAACCTATTCCTTTCTTTCTGTTCTGTACCAAAGATGAGGCCTGGCTCACTGGGGGCTGGATTGTGGTTACTTAGCAAGTATCCCACTTGGTGTTCCCTGTTCCATTTGACTTGATTTCATGCTGACCTCAGTTACTCCTTGCTTATGTAGATAATAGCCCCCCCCCCCCCCCCCCCAAACAACCAGCCAGCCAGCCAGCCAGCCAGCCAACCCCTCAGTTAGTCCATGTTATAGAATCTCATTGTAGCATCATGGTTCTGATGCCTCTCTATTTCTGACCCTTGTCATTTCTACCTTTGTTCCTTTGTACCTGGCTCATTGCACGGTAGCTTCCACTACTTTATAAACTTGGCAGAAGCTCATGACTTTCTTCGTCTCTTCTCATACTTGAGGGCTCAAGTCTCAGTACGTGGTAGGGACTGAAGCTGCTGTTCCTTGCTGTGATGTTTGGGCATCTTATTCTAATCAGGGTCAATTTATACTCATTTTAGTATCCCTCCTGTGTTCTCTGCTCAGAAGAACCTCATGTGCCATCCTTCAGCAGGCGCTGAAAGCGACTTGCAAAGGCAGTGTAGTGATATGGTGCATCTTGACTTTTAGAACAAATGGCATACTGCTCTGGAGAAAAAAGATAATGTTTTGCTCTTATGTTTTTATAGAACTTTTCCTTTTTGAGCAAGATCTGCTCTTATTTTGTGTCATTGATGTTCTGGTAGGGCTTTATTGGATCTTTGGCATCTGGTCAGTTTGGAATCAGAGCGTTCTTGCTGCATGCAGATCCACCTCATACATCTGGTGGTTAACTTATGTATTGTCTGTGCTTCTGATAATTAGTTCATGTAAAGTTCTTCCCTTTGCTTTCTAACAGAATACTTTCATTTTTCACCCCCTCTTCCCTTACATAGAAATATCGCTTCTCAGACTGTAGCCAGACTGAAAGATGTTGCTCGCCGCATTTCCTCGTGTCTGGACTTTGAGCAGCATAGCTGTGAGAGATCGGCTTCCTTGGATCTGTTACTGCGCTTTCAGCGACTGCTCATCAGCAAACTTTATCCAGGAGAAAATATTGGTCCAATCTCAGATTCTTCCAGTAAGTTTTTTTTTCAAGACATGCAAGTGTCTTATACATTTGGAGCTTTTAAATTTTGTTTTTGATTTCTTTTGGTCTGCCCAGAATGTGTATCCAGATGTGGTTCTCAAACTATATTTAATGTACCAATTCTGGAAGCTATATTTTTAATCTACTTTTTGATCATATATTTATATTTATATTTATATTTATATTTATATTTATCACTTTAAAATATATACTTATAAAAATTCATCTTTAGGTATGTGACTCCTTTACCTGCATGTATATATGTGTAGCACATGTGTGTTTGGTACTCAAGCTTTCAGGTACTCTAGGTAGTCACAGGTCAGAAGAGGGCTTCAGGTTTCCTGGAACTGGAGTTATGGTTGTAAGTTGCCATGTGGGTACTGAACTGTCTCTCCAGCATTATTATTTTACTTAATTGTCTAAGCATTTAAATTCTTAGACAAATCTTAAATTCTTTTCTGTGATACAAAAAAGAGCCAAAGGCCGAGGGTAAAATTGGTCTTATTTGGGTAAATAGGTAAACTGTCTCTTCTTGGGAGAGGGGATAGTAGAACAACTCAGTTATCAGAGAAAACTTTTAGTAATGAAAATGTAATTTTCTGAATCTTCTTTAAGGTCCTGAGCTAATGGGTGTTGGCTCTTTGCTGAAAAAGTACACAGCCCTTGTGTGCACACACATCGGAGACATACTGCCTGTGGCTGCCAGCATCGCTTCGAGCAGCTGGCAGCACTTTGCAGAAGTGGCCTGTGTAATGGAAGGGGACTTTACAGGTACCTTTCTGTAGTCTTCCTTCCTTCCTTCCTTCCTTCCTTCCTTCCTTCCTTCCTTCCTTCCTTCCTTCCTTCCTTCCTTCCTTCCTTCCTTCCTTCTTTCCTTCCTTCCTTCCTTCCTTCCTTATAGCCTTTCTTGTACTTTGACTGGACATATGTTAACACATTTGTTATTTTAGGAGACTAGTGAAAGCTATGGTGTATTTTTCACTGATAAAACTTTTATATGTTCAACTCTACATTTTCTAGTCTCCTTGTCTTTTTTTAAAATTAATGTATTTGTATTCTTTAGTCCTTTTTTACAGTCCAGACTTCATACCCTTCCTGGTCTGCCCCGCCCCCCTCCCCATCCCATAGCCCCACCTCCAAGAGGACATCCCCATCCCCTCACCCTTACCCCACCAGGCCTCCATACTCCGTAGGCCTCCAGTCTCTTTAGCGTTAGATGCATCTTCTCTCGCTGAGGCCAGACCCAGCAGTCCTCTGCTGTACATGTGTCAGGGGCCTCAGATCAGATGGTGTGTGCTGCCTGGTTGGTGGCTCAGTGTCTGAGAGATCTTGGGAGTTCAGGTCAGTTGAGATTGCTGGTCTTCCCATTAGTCCCCTTGTCTTTTTCCATCCCTTCTTCCTTTCTCTCTCTTTCCCGGTTTATTAAGTAACCTAGTAATGGAATCTTATACAGATGGAAATGTAGTGAGATGAGTGCTTAGGATTTAATTTCATTTTGACTGTATAAAAATGAGTTGCTACTTTCAGAATCTTGTGCTGATTTTTCTGAGATGAGAGCGTTATTTTGTAGTGCTTATTTTCAGATGGTTAGAATATTGCCAAACATGTACTTTTCTGAATAAATCACACACAGGTGAAATAGGTCTGTGTTTGAAGTCCGTGTGTTTTTGAAATATATTTATATCCCTTAAGAGTTCAGTCTTAAAGCTATGCTGCTCTCTTTAAAAAAATAATACTGTGCTAACAGAAGTATCCTAACTCATAAGCCTTCCTTGTTCTGTGACATAGAACTTAAACACAGAGCAAAGTTATTAATTCTGTATTGTTGTGTTTTTGTTTTTTGTTTTTGTTTTTTGTTTTGTTTTTCTCCTGTAACATTGAGCATGCTAGGAGTCTGCTGCCTCAGCCCACACTGTAAAAAGCTTACTGTCCTTTTTTTGTTTAAATATAGGTGTACTCCTTCCAGAGCTAGTGGTCTCCATAGTGCTTCTGCTCAGTAAAAATGCTAGTCTAATGCAAGAGGCTGGAGCTATACCTCTGCTTGGAGGGCTCTTGGAGCACCTGGATCGCTTCAACCATTTAGCACCTGGAAAGGAGCGGGACGATCATGAAGAGTTGGCCTGGCCTGGAATTATGGGTATGCCGTCTTCACTTAAGTACCATCACTTAGGGAAGTTTTATCTTTGTCTGCTGTAATCCAGTTCTTCCTTTCTGATTGAAAGAATTTGAAAACTGAAGTCTTAATTACTGCTGTTTTCACTTATGGCCATGTGTGTTAGGATAGAATATTATTCAAATAAGAGATTTAGGTTACATGTATGAGAAATTTTTCATTTGGTAGTTAAATTCTGAAATTTAGAAAGTTTTCAAAAACCCTTCCCTGAGTGGTATTTCTTGAAGTTACTATTAAGTGATTATGTATAGAGTAGCCTGGTTGGGGCTAACTTTCTGAAGTCATTCATGATGTTTTGACATTGGTGAACAGGGTATTCTGTATTCAATTTACTTTGTCTTTTTAGTTTTTGTTTGTATTTGTCGAAAATATTTAATCTCAATTTATATCCTCTATCCCACCTTTGCTTATTTACTACCCAGATAAAAGACACACAACTTTAATATTTATAATAAGCCTTAATCAGCACTAAAACTGGACAGATATTTACCATCTCTGCTATTGGTATCTATTTCCCCACCAATAATCAACCCCACTTTATAATTTGCCATGTTTCGTCTGGGTAGCTTTTACCTTTAGTTGGCTAGCCTTCATGGCCATATATTTATAACTCGCCTTCCCCACGGCAGGCAGCTTCCTTCTCTTTCCACCTTCTCTCCTTGTGGGCTCCTCATAGTCTAAGCCCAGGAGAGCACCCCTGCCCCCACCCCCGCCCCATGTCTCCTCTGCCTAGTTATTGGTTGTTGGCATCTTTTTTTTAACCAATAGGACCAAGGTTACATTGTACTTGTGGACTCTGTTGGTCCTGGGAGCAGCCAGGCCATGGTGGTTAGTACTTATCATTTACAGTACATCAAAAAAACTAAACCTCAATAGTATAGCATGTAGCAAGTTGGAACAAAGCTTTGACTTCTCCAGTTTTGAGCTGTGGAATATTTGAAGCTGAGGCTAAGTCACTGCTCTGTGTGATTCTGTGTCTTGGGATCAGAATTAGCCAGAGCTGTAGATCAGTTTTCATGAAGGCTCTTGCTAGCTGATAGTTTTTCTTTTTCCCCTTTACATACTCACCTTTACACTGTAAACTTAAACCAGAGCTGACAGAACTCCTGAAGAAAATTGCCTTGGATGTCAAATCAAGGTTTTTACATTTTTAGGAAATTTATTTTTAAATGCAGTTAAAACTTATTTCAGTTTTCTTTTTCTATTTTTATTTCAGAGTGAACTTTTTGTTTTCTCTGCTGAATTTGAATAAGAACATGAATTTGATCAAACTTTACTGATTTTAAATCTTTTTTTTAAAAATACTTTTATTATCATTCATATGTGCATTGGTTAGGATGTTGAGTGATAGTCCATGTGTGCTAGAGCATGAACGTGGAGGTCAAAGGACAACTTTGTGGGATCATTTATCTCTTTACACATTTACGAGGGTTCTGGGGATTGACCCCAGGTGTCTGGCCCAGTGCCTTCATCCACTGAGCCATGGAGCCTGTAACTTAGCATTAAAAATATGGAAATATATTATTTTATAAGCTTCCAAAATGCATGTATAATGCTCCTCCCAGAACCATTGGTTGACAAATAAAAAACTCAGTACCACAAGTGGGAAATCCTTTTTTCAAGCTGTTGTTCACTGATGTCTTAGAGACTCCTCTAGAATGATACAGACTATTACTGTTGCTCTTGGTTGCCCACAAGAACTTGGTGGTAAGACCATATTGCTGGGGATACTACACACATGAGTCACAGGATGTGGACATGGACAACTCAAGCAGGTGCTGGTCAAGAAGCTTCTTCCCTGCTGGCTAGCCATTACAGTACCTGAAGATATGTGAACTTGGGATTGGGATGGGGATAGAGTCATTAACATTCTTAACCTAGTGATGAACTCTGTGAACTACAGTAACAATTAGTGTGCCAAGATAAACCTACTGGGTACAGAAATGGCAGAGATGTTATATAGGGCTAAGAGTTGTTGGTTGGATTTAAGGCTTCTTCACAGGAGGAAATACATTTCTAATACTGTAAGTCTGGTCAAGAAGCCATGGTTGGGGAGTTCATAGGAAACACTGGTGAACCTAGTACTATTGCTTTGCTAAATGGACACAGTATCAAATTGCCCTATAAAGTTTTAAGTCAGTACCCATGTAATCTATGGATAGCTCTCAGACTTCACCAGAGAAGTTTCTTTGTACTGTGGCTGGTAGTTGAGGAAGAACTTGCAGCTGGTCAAAGTACAGAGCACAAGGAACAAGTGACTGTGGAGTGCACAGCCACATATTGGATATCAGTCTGACACCCTACCCACTCCAAGGTTCAGGGACCATCATGGGAGAGGGTATAGATTGGGAAGATCAATGTGAAACAGACTTCCAGACACAGAACTGTTGTACTACAAAACTCATAGCCCCTGTGGTTGCTTACCTAAGACCTGTGAAAGATGAGGATATTCAACATTGTAACATGGATCCTGAAGTGGTTTCTAATGCTTCACTCCTCACTGAGGAGCTATGGAGAGTTAATGGTGTCACTTATCTTGGTGGATGTGGCCCTTGGACTTCAGTAGAAGGCTCCATATTTATGAGTATGTGGGCAACAAAAATTGGACTAGGTAGATTATCAAAACAAAAACAAAAAACTTCATGAAACTGAGTAGGGGTGGGGTTAGGGTTAGGGTTATAAGGACATTTGATCTGATGACTGATGTTTGGTTTCTATTTCTATAGAGTCATTTTTCACTGGTCAGAACTGTAGAAATAATGAGGAGGTGACACTGATACGCAAAGCTGATTTGGAGAACCACAATAAAGATGGTGGCTTCTGGACTGTAATTGATGGAAAAGTATATGATATAAAAGACTTTCAGACACAGTCATTAACAGGAAATAGTATACTGGGTAAGGCTTCACTTTTTATTCCATAGTTAAAAATTGCAGTATGTGTGATTTTAACTGGAGTCCTCAGTTTATGACTAATTTCTTTTCTCTTGGTTTTTTTTTGGGGGGGGGTTGTTTTGGGGGGGAGTTATTTTTATTTTTTATTTATTTTTTTTTTGTTTTTTTGGATTTGATTTTTTCAAGACAAGGTTTCTCTGTATAGCCCTGGCTGTCCTGTTACTCACTCTGTAGACCAGGCTGGCCTCAAACTGAGAAATCCGTCTGCCTCTGCCTCCCAGAGTACTGGGATTACAGGTGTGCACCACCACCACCACCCGGCATGACTAATTTCTTAAATTTAGCCTCAGATTTAACAAAATCTGGGACTTTTGTTCTGTCTTCACAACAAGTTTAGGTTCAAGTTGAAGAATTTCTCATCATCATGCTATTCTTTTTGTTTGTTTTATTTTCTTGCGATACAAGTTTTTTCTGTTAGCTCTGGCTGTCTTGGAATTCTTGTAGACCAGGTTGGCCTTGCACTCAGAGATCTGCCTGACTCTCCCATGTGCTGGGATTAAAATCAGGTGCCACCAGGCCCAGCCTTGCATCATGTATTTTTATTTTCTAGTACTTTGTAGAACTAGTTCTGAGTTCTGAGTTGCCTCAGGCAAGCCTGGGAGAGTGGCACATTCTTCCCTGCCAACGCTACAGGCTGACTTCCTGTCTGCAGTCTAGCTACTAGAGCTGTCTGAACAAATGGGTTGAACTCATACCCCTGTTTCCCTTTTTGTTTTAGCTCAGTTTGCAGGGGAAGATCCGGTGGTAGCTTTGGAAGCAGCTTTGCAGTTTGAAGATACACAGGAATCCATGCATGCCTTCTGTGTTGGCCAGTATCTGGAGGTGAGGCTGTGTGCCTGCTTTGTAGGAAATAGAGGAGTGCCCTTCATATGTGCCTGTAATGGGATGACTTTTTACCTAGTTATACTCATTGTTGGGCATAAATAACTTATAGGATTTTTTTGGTAAATGAATTTACATTTTATGTGTTAAGGTTTATTATATACAAGTCTTGAAGAGTTAACATCTTGCCGAAAATAGAGAAATGTTCCAGAAAAAAAGACATTAAACCTTGGCCTTACAGTTTATTAATTTAGTCTTCCCCCTAAGATGGGGTTTCTCTGACTTTAGTTGCGTGGGATTATTTAAAACAAGGCAAGGGGTGGAGGACAAATTATGCACGGAATGGGGAAGTACAGAATGAGGAAGTCAGGCTATAGTTTATGCCTTAAGGAAGGTTAGAGATTATCTGGAGCAAACATCCTTGGGGCATTGTATAGTTAAACTTTGGAACTAGAACAGGGTGGGCTTTCTCAAGCTGAAAGCAGAAAAACAAGTTACTCTGTGCTGGGCTAGTTGTTTAGGGGTCTAAAAACATTGAGTTGGGATCTCTCAGAAAGTTTATGTAATACACTTGATTTTTTTTCCTGTGCAGAATGACTGGTTTTATGACCAGGTATGGCCACAGGTTACTATTCTATAATGATACTGCCATGTGCTTATTGTTGTCATCTCTCATTGTTTCTGTGCAGTCAGTGGTTCATTGTTCTTTTTTGAAACATTACACACAGCCATTTTGAAATATCTGTTGGATTCTTGCAGAGAATATTTTAGTTCAGCCACTTAATGCTTCTCATGCCCCAGAGCTATTATTTGTTTTCTCCTATTTGCTCTCAAGTGTTTTATATACTGTTAATTGGTTACTCTAACATAAATTCTTTACAGGATGTATAGTAAGAAGTACCTTTAGCACCTTTTGTTTTGATTGTGATATCTTAGGCACATAAGTTACTGCTCTTTTTTGATGTTGTAATTTTAATTAATTTTGTTTTCTGAACTGACAAATTAATCTTTCCAGCCTGACCAAGAAGTTGTCACCATCCCAGATCTTAGCAGTTTGTCTTCACCTCTGATTGACACAGAGAGGAACCTGGGCCTACTTCTTGGATTGCACGCTTCCTATTTAGCAATGAGCACACCACTGTCTCCTGTGGAGGTTGAATGTGCCAGTAAGAAAACATTTATGTTTTGTTTACCAGTTTTATGGTGCAGTACTTTGTATAGAAAAGCCTAACGGAAGAACATGCTTAGGAGGGCAGGAACCTTTAGAGTGTATGTCTGGAGATGGCAAGATGGCCTCCATGCCTGCTAAGCTACCTGTGAACCAGACTGTTTGACTCATATTACTTCCTGACACTTGTCCTAGTAATGGAGGATGAGTTTCACATGAGTCAGCAAAGGAGGAGCTTGAAGACTGTAGGGCTAGAGGGATGGAAGGCACTGTGCAGTCTGGCAGGTGTGGCCCTTCCCTCTGCCTGGTCAAAAGCTTATCTTTGGGGGATAAAAGGTACTATTATGTCAGCTAAGCCTCTGTTTTGGAAGAATTGACGTAGCCATTCCCTAATACTTCAAATCTAGATATCCAGAGCAATGAAAGCATCCCAAATTTGATTGCTGGAGTGATTAGCAGATTAGATTAGATTTACTGATAAATTAAGTCCTCAATTGAAACCTGCAGTGATGTTCGTGCCAGTAATTTTCTAGTGGGGTTTCATCCAGTGACACATAAGCAGCTATACTTAATACTCCTAATTGACACAATAAAATGTATATCCCTGCCAGACTTACCTGATCCTGCATCCCACACATAGTACAATACACACAGCTCTCCTTTCCAGTCTTTTGCATTCCCTTTACTAAGATTTATTTTTATGATTGTGGGTTTGTTAAAATATTGTCTTATTTCTTTAGTTTTTTGAAAAATTCAGATTGAATTTTAGAAACCCTTCAGGTGTGCTGTTTCTTGTCTGCATGCTCAGCATCTTTGTCTTATTCTAGAACTCAGAATACTCAGTTGTCACTTCCTCTTCCTTTAGTGTAGTGGTTATCTTCCACCTTCATGCCCTTGACAGCCTCTGCTGTCTTTCCTTCACCACTGGAGCTGAGAGCTTAGCTGTGGAACGGGAGCTTTTGTTGCTTACCCATGTGAAAGTGTTATCTGAGTCTTCAGATGGTGTGTTACCTTAACAAATCCCGAGTAAATCCAAGTAGCATGACTAACAGGCCCATTTGGTTACATTACCCATGGTGAAAGAAGTCAGCTGATAATACAGAAAGTCCAAGTGTGATTTAGGAGTGAAGTTTTGGCTTTTGTAGCAGTTGTTCTCTTCTAGGCACTATATTTCCTCCTACTGGGCCCACATCGTACAGGTCTCATCACATCCTAACATCACAATATTGGGGATCAAGCTCTCAGTGTAAGAATCCTTTGGGAACATGTTGAAGCCATCTCCAAACCAGAGCACACAGACTTGTGAAACCTGCACTGGGTTCTAGTGTCCTGCATTTTAGTTGTGTTCCTGTTGTTAGATAAGACTTTGACACAGCCTTTATTCAGGGTAAGAAAAGGCTTATTGGCTTACAGTTGCAGGTTACAGTCCATCATTGTGGAAAGTCAAGGCAGGAACTTGAAGTAGCTAATCACTCACACAGTTGAAGCAGAGAGAAAATGAATAAATTCATGCGTACTACAGAGCTCACTGTCTACAGTTACAGTCCAAGACCCAAATCCTGAGAATGGTGTCACTCCTGAGCCTAGGTCTTCCCAGGTCAGTAGAGGCAATCTGCTCCAAATGTTCAAGGGTTCATCTGATGTAGACAGTCTCTTATAGCAAGTCTCTTCTCAAGTGATTCTACATTGTGTCAAGATGATGGGTTGTTTAAACTAACCTTCACATCATCCTTAGGTATATTAGACAATCAGAAACTTCTAGTATAGAGAATGTAAGTATGTTAGTAACTTAAGAATGGTGCTGAATTTCCTTTTTGAAATTGAGTATTCAGTTTAGAATTTTTTATTTTATTTTATTTTTTTTTGTGTGTGTGTGTGTGTGTGTGTTTATTTCTGAAGAGTTTACTTCAGTTTCTCTTTAATGAATATTTATACATTTTCTAGAGTGGCTGCAGTCATCAATTTTCTCTGGGGGTCTACAGACCAGCCAGATTCACTACAGCTACAATGAAGAGAAAGATGAGGACCACTGTAGTTCTCCTGGGGGCACACCCATCAGCAAATCCCGACTGTGTTCTCACAGATGGGCCTTGGGTGATCATTCTCAGGCGTTCCTGCAAGCCATCGCAGACAATAACATCCAGGACTACAATGTGAAGGTGAGCTAGATTCTCCTCACTTAGCATTCTGTATCGTCCACACAGCACAGCTTGCGTGTTATTTGGAGGTTTGGTTTTGAGGTGATAAATTGATTCTGCATTCATACAAGTGAGATATAGATCACCTGTTGCAAAAAGTTGGGTAAAAGCTGTGGGTTTGTGAAGGTTTACTCATGGCTCTGAAGTTACCTCTGACCCTTCTTCTTGCAGGACTTTCTCTGTCAAATTGAAAGGTACTGTAGACAGTGCCACTTGACCACACCGATCACGTTTCCTCCTGAGCATCCTGTGGAAGAGGTTGGCCGTCTTCTGTTATGCTGCCTCCTAAAACATGAAGATTTAGGTACAGATCTCAGTATTCATGTGTTTTAATTACATTGTAGACCTTTCAAATGGCATGTGTTATACATTTATTCCTACCTTGCCCTTTCACAAAATGTCTATTACAGGTCATGTGGCATTATCTTTAGTTCATGTCGGTACACTTGGTATTGAGCAAGTAAAGCACAGAACATTGCCTAAATCTGTGGTGGATGTGTGTAGAGTTGTCTACCAAGCAAAATGCTCACTCATTAAGGTGAATGGATTTTAATTCTTTTTCTGTGCTGTGTAGACAGTTGCCAAAATACTTAATGTTATTTCTCTTTCACTATTTACCTTGGCAGACTCATCAAGAACAGGGCCGTTCCTACAAGGAGGTGTGTGCTCCTGTCATTGAACGCTTGCGGTTTCTCCTCAATGAATTGAGGCCTGCTGTCTGTAGTGACCTCTCTGTAATGTCTAAGTTTAAGCTGTTAGGCTCATTACCCCGTTGGAGGAGGATAGCTCAGAAGATCATTCGAGAAAGAAGGAAAAAGAGAGGTAATAATATAAAAAGTTAGAATATGCTGTTACAGTATATACTTTCTTTTTTTCTTTTTCTTTTTTAAAGATTTATTTATTATTTTATGTAAGTACACTGTAGCTGTCTTCAGACATGCCAGAAGAGGTCATCAGATCCCATTACAGAAGGTTGTGAGCCACCATGTGGTTGCTGAGATTTGAACTCAGGACCTTGAGAAGAGCAGTCATGCTCTTAACTGCTGAGCCATCTCACCAGCCCCCAGTATATACTTTCTAAACCTTTGGCTGCATCTGTGACCACAGAGGGAAGTTTTTGATACTGGCATGTGTCAAAATGCCTGTGGCATTTCCATGTATTGTCATAGTATCTATGTATATTTGTGATGGTGTGCCACAGTCTTGAAGTGTTCCTGACTAAAGAGGTTAGCAGAAGTGGCATGACATTAATGGTTAAGAGTCATGCAGGAGACCAGCAAGGACACGTAGGGACTGTAGGCCAAATGTGACCTGCTGCTGTCTTCGCCTTGTTTATATGCTAAGATTGGCTGTTTCCAATTTTAAATTGTAAGAAGTCAAAAAAAAAGGGATAATATTTTGACACATGAAATTTAAATTGCAACTTGCATAAATAAAAGTATAATTTAAAAAAAAAAATTGTTATGTGTGACACATGTGGGCCCAAGTGCCATGACACACTTGTGAAGGTCAGAGGACAGTGTGTAAGTCTGACCTTTTCTACCACCATGTGGGTTCCAGAGATTAAATTCCCAGTATCAGGGTTGGCAGCACACACCTTTTCTGCACACACCTTTTCTGCTGAGCTCGTACCAGTTCCTGCCTGCCTCCACCTGTTTCTATTCATGTCATCTGTAACTATGGTTTGTGCAATAGAAACTGTAGTGTTGTGCATTTACAAAGAACCAGTGGCCTCAAAGACTTAGTTACTTATCCTTGTTCTTTAGGAGAGGCTCCCTCTTCATGAGGGCTCTTCTCTGTTGCAGTGTCTCACCTCTGTCCCTATATTATGTCATAATATGGCTGAGTGCTGTTTCCAGATGCCCTGAGAGGCTCACTGTGATAGGTTTTACTTTTGTCATTTGAGATTACAGCTGATGGTGCTATTCTGTGTTTTATAAAAGAAAATATCTAACCTTCTTTGTCTTTCTGCTCTGGTGATAAAACTCTATGGCCAGAAGCAATTTGGAGAGGAAAGGGTTTATTTCATCTTACAACTCTCAGATCACACTCCATCATCGAGGGAAGTCAGGACAGCAACTCCAAGTGGAATCTGGAGAGAGAAACTGAAATAGAGGCAGTGGACGAGTGCCGATTGCTGGCTTGCTTCTCATGACTTGCTCAGCTCATTTTTTTGTAGATCCTAGAACCACCATCTTAGGGATGGTATGGTCTGGGATCTCCCACATCGACCTCTTATTAAAAGAATGCCCCAATGGTTGCCCATAGGCCAGTCTTGGGAGGCATTTTCTCAGTTGTGGTTCCTTCTTTTCAGATAAACTCTGCCTTTGGTCAAGCTGACAAAAACCCCAACTTACTCATTCTTGCACATTAAAGTATTTCTTAATTAAAAGTTATATAAATGATTTTTATATTTTTAATTACAGTTCCTAAGAAACCAGAATCTACTGATGGTGAAGAAAAAATTGGAAATGAAGAGAGTGATTTAGAAGAAGCTTGTGTTTTGCCTCATAGTCCTATAAATGTAGACAAAAGACCCATTTCTATGAAGTCTCCTAAGGTGAAGTATGTTCTGTGATTCTTAGATTCCATTATAAAAATGCTACACACAAATGAACCTCTGGTCCCAGGCTGTTATACTAAGCACCCGTAGGGTAGTGAGTGTGGTGTGTTGCTATTACAAGTATGGTCCCAGATTGTTTCATAAACTTGGCTGACAGTGTTCTGGCTAGTCACATTGCTGGAAAACTATTTCCTTTTGTTCTTGACTCAGTATTGCATTTTTTCCCTTTTATTTTTTTTAATCATTTATTTGTTTTCCTATTTGCTTGAGAAACTATTGGTTACTGAGGCTATTAATATTTTTAAAAGTAATATCTGTTAATCAGTTTAAAATATTAGTGACACAGAGTGCTTTCCAAGCTTGTGTTACAATGTTTTGGGTTCTAGTCCTAGTGAACAAACAACAGAACTATTGGTATCTTGTTTATATTCAAAGAACTTTTATAGTATATTGTAATAGGATTGTACTGGCTAGTTTCGTGTGTCAACTTGACACAGGCTGGAGTTATCACAGAGAAAGGAGTTTCAGTTGGGGAAGTGCTTCTATGAGATCCACCTGTGAGGCATTTTCTCAATTAGTGATCAAGTGGGGAGGGCCCCTTGTGGGTGGTACCACCTTTGGGCTGGTGCTCTTGGGTTGTATAAGAGAGCAGGCTGAGCAAGCCAGGGGAAGCAAGCCAGTAAGAAACATCCCTCCATGGCCTCTGCATCAGCTCCTGCTTCCTGACCTGCTTGAGTTCCAGTCCTGACTTCCTTTAGTGATGAACTGCAGTGTGGAAGTGTAAGCTCAATAAACCCTTTTCCTCCCCAACTTGCTTCTTGGTCATGATGTTTGTGCAGGAATAGAAACCCCGATTAAGACAAGGGTAAACTAATGATTTATATTGTTCTTTTTTGTTAGGATAAATGGCAACCGTTGTTGAATACAGTTACAGGGGTTCATAAATATAAATGGTTAAAGCAAAATGTGCAGGGTCTTTACCCACAGTCTGCACTCCTCAATACAATTGTTGAATTTGCCCTTAAAGAAGAGCCAGTAGATGTGGAGAAAATGCGGAAGTGCCTACTAAAACAGGTAAGACTTTCTGAGGCACGATGCTTTGCTCCGAATCAGATAGAGCACTGACTATAAATATTGCTATTTTGCAGTTGGAGAGAGCAGAGGTTCGTCTGGAAGGGATAGACACAATTCTGAAACTGGCAGCCAAAAGTTTTTTACTTCCTTCTGTGCAGTATGCTATGTTTTGTGGATGGCAAAGACTTATTCCTGAAGGAATTGATATAGGGTAAAGCTTTATACAATTTTTTCAATATGGGAATCTTGACAACATACCAATGTTCTTTTGAAGTTAAAAGTCTGACAATGTCCCAAGTCAAATTCTGTTTCTTTGTTTGAAAGTGAACCACTTACAGACTGTCTGAGGGATGTGGATTTGATTCCACCATTTAATCGGATGCTGCTGGAAGTGACTTTTGGCAAGCTGTACGCTTGGGCAGTTCAGAATATTCGATCTGTTCTGATGGATGCAAGTGCCAAGTTTAAAGAGCTGGGTGAGCTAAACAAAAACTGAAAATTAAAAGGCCTTATTTTAAAATTGATATTATGGTTATGACTGTGATTGCAGCAGTGCCTTATACTTCAAATGTATAGTGTGTAAATTTACAAAAAAGTTACTTTTTGCTTTGGAAACTTGTTCATCAGATCAATAATCTTAAGTGCTTTTAGCCTTTTTTTTTTTTTTAAGATTGAGAATAGAATTTTGAAAATTTGGCAGAATAAATAATCTCAAAATATACTGACAACTACATTGTTATGAGTGTTGTACCATATACTTTAGGGTGCCAGTGTCCTAAACTAATACTTCTAGATAATTGGCATATCTATAGAGAAATAATAAGATTCGTTGTTTGGTGGTAAAGTGAAAGATGTCCAATGATGTTTAGAAAACATCATGATATTATTTTTTAACTTTTAGGGTGCTACTGTATACTATGGAGTGCCACTTTGGGGAGCTAACCCCCAAACTTTTAAATTGGTATTTGTTTGCAATTTTTTGTTGTTTCATTTTGATTTTTGGATCTTACCAAGAGCCAGGGTCTTTTACTATGTAGCCTTTGCCAGTCTGGAACTCAATATTTAGACCAGGTTGGCCTTCAACTCTCAGAGATCTACCTACAGAGCACTGATGAAAATTGTACTAGAAATTATTACTGAGCTAACTTAGTTTGCCCCCTTGGTACTTTATACTGAAGACAGAGCTAGCAGTGTATGGAATGTAGATAATGGGAATATCACAAAGTAAAATAGATCTGCCCTAACCACATTATGTGGAAAAAAATTTTAAGAAAGATACAGAAATGAGCAAGTAGTTAAAAACCAAACTCCAGTGTGTATGTGATTGTGTGTATTGTATCCAGAAATAAGGAATTCAAATGAATGTCAATGCCTTTTAGGTATCCAGCCTGTTCCCCTACAAACCATTACTAATGAAAACCCGGCAGGACCAAGTCTGGGTACCATCCCACAGGCTCGATTTCTCCTAGTGATGCTCAGTATGCTCACCCTGCAGCATGGTGCAAATAACCTTGACCTCCTGCTCAACTCGGGAACGCTGGCACTCACACAGACAGCCCTGAGGTTGATCGGTAGGTCAGAATTGGCTTGGGTTTTTTAGGAAAATGGGACTTAACTTTTTTTCCTAAAAAAGAAATTGTAGTAAAGTATGCATAACATAAAAGCAGGCTTTTTAAATGTGTTGAGTTTGTAACTGAACAACATTAGGTACATTAATTTTTTCCCTTTGTTTTCTCTTTGATCTTGTCACTTTGCTTTTTAAGACGGGATTTCACTATGCTTGCTTAGCTTGGAGCTCACTCTGGAGCCTCAACTGACCTTAAAGTTAAGAAATCCACCTGCCTTTGCCTCCAGTGTTGGATTTAAAGGTGTGGGCCGCCGTGCCCGTCAGAAATTCACATTCTGAGCAGCTGTTACTGCTCTCTTGTTTCAGAAAATTTTCAGAAACACAAATCTAAATTTGTGTTCATTTATCAGTCACTATTGTTGTCATGTCCCAGGTAACCAAAAATCACCTTTCTGCTTCAGTGTGTTTACAGTTTTGAGTATTTCATGTGAGTGCAGTTACTTGTAGGCTTTTATATTTGAATTTTAGTATATGTCAGTACTTCATTCTTTTTATGAATAAAAATGTTATTATATGCCTATTTGACATTTATATGCTGGTGGACAGATGGATTGCTTTACCATTTACTTTAGTGAGTAGTTTTGTTAGGAATGTTTGTATATAAATTCTTGAATATCTATCTTTAGGTCTTTTGTTTATAAAAGGAGTAGAATACTGAGGTCATGTGGTAGTGGTACAGGTAGACACTGCATTTTGGAGGCCACCTACTGTTGTTTCCAGGTTGGTTTGTTCTGGAGCAAGAATCAAACCTACAGATGAGAGAAATTAGTTTATTAAGGAAGAATCTGAGTTATAATGAGCTCTAGTGAGCCATAGTATTTGGGGAATGTAAGAATGTGAATGGCCCACATACTGCACAGATTGGACAGTCGTATGGGGTGCAACATTTGTGGGCATGCTCTGGTACACATCGAATGCCATAGTAGGGAGAGGTGTCTAGTTTTTCTGCTAACTGGCTTCTTTCATATACTGTTTTTCCCCTTAAAGATACTCTCTGTGTAGCTCTGCTTGGCCTCAGAGAGGCCTGTGCTCACAGAGCATAAGTCTGTGCTCACAGAGAATCCCTGCCGCTGCCTCTAGGCTGTAGGCATTAGGCCGGCCACATATAAACATTAGTGTCTTACTTCTGCTGCACTCCTGCCTGGGAATATGGGTGCTCCACTTTGAGTGATTAGTGCAGCAGACTCTGCTACTGAATGGTACACTGGTTCCACACACGTAAGTCCCAGAATCTGAACCTTTGACAATTTTAGTGCTGTCAAAGCTGCAACGTGTGTGGTGGGGCTCGCTCCGTCAGTCCCAATGTAGACCTTCTGATTGAGTGTTCAGTCTCTGTGAGCCCCTATGGGCTCAGGTTTGTGGATTCTGTAGGTTTTCTTGTGGTGCCCTTGACCCCTCTGGATCCTATGATTCGCAGGACTCCTCAAGTTCTATCTAATGATTGGCTGTGGTCTCTGCATCCTTGTCCATCAGTTTCTGGGTGAAGCCTCTTGAATGACCCCACTCATGTGTTACAGTTGTTCAGGAGTGTTCTCCTTGCTCCACATGCTCACCAGCATGGGCTGTCACTTGTGTTTTTGATCTTAGCTTTTCTGACAGGTTTAAGAGTCTCCAAGTAGTTTTGATTTGTATTTCCCTGATGGCTTACTTGGTAGACCAGGCTGCCCTAGATTCCCCCTGTGCTGGCATTAAAGGCATGTGCCACTACCACCTGGTTTTCTCTTCTCCTTTTTTCCCCCTACCTTTCTTGGTCCCTTTTCATCTCTGATTTTATTAATTTGCCTCTCTTTCTATCTTTAAGTTAATTTGGCTAAAGGTTTATTAATTTTACTGATTTTTGCCAAGAATTCATTTCATTGATTATTTGTATTGTTTTAATTGGTGATGGTGGTGGTGTGGTAGTGGTGTTTGTCTGTTTGTATATTTTGGTTTCAGCCCTGAGTTTATTATTTCTTGCCATCTACTAGTTTTGAGTGTTATTTTTTCATTATGTTCAAGAGCTTTCAGCTATGCCATTAAGTTATTACTTAAAAAAGCCAAAGTATTTTTTAAACATTTATTTTATGTAGTCATATAGTGTATAACTTGACTCTTAGAGCTGCCTTCATATGTGTTTTCCTCCCTCCCTCTCTCCTTCCCTTCCTCCCTCCCTCCCTCCCCCTTTTCCTCCTTCTCTTTCTCCTTCCCTCCTTTTTCCCTCCCTCTCTCCCTCCCTCCCTCCCCTCTGTGTGTGTGTGTTTATTTGTGTTTGAGACAGTATCCTTCCATGTAGACCGTGTACTTTCAACTCACGATTCTTTTGAGTGCTACCACATGTGCTGATGTATCTATTAAAAATAGGACATTGGAGGTCAAAAAGATGGCTCTGCAGATAAAAGAGAACTTACCACTGTTGGGAAGATCTAAGTTCAGTTAGTTTTCAGCACCCATGCTTGGTGGCTTACAACTAACTATAACTCTAGCTCTAGGACATCTGAGGCCCTCTTTTAGACTTGTGTCACCACTGTACCCATATGTACAAACCCACATGTAGACATATAGTTTACACATAAGTAATTATACAATCTTAAAAAATAATAAAAATAGGCTCAGCTGTTGTTTGATGTTCTGACAGGTCCTACTAGTGACAGTGTTGAGGACGACATGAATGCTTCTTCCCGTGGAGCCTCTGCTACAGTGTTGGAAGAAACAAGGAAGGAAACTGCTCCTGTTCAGCTCCCTGTTTCAGGGCCAGAACTGGCTGCTATGATGAAGATTGGAACCAGGGTCATGAGAGGGGTGGATTGGAAGTGGGGTGACCAGGTATTTAGAGATTTCATTAACATTTTAGCACATCTCTTGTATCAATCAGTGGATGATAGAGTAGGTGGCTGCCTGATCAGGAATTGTGAGATTAATAGATGACTAAACTGCTGATTGCTGAGCAATAAAATATGGGTGGAAGACATTGTCCTTCCCATGATGTCATGGGGATTTTTCTTGGCCACACTGCTAAGCATGTGTTTTTTCACAGTATTCTTAGAAGTGGAATTGTCTCAGACCAAGTAATAGCATGCTATCAACAGCTTTTTTTTTTCCTTTGGAATGGTTGATACAGTATTGCTACAGAGCCTAGGTTCACAGTCTAAGGAAGTAGTCAGGACACTGGCGAGACCACTTTCATTGCTAGGACACTCATTAATACATTTGTTCAGAGTCCCCTAGTTGAGAGAATTCACTCCTGTCTCTGTATTTCCTGATAAAGGAAGATGAACATGTGATTTCATGACATTTAAAGATAATATGATCTGTACACTTTTTTCAGGTATGTTTGAGTCAGGAGAAGGTTGATGGAAAATCTGTGTACAGAATTTATACAGGAACTATGGTTCCTGTATAACCATAGACAGAACAGGATACACACTTTCCTACCTGGTTTGTATTTTTTCTTTTTCAGGATGGGCCTCCCCCAGGTCTAGGCCGGGTAATTGGTGAGCTGGGAGAGGATGGCTGGATCAGGGTCCAGTGGGACACAGGCAGCACTAACTCATACAGGATGGGAAAAGAAGGAAAATACGACCTCAAGTTGGTGGAGCTGCCTGTTTCATCTCAGCCTTCTGCAGAGGACTCAGACACAGAGGATGACTCCGGTGGGTGACTTTTATTCAAGATAGCCGGGAAATTGTTCTTGTTTTAGATAGCCATCATTTCCCTCTGGAAAGTTAGACAGAGGCCAGGATTCATCTGAAGACATTGCTCTGGCTGCACTTCAAAGATTCTGCTATAGCTATATAATGGGTATAGCTGTTCAAACAAAGATTCTGGTATAGCTGTATAATGTACATCTAGTAACGCAGACAAACTAATGTATCTTAACCTTTATTTTCTTGTCAGAGTAGGATGGAAGAGAGGGAGTGCAGCATTACTTTTTAAATTTGATCTTAAAAGTGTGTGTGTGTGTGTGTACATGCACATCCATATGTGCATGCACACACTCACACCCATACTCATCTACATGTCTGTAAGTTAATAGGACAGCTTATGGGAGTCAGTTCTCCTTTTATCAACCATGTCTCAGGATTTAGCTTAAGTTGTCAGGCTTGGTGGCAGGTATCTCTACCTGATGATCCTTAAAAAACCAAAACCAATTTATTTATTTATTTTATCAAGGTTGAGGCACAGACATTTCACAGCATACCTTTGGAGGTTAGAAGATAACTGTTGGGAGTCACTTCTCTCCATGTACATTCTGGGGAGCAAATTGAGGTTGTCAGGCTTGGTAACAAGTACCTATACCTACTAAGCCAGCTTGCTGGTCTTAGCCTTACTTCTGATTGGTTTGTCTGGTTGCCTAAAGCCTGATGGTAAGTGGCATGGTGGATTCAGTATGATGTTGTATTGTTCTAGACCCTTTGCTTTTCCTCCATCAGCTTCAAGTTGCAATGTATGCCCCTACCTGCTTCCTTTAAGCATCTCCATATTCTTTGATTTAGAATTCTTCAACCTATCTGGCAACACAGAGAAGTTGGAAGTGGATCCAAACTATAGTGTAGACCTCTGGACCACATGTGTGTAGCCCCCTTTTCAGCTGTATCTGGGGTATTCCTCATTGTAGAATTAGAGCCAAGGAAGAAGTGGATATATGACAGTTGTGGCCTCCTTGTCCCACAGATAGACTTGCTGGCTATGCAACTGGTCTATCAATTGCCTTCACTCAGATTGTAGCCCCTAGACATTTGATAAGTTGTCTTTCTAAAGAAGGGAAACCTTGCAATCATGTCTTTACTTCTGAGTTATAATAAGGTTGTTTAAACATAATGTTACTCTCAAGTCTCATTTTTTTTTAAGGGTAGAATAGATGGCTCACTTCATAAAAGTCTTTATTATTTTTAAGCACTAGGACCTGAATTAGATCCCTAGTTAATTAAAAGCTGGTTCAGTGATACACATGCTTGTAATCTGAACTCTGGTTGGTCTCAGACTCACTGGCCAGACATGCTAGCCTAATCAGCAATTCCCAAGATTCGTGAAAGCCCTCACTGTTTCATAAAACCAAAATGGATGTTACCTGAAGAAAGAAGACACTTGAAGTTTTCCTCTGGTCTCTATACAATATGAGTACCTGTATACCACCTATTCCCCAATATAATTTTTTAAAGGGAGGTAGGGACAGAAATGATTGGGGTAGCCAGGTGCAGTGGTGAGAGACTGAGACAGTAGGCTTCTTGGACCCAGGAGTTTGAGCTAGACTGGGCAACCATGGGACTCTGGGGGAAAAAAAGAAAGGGGGAATGAAAATAAATTCTAAGTTTCACCTTTTCTTGAGAAGATGTTTCCCTTTTTAGTATTAAAATACAACAAAGTCTTCTATCAGTCTTATAAGTACTGAGTTCAGGTAGCCACCTATTCTGAATTCTAAAAACCCAGCTTGTTAGATCTGTGTACCTTCTAAATTTTACTGTGAATCTAGAACTACCCTAAATTATGTTCAAGTTTTTAAAAAGAAAAAAAAATGTGTTATTAAACACCTTAAATGATATCCACAGACAATTTTACTTGGGATTGTCATTTCTTCTTATCATCCTCCTTTTCAGAAGCAGAACAAGGTGAAAGAAACATTCATCCCACAGCGATGATGCTGACCAGCGTTATTAATTTATTGCAAACTCTTTGTCTCTCTGTTGGAGTTCATGCTGACATCATGCAGAGCGAGGCCACCAAGACTCTGTGTGGACTGCTTCGAATGTTAGTGGAAAGCGGAACAACAGATAAGCCATGTATGAAATGAATAATTAAGGGCCACAGAACCTCAGCATGGATATATGTGTGTAAATCTCTCATATTTGTGTGTTTGTGGGTGAGTCTGGATGTTAGAATGTGAATCAGCATGTGTGTAAGGACTAACGTAATAAGGTTCCTGGGGCTGCTATACCAAGGCATTCTAAACAAGGTCTAATAAACCACAGGAAGTCCTGGCAGGGCTAGTTCCTCCTCAGGCTCCTGGGGAGCATCTGCCCTAGGCTTCACTAACACTGGCGATTTGCTTGGCAAACATTAGCTTATAGGTACATCAGCCTAGTCTGTATCTTCTCGTTCACGTGATTTCCTCTTTACATGTGTGTTTATGTGCATGTGTTTCAGATTTACCTGTTACAAGAATGCCAGTTAACCTCATCCGATCTAATTTACATCTTCAATGATTCCATTTCCAAACAAGATCACATTTTGAGATACTAGCATTAGCACTTTAACATGTGAATGGGAGTGGGAATTGGGGGAAGTGTATGTGTGGGAACTAGTCAACCTCTAACGTCTTCCTTTAGAGTTCTGGAAATTAGAAATCCTCAAGGCAGGTTGTCCGCAGAGCCATGCTCCTCACTGAGCTCTAAAGGAAGGTCTCCCTTTTTCTTTTGCTGTCAGTCCGGTGCTGCAGATCTCACTGGTAGTCTCTGCATTTTTCTTCATGTAGTCTGCATCACTTTATGACCTTTTCTCTTCTGGGAATCTTTCATTTGCTCTGGGATCAACCCAATGCAGCATGTTATCTCAGTCTTTAGTATTAATCTGCATAGACTTTATTTCCAACTAGGATCTAATGCTGCCGTTCTGATTGTCAATGGCAAATATTACTTGAGGAAGTGGGGTGGATATTTCTATGTGTGTAAGAGTATGTATGACTGTCGAAGAACTTGTGAACATGCTCAACTATTACCATGTTTATAATGTGAATGCACATAAATGTGTTTGGATACATTTGTGATTGAATGAGTATGTTATCTTTCTGTGAGTATTTAAATTTCAGTATGTTGATATGAGATAGAATGTTTTTGTCATTGCTGAGTGTTCTAGTTAGAGTTCTCTAGAGAAACAGAACTGACAGAATTAATCTATCAGAAAAAAACAGGGTTTGATAGAGTAGCTTACAGGATTTGGTCTATTATTACAATGGCTGTCTCCAAACAGAAAGTCCAAGAATCCAGTAGTTGTTTGGTCCACAAGGCTAAATGTCTCTGATGATCTTCTGCTTATGTAAGAGTTCCAATTCTGGTACCAGTGAGGGAATGAACTTGCTGGTGATAGTGAGGGCAAGCAGGCAAAGAGCAAACACTTCCTTTTTGTATGTCAGAGGTTCTTAATTAGTGGGATATGATCCCCCTTGAGGGTCATATGACCCTCACAAGTGTCACATATCAGATGTCTTGCATTATCAGATATTTACATTATGATTTATAACAGTAGCAAAATTACACTTAGGAAGTAGCAATGAACATGAGGAATTGTCTTAAAGGGTTGTAGCATTAGGAAGATTAAGCACCATTGTTCTGTGTTCTTTATATAGCTACCCAGAAGGTGTAGTTCAAATTTAAGATGGGTCTTCTTACCTCAAATGATCTAATCCAGAAAAATCCCTTACAGGTATACGTAGCATTTTGGGTTTTAGGTAATTTCATGTAGTCAAGTTGACAACTAAGAACAGCTGTCACACTGAATGAATGATTCTGTGTTGAGAGCGTGAAGGTGTATATGTTTTGGTGTTTCAGTGTGATTGTGATTGAGTGAATGTCTGTTTGGGCATACTGATGTGGGCAAATAGTTGCATCAGTTATGGTATGAATGAGCTTGTATGCATGTGTGGGTGTAATTAGAAGTGTGTATATGAAGTATGAATGACCAGGAGTCATTGAGGATATGTAGGTATGTTATTGGGTGTAAATCTGAGTTTGGCAGTGGCAGTGAAAGTAAGGGAATGTGTGTGGGTGAAGGGGATAAAAATGAGTTGGCATGGTAGTGAAGGAGCTCCAGCCCCTCAAATGTGACAGGCATGGCTCTGGCAGGCTGTGCCCTGCTCCTCATTCCTTCTTCCTTCCTAAAACTGTTAGATTGCATCCCTAAAGCTAGCCACTGAGGTCCTTTCCTGTTTTTGGCATTTCTTCTTCCTGAGGCTAACTACCAAGGTCCAGCTATCAAAGTGCTGAAGTCCTGCAATCAAAAACCTCCTTTGGCTCACCTAATTAACTTGTCCAGTTAAAATTTAGACATCCCATCCTAACATGGGGCTTCCCCTTACCTTTATAAACCTCCACTTGCCTATGGGCCACATCTGTCTCTATCCAGAGGCACTCTCCTTCTTTTCCCTCTCCCTCGTTCCCTTCCCCTTCTCCCTTGTCCCCTATCTCCTCTCTTTGTCTTGTATTCCCTGTCTTTTGTCCCTCTGGGGCAACTAAATCTCCTTTGTGTTGAGAACTTGGTTGGGGTTCTTGAGCTGATACTGTTCCCTTTCTGTTGTGATAATATATGATAGTATGTAATCAGGGATTGAGTGTGCATATGTAAGTGGGCACATGCATTGTGCCAGTGTCAGACGGTGATTTCTGTGGTTGCATTATTTAAAAGTATACAGGAGAGTAAAGGTCAGAATTTTGAGTGTCATTGCGAGGAGGCTTGGTTGGTGATGCAGGAAGAAAGTGAGCACAAGTATGTGTATAGGTGGATGTGAGTGCAAGTGGATGTGTATGAGTGAGTGTGTCTGAGTAGTTGTTTAAACATGTCTTACTTTATGTTTGTGAGGGAGAAGAATGCATGCACATGTAAAGGGTGGGCTTGCATCTTAAGTTCTTTATGTATATGTGTGGTAAATGGAGATTATATGATTCTGATTTCACTAGTGATCACTAGTGGTAGTATAGGAGAGCATGTGTGGTGTATGTGAGTGCTCATGGCAGAGAACGTTAGGACATTTCTGAGTAGTTTATGATTTAGTCCTTAGTATATATATGAATGTATGAGAGTGAACGTCAGTGTGTGAGCCTGTGTCTTCTGTGAGCGCGGAGGGTAGGAAGGCAACGCAGGGCAGAGGGAAGTTGCTGCTGTTGCTGCAGTGGGTTCTGGGAAGGTCTCAGCAGAGTCCCGCTGGAACTCAGACCTCAGGCTGCGTGTCCTAGCTTGAGAAGGAATAGATAGTGAGGGGGACATGACCTGGGAAGCCAGGAGGAACAGAAAACTTGATTCATACTGGGTATACTAGCATGTCCCTCTCATCCCAGCATCCGAGACGTGAAAGTAGGGGAGCGTGTGCTCTGGCTACATAAGAACTAAGTAAAGTTCATCCTCATTCTTCTAGTGCAGAGCACTTAAATCTGGATTCGATATTTTATGATGTATATGAAAATGAGATCATGGCAACATTTAAGGCACATGAGCTTCAAAAGTATAATAGATGCATATTGTTAATTACTGATGTTAGAATTATAGATTTTATTTCCTTGAAACTGTATATATAGGTTAAATTAACTAATTTGAGTTGCTTTCACTTCACAGGTTAAAAAATTACTGTGAAATGTTTGTGGAGTTAACTTACAAGCCTTCCTCCATTCCTCTCGCATAGTCCTGTTGTAAAGTAGCCTATTGCCCAGAATGGATTAGTAGGTTACATAAAATGTGGAGGTGTGCTGATGCTTTCTTTGCTTTCTCAGGACTTGGTCTGAGCACATTTTGTCTCTTCTGGCAGCTCCTCCAGACAGAGTGGTGGCCAGAGAGCAGCACCGCAGCTGGTGCACACTGGGCTTCGTTCGGAGCATCGCACTCACCCCACAGGCCTGTGGCGCTCTCAGCTCCCCACGGTGGATCGCACTGCTCATGAAGGTTGTGGAAGGCCATGCACCCTTCACTGCCGCCTCCCTGCAGAGGCAGGTAATATGCTGCTCGAAAAGCCCAGTTCACTGAGACACACGGTAGGACTGCGCTCCCTGTCCTGTAACCAGGCTTCGTTATTGGCGCTGACTATAGAAAATAGCAATAAACAGTTCTTCTGACTTTGCTTGCAGAGGTTCTTTATTACTGCAGCTGTGAAAGTTGCTAATGAGTTTATTCACCTTTTCATAACTGCTTTCTGCCCCATTGGAGTAGGTGTGTGGTTGCCAAGAATTAAGTTTAAAGAACAATTTTCCCTTAAACAACATACATTTATTTTAAATTCCTGATAATCCTGCCTATTAACTAACTTGATTAATAACAAACATAATAAAGTTGTACATCATTAATTTATAAAGGAAGTAGAAGGTAAAAATGTGTAATTTCTTTTAAAATTGTCATTCTGTGTTGTCTTTGATCAGATCTTAGCTGTTCATTTGCTACAAGCAGTTCTTCCATCATGGGACAAGACAGAAAGGGCACGGGACATGAAGTGTCTTGTGGAAAAGCTGTTTGGCTTCTTGGGCAGTTTGCTCACTACTTGTTCTTCTGATGTTCCGTTACTTAGAGGTGAGTGGCTGTGCCTTTACTCATTACCCCTGTTCAGTGAGCAGTGTGCAACCCAGCTTTTCTCTCTGCTTCAGAATCCACATTGAGAAAGCGGAGGGCGCGGCCACAGGCTTCCTTGACTGCCACCCACAGCAGCACTCTGGCTGAAGAGGTGGTGGGGCTGCTCCGCACTCTGCACTCGCTGACCCAGTGGAATGGCCTCATCAACAAATACATTAACTCCCAACTTTGCTCTGTCACACAAAGCTATGCCGGGAAGACAACAGAAAGGGTGTGTTTCATGTTTTCAAATAAGCATGGTGGGACTTTAGCTTTTACGTTATCTTTTAAAACACAAAGTGTTTTTGTTTCACCATTTAAGGACATTTTAATGGAAATAATTATTGAAGAAGTTTATAATAAGAAATAATTATTGAAGAAGGCAGGCATGGTAAAAGGTTTGCTTGAGCCTTCAAGACTGGGACAGTAGAGTAAGAAACTACATCTTAAAATAAATTTATAAATAGTAAATAAGATAAAGTGACTTAAATCTAGCCCACCTTGTAAAGACAGGCAGTTTGGAGGACTCTGCACCTCATGCTTGCCCCTCCCTTCCCTTCTGCACTAGGCCCAGTTAGAAGACTTCTTCCCAGACACTGAGAACCTTGAAGTGGGAGGCCTCATGGCAGTCCTCGCTGTGATTGGAGGGATCGATGGCCGACTGCGCCTGGGAGGCCAGGTCATGCATGATGAGTTTGGAGAGGGCACAGTGACGCGCATCACCCCGAAGGGCAGAATCACCGTGCAGTTCTGCGACATGCGGATGTGCCGAGTTTGCCCACTGAATCAGCTCAAACCGGTATATAGCTTATGCTCAGCTCTCCAGTATTGGGGGTGAGACTGGCTTGTATCGCTAGAACTTGTACTGTAGAACAACATGGAAGAACCTGTACTCTATGTTGCCTTCTTGGAAGCTGTGAGAATCAGGAGAGTTACCTCTTTTCTTCTTTTGCTAGTTTGTACACTTAAGAAAGGCCTGACTCATGGGGGCATACAGCCAGGGGACTTTGAACATCATAGACATAAAAAAAGGGATTAACAGTCTATAAGGTAATTTGTAGAAGTTTGCCTCTGGTTCTTCCTCCTAGCCCTATGCTCCCAGAAAAAAGACTCAGACTCAAAGTACATTTACAGATATCTTAGCCATATCGCCATCTAGTCACACCTTCCTGGTGAATCTACCACCTTGCTCTATCCCAGAATTCTTTCTCTTATCAGATGTCCTACCTTCTATTTCCTGCCTAAGCCATAGGCTATACATTTTTAATTGACAGGTGATGTATCTATACAATGCCCAGGATACTCTCTCTATAGTAACTTTAGCAGTTTAAAATAGGAGTTTCTAAAACATTTTTATTGAATAATTTAAACTTCTAAAATATGACTTCTTTAACATTTTTCTTTAGTTGGAAAAATGTATTTTAATCATGTTGAATACCATATCTTAACTAGCTACTGTAGCATAAGCTTATGACTTAGGGACAATAGAGAAGTTTTATGTTTTTTTGATGTAACCCAAGTATAATTTGACTAAATTTTAAAAATAGAAGTATTTTGGTTATTTTAGGAATAAATACATGTAGAAAATTTGAAACTTACAGAAAATATCTTAGACTTTAACAAGTCACCCTGATATATTACTGACAACTGGTAATGAAAACATTAATATAGATTATAGCATTCATATGTGTATATAGATACATATCTATATACACACATCTTTCTCATTCTGTAGTATCAGAATTATTCTCAGGTAGATCATGACTTGGGGTATGTGTGTTTAAATTTAGGGCTCATGCTCAAATATGTCTCAGACTGTATGTTAACCTCGCCAGCAACTCTGAAAGTTTCTGTGTTCTTTCATCAGCTCCCTGCTGTGCCCTTTAGTGTGAACAATTTGCCTTTCACGGAGCCTATGCTTTCTGTCTGGGCTGAGTTGGTGAACCTTGCTGGAAGCAAGTTGGAAAAGCACAAAACAAAGAAATCAGCAAAACAGGCCTTTGCAGGTCAGTATATTGTGCTCCTTGGTGAAATAATCAGAACTGGCATTATTTGCCTTTTACTCAGAGTGCATTCCTATGACTGCTGAAGCCTTGGAGTTCACATGGACTTAGTGCTTCTCAGTCTATAGTTGGGAATGTAAGATACTTGCTAGGTTTTTATCTTTGACCTTACATTTGGAACCTCATCGACTCTGACTGTCAGTGTTTATTCTAAGCAAACTTATAGGACACTGTGTTCATTTCCTGTCTACTAGTTCTCTGACTTACAATGCCTTGGGTGTCAGCCCTTTGTCTTTGGATTCTCATGGCTTCTGTTTCTGTGCATGGTGCATAGCTCGCCTTGAGCTTTCTTACCTTTGGGTCTAGAATGCTACCTTTATGACTTTCCTTTTCCTGTCCCTTGGTTAGTCTCTGAGATTGTTTCTTTGCTTGCTTTTTATACCACTGAAATAGTTGTGGTTTCACTCATAACCCCTACCTCATTCTGTCTGCTCCTTGAGCATACTCCCCTAGTTTCCTTTCTATATTTGTTATTGTTGCTCTAGCATTTAGGATGGTAAACACCGTTAATTCTGCAGTTCACAACTCTGAATGGCAGACCTGTGGATATAAACAACTATTTGCCTCAATTCAGTCTACTTTCTTGCAGTTGCCACCATTTTTTCTCATCATGGTAAATAAACAACTGCCAGATGGTCCAAATTTAGGTATTTTCATTCACTCCACCTACACTTATTGGGCTGCCTCCAGGGCCTCCTGCATGCCCTGCTGGGGAAGGCTATTCTTCTCCTGCATAGACCATCTCGTGGTGCTTTCCTTGTTCTGCTGTCAGACACGTATGGCATTGCTTCTCATCACTGGATCAGAGAACTCATTTTAGGGAAATAGCTTCCGTTACACTAGATGCATCTGAGAGAATCCCTCATAGGATTATTGCAAGAAAATATGAAACTGTTTTACTTGTGTCTGGTTGGAGTTGCAGACATTTGGGAAACATTTAATGATGACAATAAATGCTTATATGGTTCTAGTTTTCTGCTCAGCTCATTAGGATGGATATCTAGAGCTTTGTAGGAAGAAAACCTAGGGATCAGAAGAGTTTACTTCATGACAGTACTATGTCACTGCTGTGAGTGATCAGTTCATTTCTGAAGAGCATGTCACTACCTTCATGTTGCAGAGATGGCATGGTTGGTGAAGAAGAGAGTCTGAGCTGGATATGAGGTTCTCACTGGGTTCCTTTGTTCCATAGGACAAGTAGACTTGGACCTGCTGCGGAGCCAGCAGTTAAAGCTGTACATCCTGAAAGCCGGGCGGGCACTGCTTTCCCACCAAGACAAACTAAGGCAGATACTGTCTCAGCCAGCAGTTCAGGAAACTGGAACTCTTCATACAGGTATCTTTTTTTTCTTAACAGAACTATTTTAAATATATTTGAAAGAAAGGAAAATACTCTAGTAGAAAAAATATACAAGAGATATGAATAGTCAGGTCTTAAAAGGAGAATACTGTTATCTTATACCCATACAAGGCTGTGGGGCCTGACTGCTAATCACCAACTGTTAATGCAGTTGTCATCTTACAAGATTTGTGAGTCCGAGGAGTGGGATGGAATGCTTACGCTTGGCTGTGTAAGATATGGTACAGATGGCCAGTGCATTACCTTTAGTAGAGAGATATTGGTTGTTGAAAAGTAGAATGTTTAAATTGTGCTTTCAAATTCAGATGATGGAGCAGCTGCATCCCCTGACCTTGGGGATATGTCACCTGAAGGTCCACAGCCTCCTATGATTCTTCTTCAGCAGTTACTATCCTCAGCCACCCAGCCATCTCCTGTGAAGGCTATATTTGATAAACAGGAACTTGAGGTACACATGTGTAATCTTGACAGTTTTAATTCAGTATACTTAATTGTGAGTGACTAACTGAAGCAGTCAGCAGCGTTATTTGACTACCCATTCTGTTTCCTAGCTTTCCTGTCTCTTATCATGTTTTATTAATTCATTTTGAGACCACTCATGAATCTGGGGCTTTCTCTGATGCAGCTCATAGAAGATGTTGGTCATTCACATTTTCTTATATGGTAGGAATTAGATAGGACATATCTACAAACCCTCCTTATCTGCCCAGGCTGCTGCTTTGGCCCTCTGTCAGTGTCTGGCTGTGGAATCCACACATCCTTCAAGTCCAGGGTGTGAAGACTACAGCTCCAGTGAGGCCACAACCCCAGTCTCTGTACAGCACATCCATCTTGCCAGGGCGAAGAAGCGCAGGCAGTCCCCAGCTCCTGCTCTGCCTATTGTGGTGCAGCTCATGGAAATGGGATTTCCTAGGAAAAATATAGAGTTTGCTCTGAAGTCTCTCACCGGCACCTCTGGGAATGCGTCCAGTTTGCCTGGTATGACTTTTTCCTGTCCATGCTTTGCTTGCTTGTGGGTTTGACATTCAGTGCTATTGGTCGGATGGCAGCTGAGTGTTTTTGCTCCTAGGTGTGGAAGCCTTGGTTGGGTGGCTGCTAGACCACTCTGATGTCCAGGTTACAGAGTTCTCGGATGCAGAAACCGTATCTGACGAGTATTCAGATGAGGAGGTGGTGGAGGATGTGGATGATACCCCTTACCCTGCGGTCAGTAGCTTCTGCATGTCCTGCCTGTCTTTTACTATAATTCTTATATACTACTTCTTTCCATCTCTTAAAAGAACCAATGCATCTTTTGTAACTTTTATATAAGTTTTACCCACAATTCTGCTAGACATATAACAGAGTTAACCTGTTTTGCTACTGAGATAGTAATTAGGTTTTCCCCATTAAAATTTCTCTAAGCTTTATAATAAACTATTGTATAACAGTGTGGTGATGTTGGGTAGTCTTTAGAAGATACTGAAATGCCGGGCAGTGGTGGCGCACGCCTGTAATTCCAGCACTCTGGGAGGCGGATTTCTGAGTTTGAGGCCAGCCTGGTCTACAGAGAGAGTTCCAGGACAGCCAGGGCTACACAGAGAAACCCTGTCTCGAAAAAACCAAAAAACCAAAAAAAAAAAAAAAAAAAACCCAAACAAACAAAAAAGGAGATACTGAAATGCCGGGCAGTGGTGGCGCACGCCTGTAATTCCAGCACTCTGGGAGGCGGATTTCTGAGTTTGAGGCCAGCCTGGTCTACAGAGAGAGTTCCAGGACAGCCAGGGCTACACAGAGAAACCCTGTCTCGAAAAAACCAAAAACCAAAAACCAAAAAAAAAAAAAAAAAAAAAAAACCCAAACAAACAAAAAAGGAGATACTGCAAACTTTGAAAGGTTGTGTCTCTTGGAGACACAGTTACCTTGGAGGCTGAAAGCAGGAGGATTGATTGACCCTGGGAGTTCAAAGCTGATCTTAGCAACAGTTAGATATTGTCTGGTTAAAATACAAAGAAACATTGTGGTCCCTCTATAGTAAGAGAATCATGAGTTCAAGGCTGATCTGCATTATATAGCAGTTTCAGACTAGCCTTGGAAGCATGGAAATATTACATTCTGTCTTAAACAATACCTGACATGGGACTGCATGGCACTTATAGTACTCTGAAGACGAGGCATAAGGATCAAGAGTTAGAGACTAGCCTGGGGTACATAGTGAGAGCCAGTCTAAAGATAACCATTCAAGGAAACAATAAATCATGTTTTGCGTGACATACTGGTTTCTGACCTGAGAAAATTGTTTTATAAAATTCATTTTTAGAGCCTTGGAAATTTTCGGATATTAAGAGCTGTTAAAATTCATTTTGCCTGGATAGATGGCTAAGTGGTTAAGAGCACTTGTTCTTGTAGAAACTGGGATTTAATTCCCAGAACCCACATGGTGGCCTACAACTATATATAATTTTGTCTGTCCTTGACTTAGTTAGGGTTTTACTGCTGTGAACAGACACTATCACCAAAGCAAATTTATAAAGGACAGCATTTAATTGGGGCTGGCTCACAGGTTCAGAGGTTCAGTCCATTATCATCAAGGCGGGAACATGGCAGCATGCAGGCAGGCATGGGGCAGGAGGAGCTGAGAATTCTTCATCTTCATCTGAAGGCTGCTTTAACTTCTAGGCAGCTAGGGTGAGGATCTTAAGCCCATGCTCACAGTGATACACCTACTCCAACAAGGTCACATCTACAAATATTGCTACTCCCTGGGCCAAGCATATACAAACCATCACAGTTCTTTCTGGGCACCAGGCATGCATGTTGTATACATATATACATGCAGACACAATACTAATGATATGATATATAGTATATAAAATTTTTTTTACAAATATTTATTTTGCATATTGTGCTATTGATATTAAGGTAGAAAGATTTTTATAAAGTAAACACAGTATTTCCTATTACATTTGTTTATACTATAGACTTAGTGGGTTTTTCGTTTGTCTTCCTTCCTTCCTTCCTTCCTTCCTTCCTTCCTTCCTTCCTTCCTTCCTTCCTTCCTTCCTTCCTTCCTTCCTTCCTTCCCTCCCTCCCTCCCTCCCTCCCTCCCTCCCTCCCTCCTTCCTTCCTTCCTTCCTTCCTTCCTTCCTTCCTATTTTTACAATAGGGTATTACTGTTTAATTGTGGCTGACTGGGAACTATGTAGACCAGAATGGCCTCAAACTCCTACAGAGATCCATCTGTCTCTGCCTCCTAAGATTAAAGATGTGTGCCACCATGCCAAGCCAACAGTCTGTTTTAAGTATATTTCTCAATTTCTTATCTTTTTCCAATGTGTTTGTGTCATTTAGGCTGCTGGTGCTGTTGTAACTGAGAGCCAGACTTATAAGAAGCGTGCTGATTTCCTGAGTAATGATGATTATGCTGTGTATGTGAGAGAGAACGTTCAGGTGGGCATTGCTTAGGACGAACTTTGTTCATGTTTTGTCTGACAAATACATGAATATCTCCCATATACTAAGTAGTTGACTTGACAGATGCCTCTGCCCTTGGGGAGCCTGTTGACCTATGGGTGGAAGATAGTCACACTGACTTAGTAAGATCTGTTTATTAGAAGGAAGCATGGATACCATGGGCATGAGCAAAAAGAGACCGGCAAGGTAGCTTGTTTTTGGGATGGTGGTAAGCTCTTTGTTGGGAAAGTTTAAATAGAGCATGAACTAGGGTTGGAGAGTGACTGGACTCATGCTGAGACTTTGGTAGGAAGGCTTTTTATATTTTTATATTGATGAGTATCAGGTATCAGATGCTTACTCATCTTGCTTCTTCTACCAAAGCTAGACTCATTGTAGGCCTGTGTGATGGTGATATTTTAACTTACTCAATGCGTTTGGATTTATCAATTCAGGTTTTCTTTGATGGATTTTTTTTTTCTTTTTAAACCAATTCCAGTTGTATTACAATTTTTGTAGGAAAGACAGGTCAAGCACCATAGTTATTTTCAGTGATATAAGTGCTTTATTCAGTTTTTACAATGATGTATTGGTGGTCTGCTGCTTATAAATGTGACCAAGAAGCTTAGGCTTGCTTATTATCACCATGATGAATTTTTTCAGATGTAGGATATGTTTTAGCTGTTACTAGTCCTTTTGATGATTAGAGGGCTTGTATAAACATTGTAATCTGTAGCTGCAGTGTTTTGTGGCAGAATATGATATAGGCTCATGTATGTATTTCCCAGAGACATTTGAATCCCCTTAATCTAAATGCTACTTATCTTAGTTTGCTTTCTGTTATTGTGATAAAACATCTAATCTAAAACAACCTGGAAGGAAAAGGGTTATTTGTCTTACTTGTCCTAGTCACAACCTGTCTAGTAGGGAAGTCAGGGCAGTGACTTAAGGCAAGAATCTGAGAACAGGAGCTGAAGCCAGAAGTCATTCAGAAATTCAGCTTACTGGTTTTGCTCCTCATGGCCTGCTCAACTTGTATAGACCACATGTCCAGGAATGGTACTGCCCACCTTTGACTGGACTCTGCTTTATCAGTTATTAATCAAGAAAATGACTCACAGACATGCCCACAGGACAGCTGATGGAGGCAGTTCCTTCTTCCTAGGTGACTCTAATTGTGTCAAGTTGACAAACTAACCAGCATAAAACTAAGCATACATCTGGGTCTTGAATAAAATCTTTTCTGAAGAATAGAGAATGTTATTGTATCTCTTGTTTAGGTGTACTTGACTTTGCATTTCAATTTTAGGTGGGAATGATGGTGAGATGCTGTCGAACATATGAAGAAGTATGTGAAGGTGATGTGGGCAAAGTCATCAAACTGGATAGAGATGGATTACATGACCTTAATGTGCAGTGTGATTGGCAGCAGAAAGGGGGCACTTACTGGGTTAGGTATATTCATGTTGAGCTTATAGGTGAGCACACTCCTTGCTAATGTATTGCATTTCTTAGAGACTATTCCCAGAAAATGAACAAACACTAATCATTGTGCATTTACCAACAAAATCCTTAGGCTATCCTCCACCAAGTTCTTCTTCTCACATCAAGATTGGTGATAAAGTGCGGGTCAAAGCTTCTGTTACCACACCGAAATACAAGTGGGGATCTGTAACTCATCAAAGTGTGGGGCTTGTCAAAGGTAATATCTAAGCAACGAAATGCTGTCTTAAAGAGCATAAATTCCTTTTATTTATGTATACATTTATCATTTATTTTAGCTAGCTTATAAGAAGTTTAATGAATATGTCTGAGAAATCTAATAAAGGACAGAAAAAAACAGACATTAAAAATAGCCAAGTTAAACAAAATAGGTTTGGTAAGAAGAAAAAGTAGACATGTATCACCATTCCTAATTAGTTTATCTTTAAACATTTGATGCTACAACACTGGTACTTTCCCAGTGGTTAGGGGCTTTGTTAGAACTTCTCAGATTATGCAAGAACAAATGTCTTCTTTTATAGCTTTATATATATGTGTGTGTGTGTGTGTGTGTGTGTGTGTGTGTGTATAAACTACTGAAACTACTTCTTTGTGCAACCACGTTGGAGCTGGCTGATGATTTTGTGTGCCAGTTCATCCATAAGTATCTTACCTTGTACTTCTCAGGGAACACTCTTTATCACATGTGAACAACTATAGTGTAGTAGCACAGAGCTGCACTAGTTTACTGTAGGTATATGTTGACTTTAAAGGATCCTTAGGGAGCTTCTGTTCTGTGCTAGCTTTCAGTGCCAATGGGAAAGACATCATTGTGGACTTCCCTCAACAGTCTCACTGGACTGGGTTGCTGTCAGAGATGGAGTTGGTCCCAAGTATTCATCCAGGGGTTACGTGAGTTTCCTGATTTTGTGATGTCTCAATTTCTTTGGGGAGGAGGAAGAATTTTCTTTTAAAATTATTTTAAAGTGACTTCATTGTTTTCTTACCAACTTTATCTATTTTAAAAACAGGTGTGATGGATGTCAGACATTTCCTATCAATGGATCCAGATTCAAATGTAGAAACTGTGATGACTTTGATTTTTGTGAAACATGTTTCAAGACAAAAAAACACAACACCAGGCATACTTTTGGCAGGATTAATGAGCCAGGTAGAGCTAAATGTTTATGTTTTGTCTTCCATCAAATATCACTAGTTAGGTAATTACTGGAGTTTGCTCTTCGCTTTGTATGTGTACAGTGAGTGTTGTAGAAGGAGCACAGGTAGAGAGAAGGGGTCGTCTGACTCATTTCCTCCCTTTCCCCCCACTTCTTTCTTTTTAGAGTAGTAAGGTTTGCTTGTCTGAGTTTCCATGAAGAAATGTTAGAATTATCTTCAGAAACTAAGAGCATATTTAGTTAGAGCAGTGGAAATTGGTGGAGTGTAAGTTTTCTTTTGTATTATATATTTTTATTGAGGTACATAGAGCCCAGATTTTGCCACTATAAATTTACAGTGTATGATCCTGTACAACGGTGCTTTTATGTATTTCCAAAACATTTGTGTCTACCCAAGCATACGATAGCATTTAACTTTATCATCTTCTCTTACCTATCCCCTGGTGTCTTAGTAAGGATTTCTGTTGCTGTGATATAACCAGGACCAAAAGCAATTTGGGGAAGAAAGGTTTTATTTAATCTTACAGTTTACAAATCCATAATCCAGGGAAGCCATGACCAGACCCATAGAGGAGCACTACTCCCTGGCTTGCTCCACCTGTCCGCTCTCCTGTGGCTTGCTTAGCCTCCTTTATTTTAGCACCCAGGACCTCCTGGTGACAGGTAGCTCTGACAAATGCTAGGCCCACCCACATCAATCAGTAATTCAGAAAATACGCCATGAACTTGCCACAGACAAATCTAATGGAGGCACTTTTTTTTCCCTCTTCCTGAATGACTCTTGCTTGTGTCAACTTACTTTCAGTGTCTATGAACTTGTGAACTTAAAGTAAATTATGTGGGCAGATCTGTCAAATATTTACTCTGCTGATTGTGGCTTAGTTTATCACACTGTGCAGTCGTTTTTACATATTTAATAGGTGTTTCTGTCCCACTTCAGCCCAAATTGTTCCCAGTTAAAAGACACAAAAACCTTTAGATTTGAGTCAACTTAAAAGTACTAGAGCTAGGCCGATGTCAAGCCCTGGGCTCTTTTGTCCACTTCCCTGTGGTGATCCTGAGATATCACTTGCCCTGTTCCACCCAGGCACCTCCGACTCCATCAGGCCAGCCCTCATTGCCACGTGCTTAGGAGCCCCCTCCCCATGGTGCCTGACTTTCTCTCTGTCCCTCTAGTCTGTACCTCAGACCCCAAGCCCAGGAGTCACTGCTCTATCTGCCTCTCTCCTGCCTAGCCCAGGCTGTCAGCAACCTAATTAACCAATCAGGAATAACCTGGGGGGTAAGGTTTACATAACATCATTTGGTATAGGTGAGGATCTCCTCCTCAGGGGTGAGCAGATCTTGGGGGCCAGTATTTAGCATTCAAAAATATAGTAGCACCAGACCAACTCCTTACACACTGTCTTTAGGGTTCATGTGTGTTGTAATGTGTATCAGACTGTGTCTTGGATGGTAGTTATAATTTTTCACTATATGCATATACCAGGTATTTTTATCCATTTATTTATTCTTGAGCATTTAAGTCTCTCTCCCCACCCCACTTTGGCTGTTGTGAACGATGTAGACATTAATATTGATGTGAAAGTATCAGTCTGTGTCTTGGTTGTGTACCACATGTCTTTGCTGTGTACCACATAGTTACTACCATAACGTTTCAACATTTTTATATTGAATCTATGCTTTAGAGTTGATGGTCATTTCCAACAGTTAAAGCTTGCTTAACTTTAGGTTTTTTTGTATTTGTTTGTTTTTGTTTTGTTCTTTAATTTTTATTATATAAGCTATAGACATTGTTGTCTAAAATTATTCCTAAGCATTTGCTTTTCCAGCTGTTTTAATTTGTTTTCTAAAATTTGTGTCGTATCATGAGGAAATAAACTGATGTGTGTGGGTAATGTACTTTTTCACGTCTTATTAGCTCTAATATGTGTGCATGTTTTAGGTGTAGGCAAACTAGCCTTAAACTGGCTGTGTAGTAGAGCCTGACCTCTTTGCCTCTAGCTCCTCAGTGCTGAGATTATAGGCATGTCCTATCAAGCTCATTGTTTTCTATAGTTCTATAGTATTTTTCCTGGGCATTTTCCTTTTGTCACTTTAAAATTCTGTGCCATTGGAATTTGGTTCATTGTCTTTTTGCTGTAGTCAGTTGGCAGTCTGTGGGGCCATTAATCCCTACAATTGTTTCCTCCTAACCTGATTTTGAAATAATAACTTTGTATCAACACATACATTTTACATGTGCATAGATACATGCTTTTTGTATTTATCATTATTGGGTAGGTAAGGCTTCTTAATTCTGTGGCTTGGTAGTTTTGGTTAGTTTTTTTTGCATGCCGATTTTGCACAATTTTGTTTTGTTGGGGGGTGGGGGTTGCTCTTGGCTCTGTATTTGCTCTGGTTCATTCCCTTTTTGTGAACTGTTGGTCCTCAGTTCATTTTAGATGTTTTAGAACCTCTTTATTGGAGTCTCATCTGCTGTAACTGCTTATGAAATTCTTAATTGTATTGTTATATTTATCCTTTTTCTTGCTTTTTTTCAGTCTTTGTGTATAGTCTACATTTATTCATTTCTGGTGTTCTAAATCATGTTTGCATGTAGTCCTGATGTACCTTTGTGTTCTAGGTTTTATATTTTGAAAAAGAAATTTATATGTATGGGTACTTTGGCTGCAAGTATGTCTGTGTACCATGTGTGCATACCTGATGGCCAGAAAAGGTCATCAGATCTCCTGCGACAGGAGTTACAGATGGCTGTGAGCCACCATGCAGCTGCTGGGAATTGAACCTGGGTGATTTAGAGTAGCAGCTCTTAACCACCATCCTCCTGGCCCTTGCATGTTAAACATTGTTTCTGGACTCAGTTTGGGCCTCATACTCACTTCGTCCAAAGAACAGGGGAAGAGAGGTTTATTTTGTTAAGCCTTAGTGATAAATAAGTTCAAAGTTCAAACTCATTTTTATCAACTGACCTTGAATGACTTAGTTGTAAGTTGAACTGTAATATATAAAAAGAAAAGAAAGTATACCCCTAACCTAATGTCACTTCAGAGATTACTCTTCCTTTAAGCTTCCTGTTGGGATTTCAAATGCAGCTTGGTTTCTGTGGATACCACAGCCCCTTTCCTCTCTGACAGCTGCTCCAGGGTATGTCAGATCTAGGCGTCTGCTCTGCACACTGCCATTTGTCTCTAGCCTTCCTTAGATGCTGGCCTTGTAATCCTTTTCTACCTCATTATCTGATACTTTCAGACACAGGTTTATTTTTTTGTCTTGTTCTTCTAGTTGGGTAAGGCTAGCTGAAAATTTTAACTTACCATTAATGGATGTGTAAATACTTTACGGATTTGACATTTATCTCTGCATCCATATAAGCATTTTTATTTTTATTTTCATTTTTATTTTTATTTTATATTTTGTGGATTTTTAGAGATTGATCCAGGGGCATTCTGTGAGGCAAGTACTCTCCCACAGAACTACTCCCTCAGATCCTAAACACAGTTCTAATAAGAGTATTTTCTAGCCAGATATTAATCCCAGCATTTGGGAGCCAGAGACAGGCAGGCTTTTTTAAAAGCCACTTTTGGTGTTAACCAGCTTTTTTTAATTTAAATGTACTTAAAAAACAGTAGAGTTAGAAGCTCCTTGCTATGTAATTCTATTAGTTTCTCAAACATGGAAGCTCTGACTAGTTGCTCAAGTGTGACTCTGTTTGATCGTATGCCATAGGGCAATCCGCAGTGTTTTGTGGCCGTTCTGGAAAGCAGCTGAAACGGTGTCACAGCAGTCAGCCTGGAATGCTACTGGACAGCTGGTCCCGGATGGTGAAGAGCCTGAATGTGTCATCCTCTGTCAATCAGGCTTCTCGTCTCATTGATGGCAGTGAGCCCTGTTGGCAGTCATCTGGGTCACAAGGGAAGGTAATGTTTGGTGGGATGTCAGGAAACACTCTGATTTGGAAGATGGATTTCAGACCTTTGCAATGAACTGAGGAATACACAGCTTTCCTAATACCCCCTCAGCACTCATTTTATATTTCAATTCATAAATACTTTTAAAGATACAGAGTAGTATGTTGTGTATTGTTAGATTTTAACCAGTATGAACAACAGATTTTATTAAGTGACCAATTGATAAAAGGTTTACCGCTTTTTGTTATATTTTCATATACAAAGTATTTATACTCTGGTTAGAAATTTTTCTAACTTGCAAAAATGTTTTAGGAATTGCACTAAAACTGTGTGCTGACAGGGCAGATGTGAGACAGGGTAGGGAGGTAGGGGACATTATCTTATTTCAACTATAGTGTTTTTTGTGACTTAATTTGAAAGACTATTTCTAGCCAGAAGTCTATAAATATATATGGAGCTAAGAGTGAGATCTTGCTCTAATGGTAGGGAGGGATGTGTTGTGGCACATATTTAAAGGGTTGCTCTATGCTCCTGGCGGGTAAGCGCGTGGCTCTGCACCTGCCCAAGACCTCTGGATTCACGAATGTAAGACACACAGCCTTTATATTTAATCTCTCTTAACTAGCTCAATGGTTGGACACTTCCAAACCTCCCCTCTGGTACTCCTGAGTTAACATTTTCTAAATCTCTTATCTTTGCTGCCTTGTTTTCTTCTGCTCAGCCCTCCCATGGGGCTGCTTTCTCTTTGCACCTACATTTCCGCTGTCTCACTCTCCTGATCCTTCATAGTGTTGTCCATCCTACGCTCCTTTCGTGAAGGTCCCCCTCTTTCCCTCTTCTGTGTTTCTTGCTGGGAAATCCTAAAAGTTCCACCTTTGTCATCCCTGCCCAGCCATTGGCCCCTGGCTCTTTATTGATCAGGCAAAAAACCAACTGTTGGCAGGGACCCACAGCAGGCGTGTGAATTCCCACGTAAGCGCAAATCAGATCCTCAACAGGGATGTTCTTGTTTTTCCAGAGTAAGGTTAACTTTTCATGTTACATTTTGTATTTAAAAAAAAAATATATATATATATATATAGTTCACACTTCCACAATATTGTTTTGTTTTACTTTAACTTAAAAAATGGCTTTATTTGTATGTATGTATGTGTGTGTGTGTGTGTGTGTGCCAGCCATGTAGGTTCTAGGGATTGAATTCAGGTCATCACGTTTAGCAGCAAGTACCTTTATCCACTAGTTCCAGTGATGACCTTTTTTTTGTTTGTTTGTTTGTTTTTTTTGTTTTTTGAGACAGGGTTTCTCTGTGTAGCTCTGGCTGTCTTGGAACTCACTCTGTAGACCAGGCTGGCCTCGAACTCAGAAATCCACCAGCCTCTGCTTCCCAAGTGCTGGGATTAAAGGCGTGCGCCACCACCCCCTGGCCAATGATGACTATTTTAGCAGATAAATATGACTTAAATTTTGGTAACTAAGAATTTTTTTTTCCTTTTTTTCTCTTTTTTAAAAAAAAGCATTGGATTCGTTTGGAGATTTTTCCAGATGTTCTTGTTCATAGATTAAAAATGATAGTGGATCCAGCAGACAGTAGCTACATGCCATCCCTAGTTGTGGTGTCAGGTAATTGAATTCATTTACTTTAAAAGAAGCATCTCCTTACTTTTAATAAAGATTGTTTGATTTCTTTACTCTTTTTTGTTCTAGGTGGAAATTCCTTAAATAACCTAATTGAACTAAAGACAATTAATATCAACCAAACTGACACCACTGTGCCCCTGCTAAGTGACTGTGCAGAGGTGAGTTGTAGTGACCCTGTTCCTTTTTGTGTGATTTCATGTACGGCATGAGTGACTAGTATGCGTCAGCACAGAGCAGAACATTTTTGTCCTTAAATGATTTACATATTTCAGCACCTTATTTTATACAACTCTTCTTGGAAAAGAAACAAAATCAAAAAGTTTTACTGTTTTTTTGGTAGTAAGCATATATTCATATTCCTAGTACTCTTTAAAAAAACTTTTGATTGAGGTTATTTACTCTTTACATCCACAAGTATTTGTCAACATTTAGTATCTTTTCCTTAGTGGCAGATTTTCTGGTGATATTTGTGATGCTGAACGTGTTTCTTGGTTGTTGCACCATGTGGTTCAACTATTGAACTTGTGAAGTACTAATAAAATAACTTGCAGATGGAATCCGAGTTGATTATGTCTCTTGAACATTCAGAAGTCTCCTGGTAAAGTTTTCAGACAACCTGTAGGCTTGCTGTTCTCTCTGCTCAAGGTTTCTTTTGCTATGCAGAAGCTTCTTTAACGCCATCCAATTCCATTTGTTAACTCTTGGGCTATTCGTACTACTATTGGCGCTCTATGCATAAAGTTCTTGTGTATGCCTATATGCAGTGTTTTCTCTACATTTTCCTTTAGCAATTTCAGAGTTTCAGCTTTTCAATTACTCTCTGATTCACTTAAGAGAAACAGATCTCTTCCTTCTTCTATAGTGTACAGGGTTTTGTTTGTTTTTTGAGTTTCTTCCTCAACAAGTTCATTATTACCATATAAGTAATATTTTCCTGTGTGTCTGTGTCTGTCTGTCTGTCTTTGAGTTGCTTTTCTCCCTTTCCTTTTTTCCCCTTTTTCTCCATGTGATCCATGTGGATTGTCTTTACTTGGATTTATGTTTAGGGAAAACTGACTGAAGTAGCAGCTGTGACGATGCTTTGACAGTAGTCCCAGTGTTATCTGCAGGAGTGAGTTGTGTGTCCCTCACTTGTATCCCTAAAGACTGGGAGACAGGGACACTAGTGCACTGTTTGAGGGAAATGCTGCAAACACATAGGAGTTAAGAATATCAGTATTCATATACTTAATAAAGGAACTGTGGGAAGAAAAGGTAGTAGAGTATAAAGAAAAGTATATAGGTAGGTTAGAGGCTTTTTTTTATAAAAAGCAGTAGAAAACATTATATATCAGATTTAGAGAAAAGAGGCACAGATCTGAGAACCTTTTCCAACATTTTATAAGTTACAGCATATCATCAGTTGAATAGTTAAGATACTAGAATGCAAATGTGGAAAAAGAATTAAAACTTAAAATTACAAAAGATGCATATATAAAAAATAGAATGCTAAAATGAAAAATTAATGATTAAAATCAATATAGAATAAAATAGAAGGTATTACATTCTCATGGGTGCTTCTTGAACCTGGTAGGAGAGAGTTTGTCCCTGTGTTTGTTCTGTGCTTCAGTATATACTGTGTCAAATTCTGCCACCACAGACTCCATGTCACCTGTGTATCTCCTCCCTGCTTATGGCCTGGGTGGGGTTGCTACAGATCTTTGCTTCCCAGTCTCACACCTGCTTGTGCAGCTCTACGCTGTGACTTGGGGTCTGCTGTGCTCCTGGCTTTGATGCTGCACCATGTTCCAGATTTTGCAGCCCCTTCCCTGGGTCTGATGCACTTGTTTTGTGGGATTTCTCAATCCCAGGGTCCCTTACCCGTCATTTACAGGCAAACAGGCAGACCTGCCTCAGTCTCTGTGGCATTCTTGGCCACATTCCCATTGCCTAGCTGTGAGATCACCTGCTCTCCAGGCAGTGGCTGGGAAGGAGGATTTTAGGTGTTAGAAATGTTCAATTTCAGATTCTTTTACCTGTGTGGTTTGCTGATGTCTAGTTAACTTGAAATTCTGCCTTTAGTTTGAATGGCCAATAACCCATCCTGTCTCTTTTGGCAGTTCTCATGCTTTCACTGGCAGCTAGGGGTCCCTTCAAGGTGCTTCCCCGACAATGTTTATCTGTCTATATTCCTTGGTGTGCCCAGATGAGTTAACAGTGTGTGTAAGTGTGTGTTGTGTGGTGGGGGGAATAAAATCCACCTCACCTTCTTTTTGCTGTCTCTATTCTTTCTGTTACCTTGGCATTGGTGGCCGTTTATCTTGGCCTCCTATCCAGACAGGTGGAGTAACAAATGCAGTTTCTGCTCTCCCATCCTCCCAGAACATTGTCTGTCTCTTGAGTCTGAGATGTTTGTACTCATTTTCTTCTCCAGTATCACAGGTATATCGAGATTGCAATAAAACAGTGTAGGAGCTCGGGAATTGACTGCAAAATCCACGGTCTCATCCTGCTGGGACGCATCCGAGCTGAGGAGGAGGATTTGGCCGCAGTTCCTTTTCTGGCTTCAGATAATGAGGAGGAGGAGGATGACAAGGGCAGCACTGGGAGGTGAGAGTCCCGCTGTTGTACTCCCTTACATTCTGTCCCCTTTACAGGAGTAAATGCTTACTCTGGGTAAGGATAGCATCGTGCCTAGTAGAGTGCTTGATAGATTTAGTTGGGGTTGGTTTCAAGAATTAACTTGCAAGAAAATAAAACATAAAAAATACACATTTCAAAAACAGTCACGAGGGGACTGAAAACGAAGTTTACTTTTCCTTTTAAACTGAATTTTCTCTCTTTTGGTGTAAATTCTTGTAGCTTCCTTCCTCCCCACCCTCATCTTCCCACCCCCTTGCCAAAAGGTGTTTTTTTACAGTCATGGTATAGTATATATTTTATGGTCAGTTGTTTTACTATTAGCTTAAAACATTTTACTTTTGCTTTATTATGGTAGAATATACTAAGCATAATCTTCTATTTCAACAATTTTAAGTTTATAGTTCGGTGACATAAAATACATGGACATTGTTTTAAAACTGTCTCTGGATTGTCTTTAGGTTCTTGTATATAATTTTTATGGAATCTTAGGACTTCTTATTAGTCCTGACTTTATGTGTAATAGTGATGATTATTACTGTAGTTATTTAGCACATACCTGTGGAACATCTTCCGTGGATCAGTCCCTGTGGTGAACATAAGAACTGAAATCAGACAGTTTAGAACTGGGAAGTAAGGGGAGCATGTGCTGCCTTGAGGGGCTGCAGTGGAATGTTGTCCCCGACCGAAAGAGTCAGTGTTTTATGAAGCAGGGTGAGTAGGCAAAAGTAATCGAGTAGCAGATGCCAGGGCCAACAGATTCTTCATTTGCGTGTTCATTCCAAGACACACCTGGGACAAGGGCTACTTTAGGCCTCATTTGAGTCCTAGCAGCAGCATTGTAGATATACTTCCTCACAGGTTGTGTTTTTATCAATGAATTTGTGCATGTGGAATTGATCTGGCAAACATGTGCCAAACATTGCTGTTTGTACAATATTGCTAAGATTGTGTTGAATTCCTAGTAGAGCTAAAGGCTTCCATAGGCTTTGGCACCAACTCAATTGAACAAACACACTTGGCTCTGAGTTGCTTTCAGTGATGTAAGGAGACGAGAAAGTGGTTCCACCTGAATTACTGCTCAATACATGCTCTTAGTCATGAGTGGGCCAGCAACTATGGGTGAGCCAGGTTATTTCAGGGTCTGTGGTACTGGTTTTAGATGCTGTCCTGCCTTATTTTAAAACTTTTTCATAGAAGATGAAAAGAAAATACTATATGCATACACTAGCTTATCTACAGTATATGTGAGGATTGTAGACTAATGTCTTCTCATTTAGAGATCACTAAAATGAATTGGGCAGGTCTAATTAGTATAATCTATTATATATCTGAGATAATCATGACTTAGTGATGAGTATGAGTTTTTTGTTTTTGTTTTTGTTTTTTTTTTTTGAATTTGCTTTTTTCAAGACAGGGTTTCTCTGTATATCCCTGGCTGTTCTGGAACTCACTCTGTAGACCAGGCTGGCCTCGAACTCAGAAATCTGCCTGCCTCTGCCTCCCAGAGTGCTGGGATTACAGGCGTGCGCCACCACTGCCTGCATTTTTTTTTTTTTAAATGGTTAAATGCACTAACAGGAAGATTGACATTTGAATGCATTTTTAAATTTCTAGATCATACTATTAATTAGCTAATAACATTTGGATTAATTAGAAGTCTAAGCAGTGTGTCTTAGAGCTAGCTCACAAATTGCATGTGTACACAATGATGATGATTATCTGACCAGTCAGTATTTAATGTGGTACCAGTCACTGAATATTCTGAGTGTCAGCTCCTGTTTCTCAGCCATGGATTTTTTTTGACCAAAAATCTATTACATGATAATCTGGTCCCTTGCATATTAATTTGTTCTACTTTGCCTTTTAACAGACAAGTCAGCTTTTCTACATTTTATTCCCATAGCAATGGGTTTTGATCTCCAAACCAAATATATATATATATTTAAAAAAAAAAAAGACAAGTCTGTATAAAGGGTAGTTTCTAGAACCCCCAAATCTTCCTTTCCATGTAAAAATAGATCTAAAAACAAGTTTAAAGGAGGGGAGGGGGCAGGGTTTTAGCATTTGGCCTCAAAATACCAGCTGAGAAAAATCACACTGCCCCGCGCTGTGGCTGATGTTGATTACGTTTGCTACCATTGAGGGCAGGTCAGGAGATGGGTTCAGCAAAGTAGGTGGCAACTCAGGAATGAGAGGATGGCAGAATCTCTAGTCTGATGGGCCAGTGGCTAGGCATTCTAGTTTGTGTTGTAGACAGAGGATATAAAGGAAGAAGGTAGCATTTTGCCTCATGTGTGTCTCTATCAGAAGAACTCCAATATCATGTAGTTATAGCTGTTTAATTTTTTTAGGAAAAATAAAATGACCACATACATGTCTGGGTACAGTGCCCCACCCATGTCCCCCAAATGCCTAAAAGGCATACTTCTAGGTGGAATCTGTTAGGACTTTGCCCCAGTGGCTCCATAGGTCCATTTGGGTTCTGTTCACTGTGTACCCTGTTGACAAATAGGACTTGTCTTGAGCCAGTGAAACATTGTAATATTTACTTATGTTTACGAAGTAAGCAAATATGCACTGGATCATAGAAGTTTTGTCTTACAGAATCTTATGGTGGAGGAATGACCAATTGATTTGATAACAGAATGTTCTCTATCAATAAAAGGCTAAAGTATAAATTTTGCTGTTGAAAGATAACATGTTCTGGGTATGGCAGTGCACACCTATTATCCTAGCATACAGGAGGCAGAGGCATGCAGACCTCTCCTGAGTTTAAAGAACAGCTCAGTCTACCTAGTGAGGCCCGTGCCAGACAGGACTACATAGTGAGATCCTATCTCAAAAACAGACAAACAAATGGACAAAAAGAAAACAAATGTATACATGTTTATTGTACAGATTGGGGGCTGTTGTGTTAGAACAAATCTCGGAAGAGCTCTTAAGAGTGACTAGAGCATGCTCGTTACTTGGAGGTGCTCCTTGTGCTTTAAGTGCTTTGTGCTGAGTCAGCTTCCTTTCTCCTTTTGTTTTCCGTCTAGTCTTATTAGAAAGAAGACTCCAGGGTTGGAATCAGCAGCTACAATAAGAACCAAAGTGTTTGTGTGGGGACTGAATGACAAGGACCAGCTTGGTGGGCTTAAAGGCTCTAAGGTACCTATTTATGCCTTGTGGCTGACACAGATGCTTCCTGTTGCTTCTGTCTGAGGCTCAGCAGGAGCCAGACTCTTTAAGGATGTACTTTCTAGATTATTTTTTTTTTTAGGAAATTCATTTTTCAACAGCAATACACATTGTCAAATTGAGTTTGTGAGAAGTCTCTATCCTTTATATATAGTTATATTCTGCCCACCTAAAAGACAAGAGCATAAACTAAAACATGTGAAATGATTTGACAATGTATAGGTAAAGCTATAGGTTATAATTATATCTTGCCTTCAGTACAACCAAGTACTTATACTTAGACAATGCTGTGTAAGTGCCACAGTAGTACAAGGGGACTAAGTGTGACCTCTGTTCTCTGGATGTCTGAGGTGGAGCAGAAGAGCCTTTATGGAGCTTTGTGACAGAGAAGTGGAGTGCACCTGGTGTGCACACGCTCACCGTGGCGTGGCTCGTGCGTGGGTAGGCACTTGCTCACTTTCTGTTAATGAGTCTCGAGGCCAGGGAAAGCCACTGGCTCCTGTGCTTGCACTTCATTTCATGAATAATTCAGTGGAACGCTAATTTGTAGAGTATTTACTTACAAAAAAGATAAGATCCCCCACAATAAAAATAACTATAACAAATAATACATTTGAACTAGGATTGAATTTTTGTATAAGATCCTGAGTCCCCAAAACTCCACATTTTAGAATTAGGAGACAATCCCATCAGATGAAATCTGCTCTTTTCAGTATTCTGTGGTAACATTTTCAGTCATACCCCTCTGTTACCTGTAGTGTCAAGAAGCAGAGACTTAGAACTCAACTTACTTGAACTTCTTTCATGTTTATACCTGAACTAAATTTTATGTTTATTTGGGAAGCCTTAAATTACACGTATGTCCTAAGGCTCCTAACACCCATTTTGAAGGGGGCAGTGGCAGGTAGATCTAGGTGTCCCATCTGTGCCAGAGCTCGTTTAGTTCATGCTTCAGGTTGCAGTCCAATTCAAGTTGGTAAAAAAAAAAATCCCTGCATCATAATAAATGTTTTTTTAGAAGATTTTTAACTTAAACCACATCTGTCTACAGTGGAAAATAGAAACATAATTTCTTTTTTTTTTCTTTTTCTTTTTTTTTTTTTCTTTGAGACAGGTTTGCCTTAAACTCCCTTGTCTGCCTTTGCTCACTATGCCCCGTGTGCACATGAGATATGAGTCAAAATCAAAGAGAATAAACAAGGCAGTGACCTGAAGTACAATTTACCTTTTTGTTTTATCTGTATTGTGTATTGTTTGACCTTTCTTACTGCTGTGACAAAATACCTCAAAGAAGCAACTGAAGGAGAGAAAGATTTGTTTGGGCCCACATTTGAGGGACACACAGTCTGTCATGTGGAGAAGGCATGGCTGTGATAGCATGCTTACATCTGAGCAGACCAGGAAGCAGAGAGAAGGCTTTCCCGCAGGGTTGTGCTTCCTCAAGGCCAGCTTCCAAGAATTTCATTTTCTCCATCTAGCTTCCATCTGCCACAGAAGCTTCAGTTCTCCAGAATAGTACCACAAGCTGGAGACTAAATGTTCAAACACATGTGTGTGTGTAGGGGTGGTATTTTATGTTCAAATCATAACATACGCACTTCATTTTATACCTTTTAGTACAGAAATGTTGTCATGTACCTAAGTGGAAAAGTTAAGAGTTGTGAACTGTCATGTCTCTGAGGATTCAAATGTTACCAACAACTGGCTCATTTTTGGTGTGTGAGTGTGTGCACATTAGATGCAAACCTCTGGCGCCGCTCCTTAGGCACCGTTTGCTTTGTTTTTTGAGACAGGGTCTCTTCAAATACCAGACTCACTGATTAGGCTAGGTTGGCTAACCAGCAAGTTTCAAAGGGTCTAGCCTCATTTCTTCCCCAGCACTGAGATTGTAAACCATGCCTGGCTCTTTTATATAGACTCTGGGGATTGAACTCAAATCTCTATGCCTGTGTGCAAGCCCTGGACTGAATCATCTCCCCAGCTCCTGGTCTAATTGTGTGTCTGCCCTGCAAATCCACTTTAAGTCACCCTAATAGTATTCTTTCATCTTTAAAATACTTCAGCTTGTATATGTAAGAGCTAAGGACTCCTGTGACTAAGGTAATCAGAAACTAACAGCTGTTCTGTATATTATCTCGTAAGATCACTTATAATTTAAAAAGCTTAAACATTATCTTTTTCCTTTCTTTTGTTTTAAATATCCTCTTTTAGATAAAGGTTCCTTCATTCTCTGAGACTCTGTCAGCCCTGAATGTGGTTCAGGTGGCTGGTGGTTCTAAGAGCTTGTTTGCAGGTATGATAATTTTAATATTGGAAAAATTATGTTTGGTACACATAAAACAGCTTTTATTTCTGAAAAGACACTTCCTTTGACTGTTCTTGCAGTGACTGTTGAAGGGAAGGTGTATTCTTGTGGAGAAGCCACAAATGGCCGGCTAGGCCTGGGTATGTCTAGTGGGACAGTTCCTATTCCTCGGCAGATAACAGCTCTCAGCAGCTACGTGGTCAAGAAGGTAGCAGTTCACTCAGGTATGTACACCAGTAATCAGTGCCTAATAAGCTTTTGTTCCTGCAAGTGATTAAGGCCCTTAAGTAACTTCCTGAAGTGTCCTTGTGTTGTTTTTCAAGGTTTTTAGCTAACTACTTTGAAGAAAAGGTGGATGTTATAAATCCCTGGGTGGTCTACAATTTAGTTTAGTACTTAATAAAGGCTTTTGAAAGCTAGCATTGTTGGCATTTTAGATGTGTGGGTGTATAAAAAGATAGTGTGCTCAGACCTGGAGTGATTGTATCAGGCCCAGCATGTTTAGCTAGGAAACTACAAAGTTCTGTTGTTTAACTGTATTAATTTAATGTAGGAATCAGTGGCTTTCCTAAAATTCCCTAAAGTGCCTATAAGTCTTCAGTGATGAGAAAGATATTTTTCAAATGAGTTCATTGCTGTCCTTCAGGTTCAGCTTTGGCTTTGCTGAATGTTTTTCTGAAGCACTATGCTGGGTTCCTAAGGAATGGAACTGAACTCTAGATACCAAGCTCAGTTCATGCTCATACTGGATAGGCTAGGATATATCCCTGTAACAGACAGTTTAGATGGTAGGAGCTTATGCAAAACAAGAATTTACTTTTCTACGCTGTTAACCGCTAGGGTCACAGCTACTTTGGGAGAGATCACATCAGAAAATCTGCCTATCGGATATTTATATGACTCAGCAGCAAAATTACAGTTATAAAATAGCAATGAAATAGTTTTATGGTTCTGTGTCACCAAAACATGAAGAATCATATTAAAGGGTAGTAGCATTAGAAAGGTTGAGAGCCACTGCTCTAGGGTTAGGGTCTGGACCCATCTATAAGGATCTGCCTGTGAAGAACCCTGGCTCTTCTGGCCTCTCTCTGTGGAAAGGTAGCTATAATACTCTAGCCCCATGCAGCACCTCTCGAGAGTGGAAGTTGTTGTCCTGGATATATGGGGGTCTTCTGTTGGGGATAAAGAGTAGAAAGTGAATGCTGGGTTCCAGGAGTCTGACCTGCTGCACTGCGCTGACACTCAGAAGTTTGTAGAACCATGGCTGTATAGCTAGAGCTCATGCCTATGACCTGAGGCGGATCATTGAATTCAGAGCGTCTGGGAAGAACATAAGCTGCATGTGATTTCAAAATGATGGGTTTAAATAGTCCCACTGATTTTTATTTTTTATTTAAGTATTTTTTTATCTAAGAATTGACTTCTTATGTACTAAAAGCAGCAGAAGCCCCATTAACAGTCACTGTTATTTTGCTTCTTTGTAGGTAAAAATTTTTAACAATTTATAATTTACTAAAAGTCCATTTATTTTACATATATGTCACTTAGATAGCTTTATGATAACTGTGGTGATAATTCTGTTTATTCATTTAGTCAGCACATACACATTGAGTATATGCTTTATTCCAAGCAGAATGGGTAGCAAAAACCTTAGGCAACTTTGCCCTGTATGAATATTGCAGGTGGCCGGCATGCTACAGCCCTAACAGTGGATGGGAAAGTGTTTTCATGGGGTGAAGGTGATGATGGGAAACTTGGACACTTCAGCAGAATGTAAGGCTTTTTTCTTCAATCTCACTCATTAACAGGGAACTGTTAACTAGTAATAAAAGTGTATTTTCATAGTTATTTTACAGAAAATTAATGCTACAATTTATTTAATAAAATAAATACTAAATTTTTTAAAACCTGGATGGATGTACTGTGATTTTACATACTCTCTTTTAAGGTTTGGTAGTTATTGTGATAGATATAGATATGGATATGGATATAGCTATAGATATATTGTTGACCAAAGATGGGCTACCTCTGTGAAAGGATGTTTGGTGAGGACTGTAATTTACTCTTACCTTAGGAACTGTGACAAGCCAAGGCTCATAGAGGCTCTGAAAACCAAGCGTATCAGGGACATAGCCTGCGGGAGTTCTCATAGTGCAGCCCTGACATCCAGCGGGGAACTGTACACCTGGGGCCTTGGCGAGTATGGCCGATTGGGACACGGGGATAATACAACACAGCTGAAGCCCAAAATGGTGACTATATACATTTTTATTGCTTATAAATACTGTCTGGCAAAGATAAGCCGTAAGTCTAGGTTTTTAAAGACTTGACCATTATTAACTTTAATTGTTTTCTCAGTTCCCATGCTTCATTCTCTTTTAAATTTGTCATTGAGTAGGTAAAAGTCCTTCTTGGTCACAGAGTGATCCAGGTTGCATGTGGAAGCCGAGATGCACAGACATTGGCTCTGACTGATGAAGGTAAGGACTGCTTGGTGTGATGGTAGCTTCTGGCTGGGTATGCATGTTATGAACTATTTACCCGAGGTATTTATTTTTTAAATCTAGGTTTGGTGTTTTCCTGGGGTGATGGTGATTTTGGAAAATTGGGCCGAGGAGGAAGTGAAGGCTGTAATATTCCCCAGAACATTGAGAGACTAAATGGCCAGGGGGTATGCCAGATTGAGTGTGGAGCTCAGTTTTCCTTGGCACTCACCAAGTCGGGAGTGGTGTGGACGTGGTACGTGAACTTCGTGATATTGCCAAATGTGGAGTGTGCAGCAAGCCCCGTGTACATACAGCCTAGGCTGCCTGTAACACTTGTAGTCTTACGCATTTGGCATTATATAGAAAAAAATTTATATTGAATTGTTGAATTGAGATTACTAATGACATTACAGAAAGATCTTACAGTGTTTTTGTGAAGAAATTTTGAGAAGTTTTAAACCAGTTTGCATGAAGTTTAAGTAGGTTTGAAAAAAAAAATCTGTGTTTCATTGTACTGGAAGCTGTGTGAAACGAGAGCAAAAACTAACTTCATTTGGTCCTGGAAAAATTTCTTTTCTCTCTCTCTCTCTCTCTCTCTCTCTCTCTCTCTCTCTCTCTCTCTCTCTCTCTGTGTGTGTGTGTGTGTGTGTTTGTGTGTGAGTGTGAAAGCTGTTTTTATTTAAAAAGTGTGAAGATTTGAGTGCCCAGACTATTCTTGGATGGTATTTCAGGCAATTAGCAACTTGGAAACACATACCAGACAGCACTTGGTAGGGGAGTTTGCAGTGCTGTCTATTCTATTTTTTTTTTTTTAAACAATGAAAAAAATCTATAGTAACTGAGCTATTGTAAGACATATTATAGCATGAGAGATCTTACTGGTCAAGGTAATGAGTTCATTTGGATATAGCATGTGGTTTTACAATTCAGGGATCCTGAGTACTATGTGTGACATTATCAGTCCTTATTAGAAGAGGTATGGCATTAAAGGTCTCCTTGTATAGCATTGCCAAACTGGAACCATGTAATGACACTTGCTTTCCTCTCAGGGGGAAAGGGGACTACTTCAGACTGGGCCATGGCTCTGATGTACACGTGCGCAAGCCACAGGTGGTGGAAGGACTGAGAGGGAAAAAGATTGTGCATGTGGCAGTTGGAGCCCTGCATTGCCTAGCAGTCACAGACTCGGGGCAGGTAAGGCTCTAGTGGCCCAGGGAAAGGTGCCCTCTTGGGAGAGCTCATTGGGTGATACCCCTTATCTTGTCAAATTGGAGTAATCAGAGTGGGGATGCTGGTATATGTCTAATCCCAGCATTTGTAAGTCTGAAGCAGGAGGATAGCTAGTTGAAGGCTGGCCTAGGTTACATCGTGAGTTACAGGCCAGCCTGGGCCACACCAAGAAAATAAAAACAAAAAGTACCTCTAAACTCCTGAGATGCTTGAATCAGTTTTAATATTAGGTTGATGAAATTGTTGAAGTTTGCTATTTGATACTGATTGATATATATTCTTAAATAAATGGTTTACTATGAACACTTTTTGGTTTTTTGGAGACAGGGTTTCTCTGTATAGCCCTGGCTGTCCTGAAACTCACTCTGTAGATCAGGCTGACCTCGAACTCAGAAATCTGCCTGTCTCTGCCTCCCAGAGTGCTGGGATTATAGGCGTGCGCCACCATCGTCCGGCATGAACACTTTTTAATAATTATTTTTGAGCATGTTTATGTCTGTCCATCTGCATGTATGTGTGTATACTTGTTTAAGTCAGGACAGACATCTTTGTGGAGTTGGTTCTCTCCTTTCACCATGTGAGTCTTGGAACTTGAACTCAGGTCCCTTGTCATGGCCACAAGGACTTTAACTTGCTGAGTCATCTCAACAGCCCCTACTAGGCATCACTCTAATACACATTTCTCAATAAGTGTTTTTTTTTTTCTTCTAAAAACTTACTACTTGTCATCATTGTTATACTATTAAACCAAAAAAAAAAAAAAAAAAAAAAAAAAAAAAACCCAAAACCCAAATTTGAGTGACCTTCTTAAGTTTCTTTTCTTTTCTTTTCTTTTCTTTTCTTTTCTTTTCTTTTCTTTTCTTTTCTTTTCTTTTCTTTTCTTTTCTTTTCTTTTCTTTTCTCTCTTCTGTTCTGACCTCTCCTCTCCCCTCCCCTCCCCTCCCCTCCCCTCCCCTCCCCTCCCCTCCCTTTCGTTCGTTTTTTTGGATTTGGTTTTTTGGAGACAGGGTTTCTCTGTGTAGCCCTGGCTGTCCTGGAACTCACTCAGTAGACCAGGCTGGCCTCGAACTCAGAGTGCTGGGATTATAGGCGTCAGCCACCACCGCCCGGCCAGAAAATATTTTTTAAACAGTTTGTCAAATCCTAAAGCTTAGATTTTTGTATTGTAGAAATAAACTTGTTTCTCATTGGCAAAAATATATTTATTCATTAAAATGGTTCCCATTTTGATTAATAAATATTTTTTGGCCTACTTATATGATTTAAAATTTATGCTCTAAATTTTTGTAATCTTCTTTGCACCAACCTAATATTGGAGATCTGTTTAGAGTAGTGTTCATCTTGTTTACTGATATATTGTCAGCACAGGTTGGGTTGAGGCCTTTGAAATCTCCTCTCCCATTCTGAAGACCATGCTAGAATGTAAAAATTATCATTGAAAAGTTACTCCTGTCTTTAATCTATTAGCAGTTTCTACTTTAGCAAAAACCTAATTCATGATAGAGGCTGAACCTATACAATGGAGGATATGCTTACATGATAGAGGCTGTACCTACATGAGAGAAGTTGCAGCCACTTTATTTTGGAAATACACAGTATTTGATATCTATTCCTAATTTTGTTACTTTGCTAAGAATATGCTATTACTAGCCCCTTAAATTTGGTTTATGAAAGTGAAATTAGCATACTATTCTTTAGTCAGAAACAAATTATTTGTGACTTTAAACCTAAAAAGCAATTGCTTGAAAAATAAGCATGGTGTTTTTATTTTTCTTTATAGTTTATGGTGTGGCAGAGTTACTGCACTTAGCCAAAGCAAGTATGTACTCTGAATCCCCTCATCCAAAAAAAGATAAATTAATTAGAATACTAAGTATTTATAGTTGTTGGGAAGCATTTTCATAGTTGATTTTTCCTCAGAAATGTATGAACTCATTGTTCTTTTGATACATTGTAATTTTTATCTTTAAGAGTCAAATTCTTTTAAGTACTATGACATTTGTTGTATGCATTTTCAAGTAAGTGTTTAAAAATTATGTGAATTTGAAAAATGTAAATTCTTTACCCCTTAACAGGTATATGCTTGGGGGGACAATGACCACGGCCAGCAAGGCAATGGCACAACCACAGTTAACAGAAAGCCAACACTTGTGCAAGGCCTGGAAGGCCAGAAGATCACTCGAGTGGCTTGTGGGTCATCGCATAGCGTAGCCTGGACGACAGTGGATGTAGCCACACCATCTGTTCACGAGCCTGTCCTCTTCCAGACTGCAAGAGACCCACTAGGTGCTTCTTACTTAGGTAACACAAAATTTATAAACATTGTGTAGGCTTTGGTGTAAAATTTTTTCATTGTCATTCTTATTAAAATTTTAGTAATGCAATCATATCAATGTTATCATGTGATATTAACAAATCAATATTGCTGTGGCTAAAGCAATGCTAAGAGGTAAATTCATAAAAGTATACATTAATAAAGAAAGACTTTATAGCATTCATCTTAACAAATCAAAATAGAAGTATGCACAAAGGAACAGTTTCTGCTGGAACCTGAAAGCAGGAACTGATGCAGACGCCATGGGGGAACATTGCTTAATGTCTTATTCCTCGTGACTTACTCACTGTGCATGCCTATATACCATCACTCACGGTGGATTAGATTTGTTGAAATGGGTGGAAGCAAGCACCACACATGTATTTTAGTGCACAGTGCCCTGGGTTTTATGCCCAGTACTAGAACCCCAAAGAATGGAAAGACAAACTCAATTTGGGTAATTTAAGCAATGTTCCCCCATGGCATCTGCATCAGTTTCTGCTTTCAGGGTCCAGCCTGCATTCCTGCCCTGCCTTTCATCACTGATGGACTATGATTTTGAAGTATAAGCAAAGCAAACTTTTTCCTTCCTAAGCTCAATGGTGGGAGGAACTTCTTGAGCCCCTCCTGTATCTATGCCGAAGTTTTGGCTGCCAAGGACAGAACCTTTTGAGAACTCCCAGTGTATTTTGAATTACTGGGTTTTCAGCAGGTGAGCAGGTACTTCATAGATATCAAAGTGCAGTTGTGGTTTCTTTTTTTTCAAAATAACCCAAATGCTCAAACCAGAGAAAAAGAACAATCTGTGATATTAAAAGCATCTTTTGTTTCCCTCTTTCAGGTGTGCCTTCGGATGCCGATTCTTCTTCCAGCAATAAGATAAGTGGTGCGAATAACTGTAAACCTAATCGCCCTTCTCTCGCCAAGATCCTCCTGTCACTGGAAGGAAACCTGGCCAAGCAGCAGGCCTTATCTCACATCCTTACAGCACTACAGATCATGTATGCCAGGTAGGCTGCTGTGTTGGCTTGTACATTCTGCCATTATGCAAACTTCATGACTTTGTAATATTTTAATTGGCCAGATGTTTACATGAGTGTTGTGTTATTTATTGTCTTAAGTGCTATGAGTTGCAAGTCACATACCTTCACTGGTGATTTATAGGATCTTGGCACTTTACAGTAAAATCCAACTGAGTATTAAAATATGATCAGAAAATGAAACTTAAGGATATTTTCATTTTGTTGATAATTCTCTATTAGTATGAAGGAACGAGAAAGAATGAGTTGATAATTTATGATGATGTTAATCAGATTATTCTTTGATTCACTTGATAAAGTAGTTCTTGCTGCCTTACATATTCCTTTGTTGCTGTTGTCTTGGAGCCTGGTTTAGTTAGTTTTCTTGCTTTAGCCTCTGGTAGCATATCAAGGTCGAATGCTGAGGCAGAGCAAAATCTGCTCACTTCACAGTCAAAAGTTGAAAAGACAAGGAAGCAATCATGGTTCCAGTCCCCTCAGTGACATGTTCTACTCACCCAGGGACACCCACTAGACCTTGTCTCTTACAAGTCCCACCATCTCCCAGTAGTGATAGCTGGGTAGTAGGACTTTACCACATGGTCTCTTGAGGAAGGTTCAAACCATAGCAAAATTTAAGTGAGTTGCTCTATTAGTTAATGTGTCCTGGATGTGGATCTGATAGTTGTGTTTATGTAGTTTAAGACCAACACCTAAAACAGACATGGAGGGGACAGTTAATCTTCTGATTATTATATCAAGTTGTTATTAAACATCAACTCTATTCCTCAAGTTTCAACAGCAATCCAACAGATGTTCTGGCTTTTTAGGTACTCTTCTGCTTGTTGCTTAAGTATTATCATGTGCCGTGTAGTATAACAATAACAAGGGTATATTCCCAGCAACACATTTAGTAATGTTATAAGGAACATATGCCTATAAACTAAGCTCACTAGAGCCTTTGTAGTTGATATAGTCCTATAAAATCATAGTTTAAGTATATTATCTATTTTTGGACTGAAATGCTACTGTGTGTCTTATATCTTTTATAAAGATCAGGGTATATATTTTAGCTTGGCTGTTGGCTACCTGGTTAATAATGCACAGTAATTTCTAAAACTCATTTGTACATATTCTACAAAAATGAAGACATACTTTTAGTGAGCACCTGGCCTATCCTGCTGTTTCTTATGTTGCCCAGATGAAAGGGTGGCTCACCACAACCCTGGCTTTTCTGTTCTGACAGAGATGCAGTGGTTGGCGCCTTGATGCCGGCCGGCATGCTTGCCCCTGTGGAATGCCCCTCATTCTCCTCCTCAGCACCTGCTTCTGACGTATCAGCAATGGCCAGTCCCATGAATGTGGAGGAAGGCATGCTGGCTGCTGATCTTGAGGACAGACTGAGTCCAAATCTGTGGCAAGAAAAGAGAGAGGTAACGGGGAACCCTAAAGTAATGCTGAATTTGAAGAAGAGGTGGCTTCTCTGTGTCTAGGAAAGCCTACTTCTGTCACCTCATTTTTGTGTCTGCTATTTGATTTGAGCTTGGCTTAGTAAAATATATTCTATTTAAAGAGATTTCTTAGTGTTGAAAGGAAAATAGATTTACTCTTTTAAAAAGTTGTTAAGTAGAATTCTGAAATGAAAAAGTCAAAAAGTCAGAGAATTTGTTAACTGTTTGGGCAAAGATGCCTTACAGAGTTGTAAACAGTGCAGTCTGATTTGTGGGTCCTGCTGTTCTTACAGGGTTGTTTTGGCTCACTAGGGTTGCTAGATGATATGAGCACTGGATTATTCCAAAGTGCTATGAGTGTGCCATATAGCTGAACTTCTTAAACATTTCCTCTGGTGTATTCTCCAATCAGATCGTCTCCTCTGAGGATGCTGTGACCCCCTCTGCAGTGACACCATCTGCTCCTTCAGCCTCCTCTCGACCGTTTATCCCAGTAACAGATGACCCGGGAGCTGCCAGCATCATTGCAGAAACCATGACTAAAACCAAAGAGGTCAGGAGACATTCTTCTTTGACTTCAAATGAAAAATAGCCTTAAATGTACTCAAAAGTTAGGAGTCATATTTTCAGCTAGAACATGCTATATCTCCTATATTAGTCACAGAATCTCTCTGTAAAGTTCAGAGATAGTAGCATTAGTTGTCTAGTTAGAAAAAATACAGTTTACAGATTTTTTTTTTTTAATTAAGCATATCAGTATTTAAGCGGGGGAAATGAGGATAAGAGAAAAGTGGCAGAGAAAAGTCAGCGTGAGAAGGAAAATGCTAGATGCAAGTGTTTGAGAAAGTTGTAGAGAAGATATAGAGAATGGCCACACAAGCCTTTTTCGGTGAGATGATACAAGTTAAAGTCACAGCAGCTGAATGAAAATGTAAATAATAAAAAGTAAAAATTAGAGAGCAGTAAGATGAACCAAGGGGCTCTAACCGCAGTCAGTGTCTGCTCACAGATGTGTGGATGTGTCTTACGTCAGTTGTGGGGGAAGTGGCTAATCCATAATAAAACAGGTAAGTATGTGAGTGGCCTCCCAGTTGAGAGTGTTCTGTGACTGGACTCTGCTTTCTGCCAGTCCCTAGTCTCAGGCCTCCTGCCTGTAAATTATACCCTTATCTTGGGTATTTTGTGGAATTGTTTTTTCACACATACTGGGCATTTTGTGACTGAGGCTCTGAGATTGTGTGCAAAGCCCACCATCCTATGATGATCTTTATTGCACATATTAGGATATCTGCACCATATACTTTTGCTTCTTTGTAACAAAAGAACAGAGACAGACAGACAGAGAAACAAGACATCTTGGTAGAAATGGTAGATTAGAAGCCATATCTGTGAGAATGGATTTTTTTGGGGGGGGGGTGCTTTTCAAGACAGGGTTTCTCTGTATAGCCCTGGCTGTCCTGGAACTCACTCTGTAGACCAGGCTGCCTCGAACTCAGAAATCCACCTGCCTCTGCCTCTGCCTCCCAAGTGCTGGGATTAAAGGCGTGCACCACCAAGGCCCGGCTAGTAAATGGATTTAAAAAAATCAAGATTTAAAATAAACTTCTAGCTAAGTGGTGTTGGTGCATGCCTTTAATTCCAGAATTTGGGAGGTAGAGGGAGATGGATCTCTGGAAGTTCAAGGCCAACCTGGTCTACAGAGTGAGCTCCAAAACAGCCAGGACTACACAGAGAAACCCTGTTTTAACAAACAAACAAACAAAAATTCCTGTAAGAGATGGAGCTAAAACAACAACAACAACAACAACAACAAAAAGAAGCATTGGCGGGATTTCTTTGTGAAGAGAGCAGCCATGCCTTTCTTTTCCTGTCTGTATAAATGCACATAATGCACTTGGTCAGTCTCTTGGGGTTTTGCAGTGCTGCTGATAAAACCACTTTCCTGGCATCTGTAGCTGCCTGACCTCTCATGTGAACACACCTGTGCAGCTGAGCATTGGTGGCTTGGCTGCTTTGTTCTTAGAGAAATCCTACCAATGCTTGTTTCTGTTAGCTCTGTCTCTTACAGGAGGTTTGTTTGTTTGTTTGTTTGTTTGTTTGAAATCCATTCACACAGATAGGGTTTCTAACCTGCTGTTTTACTAGGATGTCTTGTTTGTCAGTTTATGTCTGTCTGCCTTTCTTATATTGTTACACATTTGTGGGTTTCTGTTCTATTCAAGTGAGCTATTTATTTCTGTCATTGTTTAGAACCAAGTTTTCCTTGTTAAGTCTTTGAGTATTTCTTTTTCTTCACTGTTATTGTGTTAGAATTAAGAAATAAATTATTCATATATGTGTGTGTGTTAAGAGGGCCTGTCAGAGTTACACGCATGAAGAAACAGGGTGTGTCATCTACTTCAGTCTCGGCCCCATAAGTAGCCAGCTTCCTATGCTGGCTGCCACCCACATACCAGGTATCTTTCTTTGTGCACAGGCACTGGTACTCAAAGCCAGTCTGTCTTATTGAGGGACCACATCTTTCCTCTACGTGACTTATGGCCACACCAACTTCAAAGCTAGGTGTACTTTCTCACTTGGTCATAGGCATCCCATCACCCAGCATCATATGCGTACTATCCAGGCCACCTTGCCACCAGGCCACTCACATTCTCTTTATGCCACCTATCCCACTTAGGGACGGGTATACATTGTTTTTATTTATGATAGAATCCCTTGATTCATCCCATAATTACTATTGACAGGAAGCATGCTCTATAAACACACTGAATCTTTAACGGTGATGCAAGCCACCTGTGTAATAAAGTCACTTTAAGTTAGGTCTAGAATCAGTTTTTGTTTCTGGCAATCTTCTGGTATGAGTTAATGCATAAATTATCCTGAAGACAGCATAGTTTTTGCTTTTAGATAGGAGCAGGATGCTATTTATCCATGAAACACAGGCCATTTCCAGATTATATCCTCAAAATCTTATCATGAATTATAGCAAGGTAATTTCCTTGCTAGTGTTGGTATATAATTTATATTTAAGAGTATGTAGCCAGTACTTTTATTTTTCAGCAATCCAGATATTTCTTTTCTTTTCTCTCCTCTCCCTCTCCCTCTGCCTCTCCCTCCCTATCCTCTCCTCCCCTCCCCTCCCCTCCCCTCCCCTCCCCTCCCCTCCCCCTCCCCTCCCCTTCCCTCCCCTCCCCTTCCCTCCCCTCCCCTTCCCCTCCCCTCCCCTCCCCCTTTCCTCCCCTCCCCTCCCTCCTCTCCCCTCCCCTCCCCTCCCTCCTTTCTCTCTCTCTCTCTCTCTCTCTCTCTCTCTCTCTCTCTCTCTCTCTCTCTCTCTCTCTCTCTCTTTCTTTCTTTCTTTCTTTCTTTCTTTCTTTCTTTCTTTCTTTCTTTCTTTCTTTCTTTCCTCATCATAGATTGTTAGACTTCTAATCTTTATTGAGTCTGATTCTGCCTAGGGAAGACACAGAGCTGATTTCTGCCTTTGTCTCACATAATATTTAGACTGAGTACAGAGGTAGTCTACCTCAGCTTTGATGGCTGGGGTCCCTTTCTCCTTCTTTATGAGTATTGCCCACATCGGACCTATAAAAGACTCTTAATGTGCTGAAAATGAAGTGGGGACAGCTGATCCAGATGAGGCACCTTCACAGGCTAGGGCCTTGGCCAGGTGGGAGGACTCAGTAATGAAGAAGCAACTCCCAGCAAATAAGCAGAGGCTTTCTTCTCAAAAGGAAAAAAATGTGCGTAGATAGGCTGTGTTTTAGCTGATTCAGTGAGAGTGGGAAGTAAAATGCTGCATCCTTGCACGGCTCCAGGTGTGGACCAAACTGGGGCAGCAAGGGAATAAAGGAAAGACAAACTCAGAAACACAGAAAGTCGGGGCTGTGTGGACTGCCCTCTCTATGGAGAAGCCACAGCATCCTGGTTACTGCACACAGTTGAACACGGAGGAGGGGTTATTGCATACAGCTGGATCAGGGGGCAGTGTAGGCTTAGCCAACCTCAGCAGGAGCAGTCTCTGTAGGGGAGCAGTCTGCAGGCCTTAAACAGCCCTGAGGGGAAAAAAAAAACTTTGGTGGACATTTTCTGTATGTACAACAGCTTGGGCCAGAAGGGAAGCCCTCTGGGTCTCACTTTCCTGGGGTGATATTTTGCCATTTCCCATGGGTCTGAGGCTTGAAATGGCTGTGCTTATATCAACAACACAGATTTACTCAGCCTTCTACTCCCTAGTAGTGAAGGAATAAAAAAATTTTTTTAATGTTATCTAAAAATGTTAAAAAATTATATTTTTTAAGGAATCTGAGGAAGGCTGATGGTGTGAATGATGTGTTGAAGATCTAGATGAAAGTTGTAATATAAAATCTGATGAGTAGGGGTAGGTTTCACATGGCATGGCATCCTTCTAACTTACATGATTTGCTGCCTACCTGGTCATAATAGCAAGCTGTCATTTCTTTACATTTCAAAGCATTATTCCTTGGTGGATGCTATCAGTGCTTTGTAAAATAGTTGTTTGCTCTTGAAAATCTGATAAAGCTTAGTGGAGATATTGGAAAATCAATCATGTCTTACTCTGGTTTTTAATGTTACTTCCCCATTCTTAATGGGGAAATGTGTCCCCCAATGTGTCCTTTGAGCTCCAGGATAAACTGGTGACTTTTATCTCTCCATACTTCATTCTTTGTTTTAACTGTTGATTGTCAATTCATTAAGGATGTTGAAAGCCAAAATAAAACATCAGGCCCAGAGCCCCAGTCCTTGGATGAGTTTACCAGTCTGCTGATCCCTGATGACACCCGGGTGGTGGTGGACCTGCTCAAGCTGTCAGTGTGCAGCAGGGCTGGAGACAGGGGCAGAGAAGTGCTTTCTGCTGTGCTGTCCGGCATGGGCACTGCCTACCCACAGGTGAGTGATATGGAAAGCACACTATGTGGGCTAGCTTTCTCTGCAGGAACCACTGTTCTTCACACATGGTCTCATCCTAGGCTGCTCCATGGACAGAGGTTTAGAAGCAGTTCCTTAAATCAAAGTGTATCCCAGTTCTCCCAGTGGGTTTTTTTTTTTAAATCCATCTAGGACTGATTTGTTTATTTATTTATTTATTTTAAAAAGATTTGTTTCTTGTAAGAGTTTGCCTGAGTGAATATGTGCATAGCATGTTCAAACAAGGAGGTCAAAACAAGAAGAGAGTTTTGGATCCTTGAATTGGGAGTTACAGATGGCTCTAAGCCATCATGTAAGTGTTAGGAACTAAACTTAGGTTTTCTCCAAGAGTAGTAAGTCCTAATCACTGAGACATCTCACTCGCTCTTGTTCTTTAAAAAGAAAACCATTATTTCATTTTTATTATGTTTTTAGCTTGTGCTTGGTGTGTGTGTGTCTGTGTGTGTGTACATTTTGTTGGAGTTTTCTTTCTCCTTCTATCATTTAGTTCCAGGGATTGAACTGATCAGGCTTGGTGACAAGAACCTGCCTTGCCAGCCCTGTGTATCTTAATTTTACTAAATAAATAAGTCCTTCTGTATACTTTTGCCTCTAGTTTGTTTTTAGATATTTGGCTAGCATTGTTTTGCCACCCAAGAATTATCAATTTTAAGTAGACAGATCTGCCAATAGCTTTCATATCTGACTTCTGAAGAATATGCTAAAAATACACGGCATTAATAATAATAATAATAATAGTAATAATAACAGCACATGACTTTTTTAAAAGAGATTTTCATGACTTTTCTTCTGAGCATCTTTATGATTTTATTTATGTTTATACTTTCGGCCATCTGCATTTATCCTAATATAAAGAATAAAATAGTGAATGGTTCAGCTTAATTTTTTTAATATGTGGCAAAGCCCCAACAATATATGTGAAATAATTCATCCAGTGACTTGAAAACTATTTATTCTATTCTAAATTCTTATATGCATTTGGGTCTGTTTATAGAGTCTTATTTTATTTGAAATGACTTCTTTGAACATTTTTTATTATAATGTATATGAAAATGTATATTATTTATTATGTGTGTGTCATGGTACACATGTGGAAATTAGAGGGCAGTCTGCAGAAATTCTCTACTTCCAATATATGGGTCCTAGAAATTTAACTCAGTTGGTCAGGTCTTACTAGTCCAGAAATGACTTTTTATGTGCTAATGTCATGGTATTTTAATATTACATATTTTAGTATTTGTTAGTACTGAATCCAGTGGGACTTTCTATCACTGTGGGGAAGTCCTTTTTTTGGGCCATCTAGAACTGAGGCCACCAGATATAGATGTTATACCTTAACAACTGAACATTTATTTTATTTAACTGTATTTTACTTAAATTTGTGGTTCAGACATGATAACGCCTATGTGCAATTCCAGCATTCAGGGGGCAGAAGCAAGAAGCTCTCTGTATTAGTTTGGGTTCTCTAGAGTCACCGAACGTATGGATAGTCTTTATATAGTTAGGGAATTTGTCAATGACTTACAGTCTATAGTCCAACTCCCCAACAATGATCATCAGCAGCTGTGGATGGAAGTCCAAGCATCTAGCAGTTTCTCAGTCCCACGAAGCAAGCAGGCAAGGAAGAGTGAGAGAGAATCTTCCTTCTTCCAATGTCCTTATATATCTCCAGCAGAGGGTGTAGCCCAGATTAAAGGCTGTAGGTCTCCAGCAGAGGGTGTGGCCCAGATTAAACGTGTGTGCATCCAGGCCTTTAATCCCAAATGATCTTGAACTCGGAGATCTCCTTGTCTTAGCCACTATGCTTCAAGGTCTATATGCCAAGATCCAGGTCAGAAACTTGTATCTCTGAGCCTCCAAATTAGGATCATAGGTGAGCCTTCCAATTCTAGACTGTAGTTCATTCCAGATATAGTCAAGTTGACAACCAGGAATATCCACTACACTCTCCCAGTCACAAGAAGTTTGCTGGTCTTTCCTTGATAGGGAAAGGGAAGATCTGCTAGGCAGAGGAAGGCTCCGAAATCCAAAGGTTGCTTGTCGAATCTGCGTATAGACATTAGTGTTGACAATTTGGTGAATCAGTCAGGTTCCAGGAAAGACAGAAATAAGGGTGCAGTCATCTTTATTTCTTTGTTTTTAAGACAGGGCCTCACAAAGCGGCTCTGGTTGGCCTAGAAATTGAATATACCAAGCTGGCCTTAAATTTACAAAGAGCTTAGCTGCTTCTGCCTCCTGAGTGCTGGAATTAAACGCATGCACACCACACCTTATAGTTGCAATCATCTTTAAATTGTCCTTGCAGAGGTGAGATGGATACTTGATATCCTGTCCTTATCTAATATTTGTGGCTCATAAATTAACTTATATAATTGCCTGTGTGGCAGTGATAATCACTTTGTCACTAATATAACTTTATTAAGCTAAATTGTAATCTAAACATTAGGGAAATAGAAAATAATCCTGGAAAACAGATTGTAGGATTATTCTTATGTTAAATTTGGCGACTGACAATATTGTTCGTGTTCATGTCTTTTTAATTTTTTAATTCTGTATTAGTATATGAAAAGTAGCATGACATGTATATATGTGGAAGCCATAGAGCAGATTGTAGAGTAATTTCTTGTTTTCTACTTTTGCATGCACTCCAGATAGCAAACTCAGTTTGTCAGGCTTATATGACAAGTACTTTTGTAAACCTAGCCATAGCCTTCTATCTGGCTCAACCGTGTTGGCCTGTGTTAAGATACTCCCTCTACCATAGATGGGTCTGATTGGTTTGGTGTTCCTGGTTCCTGCCCTCTGACCCAACTTGACTCCCTATGCTTTCTAGATTATTGTTATTATCAAATTTCTGCTCCTTCTCATGATACTTTTTGTCCCCTAAGCTGACTCTTCTCACCAAGAAGTAATCTTGTCCAGGTATTGATGAGACTGTTAGTATCACTGGTGTTTCAGTTTGTGAGTTGCCATTAACTGAGTGTATTTTGTGTGAGGTTCCTTCCAAATGCTTTCCTATGGATAGTTTTAATTCTTATATTACTTTACTATGCCTTGATTTTATGTGTAAGGAAACCAGATGTAAAATAAACCTTTGTTTCTTAACTCATTTCCTCCCTTCTTTCATTTCTTTCTTCCTTTGTTTCTCTTGTGTATGTGTGTGTGAGTGTGTGTGTCTCTGTATGTAAGTCTGTGTATTTGTGTATCTATTTATGGGCACACATATACACTTGCTTGTTTTGAGGCCAGAAGTCAATGTCAGGTGTCTTCCTTGATTAGTCTTCCATTTTGTTTTTTTGAGACATCGCCTCTTACTGAACCTGGAGCTCAATGATAGACTGGAAAGATAGGAACCGCCCACCTGTCTTTGCCTCCTAGGCTCTGGGAATGCAGGTGTGCATTGCCATACCTGGCTTTTTATATGGGCCCTGGTGATCTCAAGTCAGGTCCACATACTTGCATACCACAGAGTCATTTCCCTGGACCCTTAACTTGGTGGGGTCTTTGTTGTTGTTTGTCTGTTTTTCCTTCAAGTCCTTCACCATGCCACCCTTTCCCTGTAGAAAAGCACAGAGCTGGAGAGCATGGGTAGGGCTTGGATGACCTGGTCGTGGCACTCACTCATGTCTCTCTTCCTTTCTAGGTGGCAGACATGTTGTTGGAGCTCTGTGTCACCGAGTTAGAAGATGTGGCCACAGACTCACAGAGTGGCCGTCTTTCCTCCCAGCCTGTGGTGGTAGAGAGTAGCCATCCCTATACAGATGACACTTCCACCAGTGGTACAGTGAAGATACCAGGTATGTGGACCAGTCCTGGGAAGGGCTGCCAGGTCCACTGTCTGTAGAAGGGCTTGTTTTGTAGCCACTTCCAGGGGAGCAGTCATTTCCCTGTTCTGAAAAAGGTTATAGGATTATTTTAGATCCTCTTCCAAAATTGTAGTAAACTAAAATGCAACACAGAGAAGCTACACTGTATTAGTTTGCTTTCTGTTGCTGTGATAAACACCAGTACCAAAAGCAGCTTTAGAAGAAAGGGTTTATTTGATTTACCTCCAGGTCACAATTCATATTGAGGGAAGTTGGGGGTGAATTCAGTGGAGGACTAAAGCAGAAACCGTAGAGTGATGCTGCTCACTGCTTTCTCACTCGCTTGTGCTCCACTTTCTTCTATATCCCAGACCTGGCTACTTCATTGTTTCTAGGCATTTTCAATGCACAGAGATAAGCTGAATGGATAGATACACACAATCACTGATTTTGTGTGTATGATGATACTTGGCTACAGCTGTACAGTATCAGGCTTCTATACTAACACTGTTCTTATATATCTGCGTCTTGGATGGTGCTGTCCACAATGGGCTGGGCCTCTCACATCAATCATCAATCAGGACAGTCTGACCCACAGCTTTGATTCCCTTTGGTGACTTTAGGCTTTGTTAGGTTGATAGCTGGACCTAAGTGGAACATACACCAAATAAAAATTTAATGATTGAACTGCCGGTGCCTTCACTAAGATCTAGGTCTAAAGTTAGCCGACCAACCTTTTGGAAGCAACCTCCACATCCTGTGAAGTAAAGTCACCCTAATGTTGAGCACCTCTGATGTGCAGTTTTGGCAGCCTCTGTTCCTTAGTTGTACATTTTTAGTTAACCCTTTACTGTTTCTTTCCCCTGCTACATGGTTTATCTGTTGAGGCAGTCAAAAGGCTGAACTTACCCTCCTTGACCCAAATCTACTTTTGTACATGCCCACAATTCAGCATGTTCCTCAGCCTGGTTCTTCTGATTCATCCTTAGTTTCATCCACTTTACAAACTGTTTTGATTTCTGCCACCTCAGTAAAGCACCTACTGTCTGCACATTGCTCCTTAAAATGTCAGCTGTTGTTGCTCTGCACCAAGACAGACTATTGACTTATCGGGGTGGGGGTGAGGGTGACAAGTAGTGTTGTTCTAATTGAATTGTTTCCTTATTTATCAGCTGGAATATTTCAGAAAGATATTTTCTCTCACCTTTTAAGTTAACTACCTAGGTCATAGCGTCTACATGAGAAAGGCAGGATGCAGGCTTGATTCTTTCCTTATATTTACTGTGTTTTAGGAGAATGAATCCTTCCCTCCCCTGTCACGTTTCCAAAGTGCCCATGTAGTATTTATGTGTTTATGTCATTCAGAATATGTCATTAAGAACTTGTTGACAATGTGGCTTGCAAAAAGGGTCTAGTGGTTTGTTGGTGGCCTCCATGCAATCTGCAGTGGCAAAGAATTCTAGGGTTGCCTTGTGTGTTCTGTCTTCCACCTAGGATTGCCATAGTTTCACGATCACAACATGGTGCTAAGAAACTTATTGCCATTGTGTTACCACTGTTTGTAACCATCTTCAGTGATAGAAATGAGCTTGATTGGCAGATGAATATAATGTCTGACTTCCGTATGGACTGCAACTGTAAAATGCACAGTGTGTCTACTACCCTTGTTCCATTAGATCTGTGTCTCTTTTTTTACATCAGATCCTGATCAGAACAGAGTTGGGATGTCTCTAACTGGCAAAATCAGTTACTAGAAACAAAGTGTGACAGAATCTTGCTAGTCTCTGTCTGAACTCTTTTACCCACTGCAGTAGCTTTAGGTATAACGGCTTCTTTTAGGTTCTGTAGCCTTAGTTTTACTGCATCAAATGTTCCTTCCTCAGTCTTTTGTCGGAGCATAGAGTAAAATCCTCTGTAGCTCCCAGGTCAGCCTTGCCCACTAAAGATTGTGCCATTTGAACTTGAAAGGTTACATTTCTGCTGTTAAGCCCTTGGATCACTTACTTAGCTGTGGAAGTGTGAGCAGGCTAATGTTTCCTTCTTTACGTTATTGTGCTTTCTTCAGTAATAAATTATATCAGAGTATATGTTTGCTTTGTCACTCTAGGTAATACTTGCAGATATAGGTTGTACTTCTAGCTCTCAGTGGTCTTTGAAAGCACTTTCTTGAATCAGTTTGTGATGCTCTCCCCATAACCTAGTTCTCTTTGCAGGGCATTGTGATATCTCTGTGTTGTATTTCTTGGGTTCATTGCTGGTTATTTCCTTCCTTGGGACTCTGTTGTATATTCTGAATTTTCTTTTTCTGGTTTAAGTCTTCATTTTGGACTTTTTTTAAAATTGTAAGTTACTTTGAATTTTAGCACTTACTATTTTGGTTTTTAAATTTTTATCTGTTGCTCCTTTCTGTCTTGTGTCTCTTTCTGTCTGTTGTTTTGAGATGATGGTGACAGTCATGGTGGTATGTGGAACTTTTCTGGCCAGTGTTCATTATCTTTTTTTTTTCTGACAGTAATTTTTAATACTTTATTTTTGTTCATTTTAAATGTGTAGATCATAGTATCGAACTTTCAGAATGAGGTAGGGCTTGTAAAAGTATTTTTTTGTCTAGTTTTAATTTTAGTCTGTTGCACTTTCATGACGAATTTTAAAAACAGTGCTGTTCATAGCACAAGGCTTTAATCCCAGCACTGAGGAGGCAGAGGCAGGCCTATGAATCTGTGAGTTCCAAGCCAGGCAAGACTACAAAGTCAGACTTTGTCTCAAAACCACAAAAACCAGCTGGGCTTTAGTAGTGCATGCTTTTAAGTCTAGCATTCGGGAGGAAGAGAGAGGTAGATTTCTGTGAATTTGAGGCCATCCTGGTCTATATAGTAAATTTCAGGGCATCTAAAGCTACATATTAAGACCCTGTCTCAAAAACATGTAAACAACAACCACAGAACCCAACCAAACCCAGCAGAACAAACAAAACGCCTAAGAAGACCATTTAAAAACTAAAGTGGCAGCTGGAAAAGTAAAGTGCTTGCTTAGGCCCATGAGGGCCTAAGTTCAGTCCCTAGCCCATGTAAAAGAAGCGGGCGCATTGGCCTCCAGTTAAGGGAGACACACAGGCAGATGGACTTAGGGACTCATTGGCTAACTAGTGTAGCTGAATTGATGAACTATAGGCCAGGGACAGACCCCATCAGAAACCATGGTAGACAGTGCCTGAAGAACAGCACCTGTTTGTCCTCTATACAGACAAGTAACCACACATACAAATACTGCTCACATACATGCAATAAAAAATGAACAAGAAGTAGTTCTACCTTGATCTTAAATAAAAATCATGTGATTATCTTCTTCTGTTTCTCACTTCAAATCCATCTACTAACCAAATATATGTTCTAAATTTACTATTTCTTAGTAACTCTAGGCCTTCTGAGCCAGTTCAATATAATTTGTTTTCCTTCCACTCACTTCTTATGTCCCCTCACACATCATTCAAATCTGTCTCTAAACACTAGTCAGAGCTGTCAATCCTCCCTGAAGAACTGCACGATATATCTCTGTAACTGTCAGTGTACTCTAAAGTCCTGCACAAGGTCAGTCACATTCTTTTCTCCTTTGCTCCCATTCCTTTTCAAGGGTCTCCCCTGACTGTTCTTACAAGACTTTGGATATCAAATATGTAAGATTTTACACTAAGCAATTCTCAGTGAACACCAGCTGGGTGTCCAGCAATTCAGCTAAGTTCGGTTACAATTAGAATACCCAAGGGGCGCAGTCCCACAAGTCTGTCCCTACTTTAAATGTCAAACCACAGTTTGCATCAGATTTGGCTATAAATCAAAAGTTCATACAACATGATTATGTTAGTCACCTTTCCATCATTAGAACAAAGTACTTGAGGAAGTCAGCTTATAAAATGTAGGGGTTTATTCTGCTTGCAGCACATAGTTTGCACAAAGCAGCATGTGGTGGGAATAAATGGGGGTGGACACACATCACTCACCTCACAGCCAAGAAGCGAAGAGACAGGAAGGAGCCACAGTCTTACAGTCCTTTCCATGAGCACACTCCTAATAACTTAAAGGCCTCCCTGCCCACTTCTCAGAGTGCCAAATGGGGGACCAGCTTTGTAACTTACAGACTGTCATAGGGTTTTACTGCTGTGAAGAGATACCATGACCAAGGCAACTCTTATAAGGACAACATTTAATTGGGACTGGTTTACAGGTTCAGAGGTTCAGTCCATTATCATCAAAGTGGGTACATGGCAGCCCCTGGAGGCCTGGTGCAGGAGGAGCTGAGAGTTCTATATCTTCATCTGAAGGCTGCTAGGAGAAGACTAGCTTCCAGGCAGTTACGATGAGGGTTTTAACACTATAGCCCCATGGTGATAGACCTACTCTATAGGGCCACACCTAGTCCAACAAAGCCACACCTCCAAATAGCACTACACCTGGGCCAAGTATATTCAAACCATGACACAGACTTAGGGAGTCATTCAAGATGACCCTTAGCACTGTATTCAAGGCATCATAATATGGTTGGTCAGGTAATAGAATTGCAGCATGGAAGTTGTTATGGAGGTGAGAGAACAGAACAGCTCAGCCAAATGGGGTGGTTCTCTGGCCTTTTAGTCCATGGGCAGAGCCTTCTGTCTGGGCTAGTGCTGGGGAAGACAGCCAACCTCAGACTGTGATTTTGGTGCTGGTTCTTCACCAGCTCCTGCATGCAGTTCTGGTCTCACTTTTCCTACTTTGCTGAACTGTGACTTTTACTTGCTCTCTGGAGTTTCCACTGTGTTTTCTGCTTGCTTATACTCCAGGTGCAGAAGGACTCAGGGTGGAGTTTGACCGGCAGTGCTCCACAGAGAGGCGCCACGATCCTCTCACTGTCATGGATGGTGTCAACAGGATTGTGTCGGTGCGGTCAGGTGAAGAAGGGAGGGCGAGTAGGGACAGTCCTCTTCACTTGTGCTTCATGACAGGAGTTGTTAGCGTAAGACAGGATACTGGTGCTTCATTCCATGGGAACTTTAAGGAAGGTATAGCAAGGTAATGAGTTGTAAAACAATAGGTTTTATTTTCCTCTTTCCAGTATTTTCAATAAGATATGATCTGTGTGATGTGTGCTTCATACCCTATCAGAGAGGGTTATTGAGTGTTTGGCACGAGAGATGTCCCAGCAGTTGGAGAACCATAGGTGTGTGAGAGTACTGGGGCCTACATAGCATTGTTGACAAACTACAGACTGTAAAGGAATTCTGGCCTAACTGATAGTAAAGGTTTAGCTTGTGGAGTGCTGTATCTGAGGGTGGACTGAATGTACAGTGGATGGGAGACACAGTGTGTGGCCTTGTCTACGGCTGAGTTCCATGAGGTTAGGAAGAGTGGGCTAATAAACTTGTTTAAAACTTTGAACATTGTAGAATTGTTAATGCATGGGTGTGTGTGTGTGTGTGTGTGTGTCTTTTCAGATCTTTTTAGTGGGGGAGGAGGAATAGGGTGTGTGAATACACGTACATGCATGAATGTGTGTGTGTATATTTATTCAACCACACACACACATACACACCTCCCTGTGCTGAGTATTGAATCTAGGGCCTTTGTGTATGCTAGACAAACACTCTACCTCTGAGCTACATCTTTTATAAAGTTTGAGAAAGACTGTAAATGGTTGTGATTTTATGGGCTGCATGTGGTCTTTGTCTTACCACTCATAGTGTATGTAGTAAGCAGCATAACTGTGTTGCTCTAATGTGGTACAGTGATGATGGACATGGCTTGTCTGGCATTTTGAGAAATGTCTGTCAAAAGAGTTCTAGTAAGTGTTATTATTTGTTCTGGTTTCACTGCCTCGGGATGGAAGTCCAGCAGGCTATGTGCATGCTGTTACGTTGTGTTTCTATATCACTAGGTTGCTCAGTCTCTCCTCTTTTAAGAGACCGTTATACAGCTCCACAGATCCTTGGGTCTGACCAGGTTGCTCCATTCTTTCCTTGACTACAGCCTGTCTTGGCCATGCTGAATTGTTTACAAATGCCCCTTGTGGGAATTCTGCCATTGCCTAACTACCTGCTATACTCAGAAGCATTCTGAGAACCTACCTCAGTGTAGGCCTGCTCTCTGCAGTTATCACAGTGCATCCCGGTTGTGTATAGAGTCATCTCCCCATTGGGTACTAGCTTCTTTTGGGGAAGTGTGTATGCATGTTCCTTCAGGTTCTCCAGTACTTGATCAGAGGTTGAATAGAAATCTGTGGTAAGGTAGAATATCTTCAACCTGCTGTGAATGTAAGCTTGAGAGGTCTTGGGCTGGAGGAGCCTGCTGACCTTCTGAAGTGGTGTGGACAGCTGTGTTTTGCATCTAGGGAGTCTTGTTGGTGAGATGTTTGAGTCCTCTTAATTCCAGTGTGTACTTTACTCTGCTAGGTCGAGAATGGTCTGACTGGTCGAGTGAGCTTCGCATCCCTGGAGATGAGCTGAAGTGGAAGTTCATCAGTGATGGGTCTGTGAACGGGTGGGGCTGGCGCTTCACAGTTTATCCCATCATGCCAGCTGCAGGTAAGAGGGCTGTGACTATCACCCAAGGAAGTACAACTATGCAAACTTTTCATTCTGTGATTTAAGGATTGTCCTCTGCCCTGGGAAAAAACAGAGTCCCTACCTGGGGAGAGGATCAGACAGAGAGCCATCTAAGTTTTCCAGTTGTTAGGGTGCTTAGCCCCATCCTCACCTCATAGGAGTTGGTGCTGGTTGTGGTTCCTAATGCTTTTGGTTCACAGTTAAATGCCAGTTTAAAGAGCATGGCTCAGGGTTCAAACAGTTGCTAACTGCTAGAATGCTTGCAAAGCATGCACAAGCCCTAGGTTCAATCCCCAGTACAGGAAAACAAACTAGAAAAACTTTGACTTGAAGGACTTAGACAGCAGTGCTGTGTTCTTCCCTTACACTGTGTTCCAGTGGGAGTTGAGTTTGTGAGTTTGTCCATAGGAGGTCGTCCCCACCACATCACATAGGTACATTTTCAGGACTTCTTCACAGGCCCTAAGGATCTCCTCTCGGATCGCTGTGTCCTCTCCTGTCCATCCATGGACCTAGTGACCTGTCTCCTGGACTTCCGACTCAATCTCACCTCCAACAGAAGCATTGTCCCTCGTCTTGCTGCCTCTCTGGCTGCATGTGCTCAGCTGAGTGCCCTAGGTTAGTAGTACCTCCATGGTCATCCGTCTGTTTACCTAAGTTGAAAAAGTAGTCCAGATTCTAAACTTTACCTGTGTGTTGTTTCAGCTGCCAGCCACAGAATGTGGGCTCTTCAGAGACTGAGGAGACTGCTCACCACAGAATTTGGGCAGTCAATTAACATAAACAGGCTGCTGGGAGAAAATGATGGGGAAACAAGAGCTTTGGTATGAAGCTTTAGGGTTTCTAGACCTATGACCCTTTCGGAATAAATTTGCTGCTTTAATCATTAAAACCTCTAAACCAGCGTGAAGAATTGGGAATTCTGCCTACCTGTCAGGCAGCTTTGTTATGTCTAGACCTTTTTTTCTTATGCTGCTGTGTATGCTAAGTTCAAGCTGGGCTAATTTTTATTTTAAAGTCGTATTGAACCCTGTGACCATAGATCTGTGTCAGATTTTACAAGCCTGATTGGCCACAGCCTTTTGATCGTGCTGTAATGAGAAGGTTCCATTCCAATTGTTTCTAGCCATAGGAGAAGATGAGCAGGATTTGTATACTGAAGGGGGAAGGTCCCTGGAAATGGCTAACTAAAATCAAGATGAAACATTCTGAATGCTGATACTTTTTTGCATTATAGACACACCCTTTCCAAAGTTCAGAACTTAAATACTCAGTTTCCTTTTTTAGGGGATATAAAATTCTTTACTTATAGGAACAAAACAAACCTGGGGCTCACCTGCATTCTGGATTTCTGTAATTGATATTGTTTTGCTGTTTTTAAGAGCTTTACAGGCAGTGCTCTTGCTGCTTTGGTGAAAGGCCTTCCGGAAGCTTTGCAGAGGCAGTTTGAGTATGAAGATCCTATTGTGAGAGGTGGCAAACAGCTGCTCCATAGTCCATTCTTTAAGGTAGTATTTTACTTATTTTTAAAGTGGTCTTCGATAGCTCTTTGGATGGGAGAGCCGCTGAGAGCTGTTATGGTAGGGTGTGGTGTCATAGACCAGTTTGGGAGCACTCCTTATTACTGAAGGGTTGTATGACATATGTCTCGGGAAGTGGTTATGTGGTCAAATCCATTATTCCAGAAACTGTTGTTTGTGTTTTGTTTTTAATATTAGCATGCTTTGAGATACCCAGATATTCTTAGTTATTATATGATGTGGACACCCTAACTGTTGTTGGTCTGAGTCCCTGTGTCTCCTGAAGCTGTTGTCTTAAAAACTCATTCTGAGAAATTGAGGAGCTTGGGACAAGAATCCTCATAGTCTAGGATGGCAGCCAGTGGCCTTCTCTCAAACATTAGCTTTGTGTCTAAGAATCCCTGTGTTGCCATTTTTTTATTGACTGCAGGTGCTAGTAGCTCTTGCTTGTGACCTGGAATTAGACACACTTCCTTGCTGTGCAGAGACCCATAAATGGGCTTGGTTCCGAAGATACTGCATGGCCTCCCGTGTTGCTGTGGCCCTGGACAAAAGAACACCATTGCCTCGTCTGTTTCTTGATGAGGTAGTGTGTGTGTGTGTGTGTGTGTGTGTGTGTGTGTGTGTGTGTGTATGTGTGTGTGTGTGTGTGTGTGTGTTTGAAATTGCTTTTGAGATGTATGATGAAAAAGACACCAATGTATAAAGACACAGTTTTGCTAAGTAATACCATAAAGATGCTTATAGATAAAAATAGGTACTATAACTTGTAAATTTCAATTAACATTAATTTTTAGCAAAAATAAAGATATAGACTTTTTTTAAAACCATCTAAGAGTTGATGTGATAAAACTGATTTTTCATACTAAATATATAATCATGATTTTGATGTTGGTATAATTTTATATTACCATTTAAAGATTCCCCATCTTCTTACTGTAACTGATTTTATTCTTCTGCAAGGACAAAGAATAAGTCAGGTCTCACGCTGTGTCTTGGGCTGGACTGGAGCTCACTCTGTAGCCCAGGCTGTCCTTGCTCGGATTGCAATTGTGAATCACCACATTCAACTTATTTATTTGACTCATTATTTCATAATAATGTTCCATAGGTTGCTAAGAAGATTCGCGAATTAATGGCAGACAGTGAGAGTATGGATGTTCTCCATGAAAGCCACAGCATCTTTAAAAGAGAGCAAGATGAGCAACTTGTGCAGTGGATGAACAGGTATTATTTTGGAACTAGGAGAAAGTGTTGTACGTAAGTGTTTTTATATAAAGTTCTTTTACATCAAATGTTCTTTTAATGTTTGTTATAGGCGACCAGATGACTGGACTCTCTCTGCTGGCGGTAGTGGAACCATTTATGGGTGGGGGCATAATCATAGGGGACAGCTTGGAGGAATTGAAGGTGCAAAAGTAAAAGTTCCCACTCCATGTGAAGCACTTGCAACTCTCAGACCCGTGCAGTTAATTGGAGGAGAGCAGACACTGTTTGCTGTGACAGCTGATGGGAAGGTAAGGGTACAGTGTGTGTGTGTGTGGGGGGGGGGGCTTCATTAGGTTTGAAAAGGTTGTGATGAGATTTTTTTTTATTCTTGTATGTGTAAGGACTTTATTAAACTACTATCTGAAGAATGATTGTGATAGCACCAAAAGCAGGTAGTGATCTTAAACAGTTCTGTATAATATTTAGATATATCAACTATGTTATTATTTTTTTTATTTTGAAGTATACTACATCCATTAGTTGTAAAAATTAAAATACTTGGTGTTGGTCAGTCTTACTCTTCTTTTTGTAATGCACTCCATGGATGCAGATACCCATAATCTATAAAAGATTTTTTTTGTTCCTTTTTAGTGTGCATGCTTATATATTTTTTTCCTTTTGTATAAAAGGAAGAGCTATATCCTTATAGATGGAAATTGGGGTACCAAAACTTTTATGCATAGATATTTGGAGAACACTTCTCTCTCTTTTTTGGTGATTTGAACTCTTTTTTTTTTAATTTTTTTTATTCGAAATATTTTTTATTGACATTTCAAATGATTTCCCCTTTCCTGGCTCCCCACTCCCCGAAAGTCCCATAAGCCCTTTTCCCTCCCCTTATTCTCCCATCCACCCCTTCCCACTTCCCTGTTCTGGTATTCCCCTACACTGCTGCACTGAGTCTTTCCAGAACCAGAGGCCACTCCTCTGTTCTTCTTGGACACCATTTGATATGTGGATTATGTCTCGGGTATTCGAAGTTTCTAGGGTATTATCCACAGTGAGTGCATACCATGATTGATCTTTTGAGACTGGGTTACCTCACTTAGTATGATGTTCTCCAGCTCCATCCATTTGTCTTAAGAATTTCATGAATTCATTGTTTCTAATGGCTGAATAGTACTCCATTGTGTATATATACCACGTTTTTTGTATCCATTCCTTCGTTGAGTGACATCTAGGTTCTTTCCAGCTTCTGGCTATTATAAATAGGGCTGCTATGAACATAGTGGAGCATGTATCCTTATTACGTGCTGGGGAATCCCCTGGTATATACCCAGGAGTGGTATAGCAGGGCCCTCCGGAAGTGTCATGCCCAGTTTTCTGAGGAACCGCCAGATTGATTTCCAGAGTGGTTATACCAACTTGCGACCACACCAGCAATGGAGGAGTGTTCCTCTTTCTCCACATCCTCGCCACCACCTGCTTTCTCCTGAGATTTTAATCTTAGCCATTCTGACTGGTGTGAGGTGAAATCTCAGGGTTGTTTTGATTTGCATTTCCCTAATGACTAATGATGTTGAACATTTTTTAAGATGCTTCTCAGCCATCCGAAGTTCTTCAGGTGAAAATTCTTTGTTTAGCTCTGTACCCCATTTTTAATAGGGTTATTTGGTTTTCTGGGGTCTAACTTCTTGAGTTCTTTGTATATATTGGATATTAGCCCTCTGTCAGATGTAGGGTTGGTGAAGATCTTTTCCCAATTTGTTGGTTGCCGATTTGTCTTTTTGATGGTGTCCTTTGCCTTACATAAACTTTGTAATTTTATGAGGTCCCATTTGTCAATTCTTGATTTTAGAGCATAAGCTATTGGTATTCTGTTCAGTAATTTTCCCCCTGTGCTGATGTCCTCAAGAGTCTTCCCCAGTTTCTTTTCTATTAGTTTCTGCGTGTCTGGCTTTATGTGGAGGTCCTTGATCCGCTTGGAGTTGAGCTTAGTACAAGGAGATAAGGATTGATCAATTCACATTCTTCTGCATGCTGACCTCCAGTTGAACCAGCACCATTTGTTGAAAAGGCTATCTTTTTTCCACTGGATGTTTTCAGCTCCTTTGTTGAAGATCAAGTGGCCATAGGTGTATGGGTTCATTTCTGGATCTTCAATCCTATTCCATTGATCCACCTGCCTGTCACTGTATCAATACCATGCAGTTTTTTAACACTATTGCTCTGTAGTATTGCTCAGTATCCCAGATGGGATACTGATTCTCCCAGAATTTATTTTGTTGTTGAGAATAGTTTTAGCTATCTTGGGTTTTTTGTTATTCCAGATGAATTTGAGAATTGCTCTTTCTAACTCTATGAAGAACTGAGTTTGGATTTTGATGGTTATTGCATTGAATCTGTATATTGCTTTTGGCAAGATGGCCCATTTAACTATATTAAACCTGCCAATCCACGAGCATGGAAGATTTTTCCATTTTCTGAGGTCTTCTTCCCATTTCCTTCTTCAGAGTCTTGAAGTTCTTGTCATACAGATCTTTCACTTGTTTGGTCACAGTCACCCCAAGGTACTTTATATTGTTTGTGGCTATTGTGAAGGGTGTCATTTCCCTAATTTCTTTCTCAGTCTGCTTATCCTTTGAGTATCGAAAGGCTACTGATTTTCTTGAATTGATTTTATAACCAGCCACTTTGCTGAAGTTGTTTATCAGCTGTAGGAGTTCTCTGGTGGAGTTTTTTGGGTCACTGAAGTAGACTATCATATCATCTGCAAATAGTGATAGTTTGACTTCTTCCTTTCCAATTTGTATCCCTTTGACCTCCTTATGTTGTCTAATTGCTCTAGCTCGTACTTCAAGTACAATACTGAAAAGATATGGAGAGAGGGGGCAGCCTTGTCTAGTCCCTGATTTTAGTGGGATTGCTTCAAGTTTCTCTCCATTTAGTTTGATGTTGGCTACCTTCTTGTACTTGTTGAGGTCTGTCTTGTGACCAATTATATGGTCGATTTTGGAGAAGGTACCATGAGGTGCTGAGAAAAAGGTATATTTTTTTTGCTTTAGGATAAAATGTTCTACATATATCTGTTAAATCCAATTGGTCCAAAGCTTCAGTTCGTTTTACTGTTTCCCTGTTTAGTTTCTGTTTTCCTGATCAGTCCATTGAGGAGAGTGGAGTGTTGAAGTCACCCACAATGATTACTTCCTGTAATTTTTGATATTATTTTTATATTTGAGTGGTTATCTTCTTTTGGGTTTGATGAAAGAAGGTTACTATCTTGCTTTTTACAGGGTGTAGTTTCCCTCCTAGTATTGTAGTTTTCCTCCTGTTATTCTTTATAGGGCTGGGTTTGTGGAAAGGTATTGTGTAATTTTGGTTTTATTATGGAATATCTTGGTTTCTCCATCTATGCTGATTGAGAGTTTTGTTGGGTATAGTAGTCTTGGCTGACATTTTTGTTCTCTTAGAGTCTGCATGAGATCTACCCAGAATCTTCTAGCTTTCATAGTCTCAGGTGAGAAGTCTGGTGTGATTCTGATAGTTCTTCCTTTATATGCTACATGGCCTTTTTCTCTTACTGCCTTTAATATTCTTTCTTTGTTTTGTACATCTGGTGTTTTATTATTATGTGATGGGAGGTATTTCTGTTCTGGTCCAGTCTGTTTGGAGTTCTGTAGGCTTCTTGTATATTCATGGGCATCTCTCTCTTTAGGTTATAGAAGTTTTCTTCCATAATTTTGTTGAAGGTATTTTCTGGCCCTTTAAGTTGTAAATCTTCACTCTCATCTATACCTGTAATCCTTAGGTTTGGTCTTCTCATTGTGTCCTGGATTTCCTGGATGTTTTGGGTTACAAGCTTTTTGCATTTTCCATTTTCTTTGACTTTTGAGTCAATGGTTTCTATGGTATCTTCGGTGTCTGAGATTCTTTCTTCCATCTCTTGTATTCTGTTGTTGATATTTGCATCTATGGCCCCTGATTTCTTCCCAAGGTTTTCTATCTCCAAAGTTTTCTCCCTTTGTGATTTCTTAGTTGTTTCTACTTCTGTTTTTAGATCCAGGATGGTTTTGCTCAGTTCCTTCATTTGTTTGTTTGTGTTTTCCTGTAATTCTTTAAGAGATTTTTGTGTTTCCTCTTTCATGACTTCTGCCCGTTGACTCAATTTCTCCTGCATTTCTTTAAGTGATTTTTCTGTTTCCATTGTAAGGGCTTCTAATTTATTCATGTTCCCCTGTATTTCTTTAAGAGATTTATTTATGTCCTTTTTGTGTTCCTCTAGCAGCATCATGACCAGTGATTTTAAATCCAAATCTTGTTTTTCTGGTGTGTTGGGGTGTCCAGGACTTGCTGTTGTTGGAGAATTGGGTTCAGACGCTGCCATATTGCCTAGCTTTCTGTTAGAAACGTTCCTACATTTGCCTTTTGCCATCTTGTTATCTCTGGCGTTGGTTGGTCTTGTCACTGGCTGGTGTTTGAACCTCCTGTGAGCCTGTAAGGCTATTTCAGCACCTCTGGATGACTTGGTTTCCCCTGGCACAGATTGCTGATGTGCTACCCTCCTCTTGAGTGCCCTTGGAATCCTAGTGTGTCCTGCCCTAAGTTGTCTCTGTGAACCTGGTGTTGCCCGTTTGCTCCTTCAGGGAGTGATGATAGCGGATGCTGCGGGGACCTTTTCCAAGTGCCGATCCCTCTGCAGGGCAAAAGATCCCCCAACCTGGTTGGTGCACAAACAGCCCACCAAGCTGCCCAGGCCCTGCGTCCAGGTAAAAGCCTGACAGTCTTAGGCCCAAGAGATAGCTCCGGGCTATGTCTGCTAACTTGTTCTGTCAGGTAGCCAAGATTGTAGTGCGCCCCTGCAAGTGCTGGGCAGTTTTCAGGGCAAACGACCCCCTGGCCAGGTTGGCACACAGACGGCCCACTGAGCTGCCCAGGGTCTGGGTGCAGGCAAAAGCCTGACAGGCTTAGATCCAAGCGATGTTAGCCTCGTACTGTGTCTGCGTACCTGGTGCTGTCAGATCTCTCTGGCACCTGGGAGCCAAAATGTTGGAGCGCCTTTCTTAACTGGCTGGCAGGAGCAGAGATATAATGTGGCTTCAGTGTGGTAAAAAGCACTTCAACTCTGCCGCACACAGCCCGGCTGGCACTTCTCTAAACCATAACAGTATATAAAAATTTAAAATTTCCTGTGATTTTGGGCTTTAAGTTAAATTTCTCTGAAGTGTAAAATGTATTGAATGCTGATTCTTTGCAGTAATTACTAAATACAGGAATATTTCTGTTTTCTCATCTTAGCTCTATGCCACTGGTTATGGTGCTGGTGGAAGACTGGGAATTGGAGGGACAGAGTCAGTGTCTACTCCAACATTACTGGAGTCCATTCAGCATGTGTTCATTAAAAAAGTTGCTGTGAACTCAGGAGGAAAACATTGCCTTGCTCTCTCTTCAGAAGGAGAAGTTTACTCTTGGGGTGAGGCAGAAGATGGAAAGTTGGGACATGGCAACAGAAGGTATTGTGTGAAAATACCATCGTCAGTGTTTTCTTTGGTTTGTTTTAATGCTCACACATTGTATTGGTCTTTGACTTTTAGAACATGTGCAATAACCTGCTCAAATTAGGAATGTTCCTGACTTATTTGTCAGAAGTTGATTCACATGTCACTGTATGTGAGCTTACCTATATGATTCCTGTTCTGGGAGGGAAACATTTAAGTCTTAAGGTTTTTATTTACAGGTTTTATGGATACTAAGTATCTTTTTGAATATCGCTTTGTTACTGTCCAGTGAATCACATTGGCATTTTGGGTGTTATTACATGATACCAAAATTTAGACTATAGAAGATATGGGGCAAGTAATAGAGTAGGCACCATTCTTCACACCAAGGAACCAGACTCAGTTGTTTAAAAAAAAATTAGTACACCTACAACCCAAAGTATAAATGGAGAAGCATCTTAGAAATAACTAAAAAACACCAGACAAAATATATGATTGCCCGAAAGATACTGAGTATCAGACAGCAATATAGAATTCCCTGAGAAATAGGAAACAAATAAGGCTAGTTCAAAAACTTTCTCCAGTATATCATTAGTAGACAGTTCCCAAGTCACAGAGTAGGAAGGAGAAACCCTGGCAGATGGTGACAAAATCCTGTATTTTAGAGAGGAGAGAACTGACATCTAAGGAGGTCAAAAGAGGTAGACTATGTGGAGTACCACAGAGGAGAGACTGTACAGAGAGACCCCAGAGACCCCAGAACCAGTAAGGCAGTCACATGAAACCTAAGAAAACCACTTCAAATAATTAAAAGATACAATCCTTGGTGCTTACAGAGAAGTGACTGAGTTCCCAGAAACCTCCTAATTCATATGTAATTAGAGTACAGAAAGTAATAATAAAAAACTAGAGAGATGACTTAGATTAGCATCTGTAATTCCAATTCCAAGATGTTATGATCTTTGTGGGTGTTACACACATGTGAGCAAAACACTCATACCAATAAATATATAAGTGCCCATTAACAGGAGAAACAATGGATCATATCCTATTAGTATGATTCCTCTACCAAAACTAAAAAACTGAAACCATTTTTATAAATAATAGAGCTCAAGGCTCAATCATTTTTATGACTATGAATAAACCCCTTATCAAGATAAACTTTATAATGACCTGGAGACACTCAAAAATTGCATGTATGCAGAACAGAAATACACCTGTATGAGGAGAAAAACTAGTCAGTCAAAACTGCTTCAGAAGTGACTCAGTGATAGAATGTATTTATTCTAACCACATACCATGCTGTTAATAAACAAGAGCTTGAGCATGTTAAATAGAGCCTAAAAATTATTTAAATGCTCAAATCAAAATCTTTTTTTGATATTTTAATCAATCAATTAATTAATATTTATTTTACACTCCATATTTTATTCAATGCCTCCTGTCCACCCTCTGACTGTTCCACATCCCATACCTCCTCCCTACTCCCCTGGCTGCACGTGGATGTCACCACCCCCCACCCCACCTGACCTCTAAACTCCCTGGGGCCTCCAGTCTCTTGAGGATTAGGTGCATCTTCTCTGAATGAACCCAGACCCAACAGTCCTCTACTGTATGTGTGTTGGGGGCCTTATATCAGCTGGTGTATGCTGCCTATTTGGTGGTCCAGTGTTTGAGAGATCTCAGGGGTTCAGATTAATTGAGGCTGCTTGGTGCTTCTACAGGGTCTTACTTCTACAGGGTCTCCCTTCTCCTCAGCTACTTTCAGCCTTCCCTAGTTCAACCACAGGGGTCAGCTGCTTCTGTCCTTTGATTGGATGCAGATATCTGCATCTGATTCTTTCACCTGCTTTTTGGGTCTTTTGGAGTACGGTAATGCTAGGTCCATTTTTGTGAATGTTCCATAGCCTCAGTAATAGTGTCAGGCCTTGGGACCACTCCTTGAGCTGGATCCCACTTTGGGCCTGTCACTGGACCTTCTTTTCCTCAGGCTCCTCTCCATTTCCATCCCTGTAATTCTTTCACACGGGAACAATTATGGGTCAGAGCTGTGACTGTGGGATGGCAACCCCATCCCTCATTTGATGCCCTGTCTTCCTGCTGGGGGTGGGCTCTGTAAGTTCCCTCTCTCCACTGTATGGCATTTCATCTAAGGTCCCTCCCTTTGAGTCTTGAGAGTCAATCACTTCCCAGGTCTCTGGTACATTCTGGAGGGCACCCCCAACCTCCTATCTCCCAAGGTTGCCTGTTTCCATTCTTTCTGCTGGCCCTCAGGGCTTCAGTCTTTTTCCTTCACCCAGTACCAGACCAGGTTTCCCTCTTCCCCCTGCTCCCCCACCCAACCCACGTTCCCTCCAGGTCCCTCCCTCCTTCCCTTTCCACTTGTGATTGCTTTTTTCTCCCTTCCAAGTGGGACTGGGGTGTCCTTACTTGGGCACTTTAGCTTGTTGACCTTTTTGAGTTCTGTGAACTGTATCTTTGGGTATTCTGTACTTTTTTGGCTAATATCCACTTATTAGTGAGCACATACCATGCATGTCCTTTTGGGTCTGGGTTACCTCACTCAGGATGATATTTTCTAGTTCCATCCATTTGCCTGCAAAACTCAGGATGTTCTCATTCTTAACAGCTGAGTAATATTCCATTGTATAGATGAACCACATTTTCTGTATCCACTCTTCTGTTGAGGGACATCTGGGTTGTGGGGCATCTTTTGGGTATATTCCCAAGAGTGGTATAGCTGGGTCTTCAGGTAGATCTATCAAATCAAAACCTTAAAGATGAAGAATACCTTCACAGAAAGGAAACATGGATTATGGAATTAATGCCTGAATAGATGTTGTAGAAAAAAAGATCAGAGAAGTGGAAGACATAACCATAGAAAATATCCAGAGTGAAGACTCATGGGAAAAGAAGGAATGTACAACTGACAGAACACTAGTGAACTGTGGGACAATCTCCTGGGGCTTAATGTATTCATAGGTAGAACGTTTAAATGAAGGAAATGAGATATTTTAAAGAAATAATTGAAACTCCAATTGATTAACAGCTATAAATTCATAGGTGCAGTAATCTTAAAGAATCCCAAGCAAAAGAAACATGAGGAAGAATATAAAGATGACACCAAAGTATACTGACAGTAGAACTTTGAAAGAAGTTGGGATGGGTTAGATTAAGGTGGGTCGGTTAAAGGCATATGTAAAGGAGTAAGAAACCATAATAAAGTAATGCAATAGGTAGGAAATCAGAAAACATAAGTCAACTAGAAAGCAGACAGCAAGGTGAGATCTTAAACCCAAGCATGTTTCTATCAGGTGTAAAGACTTAACACTTAGAAGTCAGACTAAACCTGAGGATATAGCTTAGTCTGTTTTGAGCTTGGGGACCTGAGCTTGACTCCCTGAATCCCTAATTTAAAAAAAAAAAGGGCATGGTGTCGTACATGTGTAACTCAGGAGACAGAGGCAGGCAGATTCCTAGGGTACTCCATGGCCATTTAGCCCAGCAAAATGGACAGGTTTCAAGTCAGTGAGAGATGTTGTCTGAAAAACATCCAAAAAAAGGTGGCTGTGCTTTGGTCACCTACCCACACATGGACATGACCACTGCACACATTCAAAATAAACCAAAGTCAAAATGATGGGAAAATGTGTACTATGCCAATATAACCAAAAACAAACAAACCCACAATATTTATATTAATATTAGGTACAATATATATTCACAGCAAAAAATATTGACAGGGATTAAAGTGTTTCTTCATGATGAAGTATTTCTTCATGTCATCAAGAAAACGGAGTAAATAGTGAGGTTAGTCACCTAGTAGACATTGATGAAAATAAAAATATGCTCTAACTATGGAGCTAGAGGGATGGCTCATTGGTTAAAACTACTGGCTGTGCCTCACAACCATCTAATTCCAGTTCCAGGGGAATCCATAACTGCAAAGATAAGTTAGACAACCCCTATGGCTGTGATTTAAATATCCTTCCTCTAGTAGTAAATAAAGTATGAAATGCTTTAAAAAAAAATTGGGTAACTACGAACTTGATCTAATTAACATTTTGAGAAAACTGTGACAAACAAAATTCTAATCTTTTCATGTGTGCATGGACCACCTACAATTGTAGACTATGCATTGGACTGCAAAATAGCAGACTTTACTTAGCAAAAGGATTTAAGTTCATACAAAACTTATTCTCTTGTCCTCAAGGAAATTAAATTGTAAATCAATAGCAAGTCTTTGAAAATCATCTCTTAATGCTTGGAAAGCAAATAGTACATTTCTGTACTCAGTCTTAGCCAAGAGGTAGAAAAGCAATTAAAACACCAGAAAAACTGATAGATCAAAGAATGAGTAAAAAATAAAATGTTAAATAATTTTAAACAGAATGAATGTGAAATTGATTTGCCAAAATGTGTGAGATCTAGCAAAAGTAGTACTTTGAAGAAAACTTGTAATGTGAAATGCCTCTTTTAAAGACAGTAGCAAAAATGATACAAAACCTAACTTCAGGTCGTATACACTATACTATAGGAATTCCTTTAGGAAGAAGAACAAACAACTCAGTAGAAAAAGGGTCAGAATCCTTAACACAGAAAGCTAGGAAGGAGAAAGTAGGAAAAGAGAGAAGAAGACTGGTTCTTGGAGGTAATAGTTAGCAAAACTTCTACCAAGACTGATGGTGAAGAGATTTCAATTCACAGGAATTTAGGAGATGAAGTATTTTCATACAGAGTCTACAGGTGTCGAAAGATCACAACGTAAAGCTGGACATGTAGCTTAGTAGTTAAGGCCATCTTCCTAGCTTGCTCACCTCAGGGCCTGGTGGTCTCCAGGACCACCAAAATAAAATAGATCTTTAAAATAAAACAACAGAACATCCACCATAGAAAAGAGTAAACAAAGAACCTGAAAGTATCAACCATGTGTGATTGTGTTTTCCTGTAACCAAGGAACTTGGGAGGCAGGTAGAGGTCACAGCTAGCCAGGCTGCCCTGTGGGTTACATAGTGAACTCTGGGCATTTGAGGACTGCATGCTGGGCCCTGTTTCAAACAGCAGAGATTATAGTCTAATAAATAGCTTTAAAGCAACAAAGATGACAAACTCAAACACAAAATCAACAACCCATAGACTCCAAAAACTAATTTTTGAAAATGCCATCTCCCAAACCAAATGACTGATGACTTCTGATGTAATGTAACCTAATTTTTCAGAACTTTCAAGAGAAAGGAAAATTTTCCCTGGTTTCTTTTTCTTTTTGGAGACAGGATTTTGCTATTTAAAATTACCCAGGCTGGCCTCAAACCTATGATCTTCCAGCCTAGCCTTCTGGAATTACAGGTGTGTATCACTAAACCCATTTTGGATTTCTTGTTTATTTTTTTGTTCTGTTTGTTTGGAGGCCTTTAGGATGTTGAACAAATTTTCAACCACCAAGCTAGTCTTATACCCCATTTTTTTTTTTTTTTTTTTTTTTTTGGTTTTTTCGAGACAGGGTTTCTCTGTATAGCCCTGGCTGTCCTGGAACTCATTCTGTAGACCAGGCTGGCCTCAAACTCAGAAATCCAACAGCCTCTGCCTCCCAGAATGCTGGGATTACAGGTGTGCTACACCACCACCGCCCGGCTAATTTTTTTGTTTGTTTGTTTTTTTTTGTTTTTTTTTTTTGGTTTTTTGAGACAGGGTTTCTCTGTATAGTCCTGACTGTCCTGGAACTCACTCTGTAGACCAGGCTGGCCTCAAACTCAGAAATCCGCCTGCCTCTGCCCGTGGAATTAAAGGCGTGTGCTACCACTGCCTGGCTTCATTATTTTTTTTTTTTAAAAGACAACTTTACCTTTATCAAAACAAGACTCAGAAAAAATTCCTCCAGTCTTAAGAAATCAAATCTAACAGTATACAAAAGAATAATACTATATGATCAAATGGCACTTATGCCAGAGTTCTTAATATTGATTGAGTCCACACTAGAAACTGAGTCAATATAGAAAGAACACGTAGACATATAGTGTGATGAGCAAACCGAATAAGAGAAAGAACACACACACACACACACACACACACACACACACACCTGCCTACTTACCTGCAAACAAAATCTTCACTGGCTTAGAGGCCTTGCAAAAACATATCATGGGTTTGGCTTGAAACTGTGAAAGCCTGCTCTGGCATTCAGGTATCCTGTGTAGATAGAAATCATTAAATTTTGATTTCAGGTTTAAATGATTCTTCTTTATTGACTTTATAGTCACTTAACTGAGAGAGGATATTTAAAGGCATACACTGAATAAATAAGTAACAAACAGAAATGTTTAAACTTAAACAAGTGTTTAAATTTTAAAATATATAAGAATAAAAATATTTTAGTAATATTTGTTGTATTCTTTTGCAGTCCATGTGACCGTCCTCGTGTCATTGAGTCCCTGAGAGGAATTGAAGTGGTTGATGTTGCTGCTGGTGGAGCCCATAGTGCCTGTGTCACAGCAGCTGGAGACCTCTACACATGGGGCAAAGGCCGATATGGCCGCCTGGGGCACAGTGACAGTGAGGACCAGTTAAAGCCAAAATTGGTGAGAAGGTACTGGGTTTAAATGCCCAGGTCCAGGCTCAAGTAGTAGTGCTCATGCTGTAGTGCTGACATGGGATAGGGGCAGTTTGTCATTGGTGTTATGATGTAGTGGTCATAGGCTCACCATTTGTAAGTATTTTTTTAATTGACAGAAATAAATTGTCTTGGTACAATTGTCTTGGTACACTCTCTATAAATGAGTGAATGATCAGTCTTCATTGTGGGGTTTGGTTTGCTCACTGCGACTCTAATGCCTGCTTTCTATAGTTCGGATTTATATTCTTTAAATAAATTTATATTGTTCATATATAGAGAGGAATGCATTTCTACCTTAAATAATTATTAAACTTTTTTCTTTGTAAAGTCTTAAGCATTCATAAAGTGCTAACACTATTATTATAAAGCCTTTGTTGTGATCATTATTTACTGTCAGCTGCTGAACCCTGCATTTCCTTTTCCTGAAGGTGGAAGCGCTACAGGGTCATCGTGTCATAGACATTGCGTGTGGCAGTGGTGATGCCCAGACACTGTGCCTCACTGATGATGATACTGTCTGGTCCTGGGGAGATGGAGACTATGGCAAGCTTGGCAGAGGAGGCAGTGATGGTTGCAAAGTGCCCATGAAGGTATTTTTGATCTGTGCATCCCAGATCCCCAGTTTCTTTTCCTTGAGTGTGCTTCTTAGGTGCATTCTGTTCATTGTAGGAGTAAAAAGGGACCGGAGGGGCCAGGACAGTGGATACCTTAGGTGCTGTTGTGTTCACTTGGGAAAGGCATGTAATCCAGATGCGTTCCAAAGAGCCTGTGGTTTTGTTTAGTGTGTATATCTGCTTGACATACAGAGCTAACACAGGTCCCACTTACTTCAGTTTACAGTGATAAATTGAGGCCATCTAATGTAGGATATAGACTAGAGCTTGCTTCTAGTGGATATGATAGATCTCAAGCAAAGAGAAGAGGCCATGTGTTACCAAGTTCATAGGCTTAAGTTAGGGGTCTACCTGTGCTGAGACTGGCTCAGTAATTTCTTAAAGCTTTCAGGTGATTTGACTATCTTTGATAAGTGGCTATAGAGATTGAGGGGAGTAATGTGTCTAGGTCATATTAGATCAGTGTGCTAGATAATTTTTTCTGTGCCCTGTAATATGTGATTATTGTAATGTTGTACAGTTGGGGTACTATGAAAGAAGACTAGGACTTGTGTATGCTCAGTGTCTTTCTTACTGTACAGATGTGGAACAGAGAGTCTCGGGACATAGGCATCCTGGGGCAGAATCGGACCAGGTGGTTCATACCAGGGACCTTTCATATGAGAGACCTGGTCCAACCACATAGCTGTTGTTTTGGTGTTGTGGTTCTCAGTGCAACTGCTGTTGATTCCATAATGACTTTTAGTCTTAAGTCGGTTTAAGTTTTTAAAGTGAAAATTCACACTGAGGCATAGCAATATTTGCTATAATCACAGTACTCAAGGTTGTAAATTCAAGGCTTAACTTGGATTATATGAGACTCTAAAAGAAAAAAGATCAAATTAAAATCCACTCCTTACTCACACAGAATGCTCAATATTTATCTCAAGGTGGCATCCCTTTCTGTCACCTGCAGCCCTTTCCTTTTTTCAGTACAGGTATATTGCAACCTCATTATAAGTTGTTCAGGATTTCCCCTTTTATGAAGGAAAATGATTGGACTTCATTAACTAAGGAAGGCTTTTTACATTTGAATATTAAGATGTTGAGCATGGGAAAATCTGGAAGAGGATATTACTGATGGCACTGTGACAGGGCAAGAGATCCAGACAGATAGTGAAAAGAATGAGGTTTTAGTTAATTTTAAAATTAAATATGGGAAATAAAGTAGGAAGGCATACACAGATACCACACGGAGCAAAGTTTGCTGGTTGAGAAGAAGCAATGACCAGATAAATGAGGTCTGACAGGATCCTGGACATGGAATGTAGAGGGTATATATTGGGTGTTCGTGGGGTCATAGCATGTCACGGGATTGTCAATTGAGGGTATGTTAATTATTAACACCTGGTAAGATGTCCTAGTTCTTAGGAACTGTATCATATTTCTGAATCATGTTTCTGTATCATGTTTCTGCTTCCTTCCTGAAGTTACTTTGGTTAGGTTAGATATTAACAATGTATTAAATATTCTACGTGAGTACAGATTTTCAGAGTTCTTACTAATTTGGTTAAGTCTCAATGTGATTGCAGCAGTCAGCAGTGACCTTGATGAAGTCTGCCTAATTGCACCTTTTTCATTTCTAGATTGATTCTCTCACTGGCCTTGGAGTAGTTAAAGTGGAATGTGGATCTCAGTTTTCTGTTGCTCTTACCAAGTCTGGAGCTGTTTATACATGGTATGTCAGAGTGTGCAATCCCACTAAAACCATATTTAAAAATTTTAATTTTGTATGGGCATTTTGTCTGCATGTATGTCTCTGTGCCTTCCTGGTGCCCACAGATGACAGAAAAGCCATTATGTTCCCTTGGAATTTGATTTAGACATGATAGTGATCTATCATGTTATCTGGTCTGCTGGAAGAACAACAGGTCTCTTGATTGTTGAGCCATCTCTCCAGCCTCTAAAACCATTGAAACTTTTAATTACCTTCTTGTTAACTTCTGTGACAGGATGTGATTTAGGTGCCGAAGTCTAGTGCTTACACCCTGAGGGTAGCTGCCTGCATGCAGGGTAGTAGAGTGGAATATAGATGACCATAGCCCAGTAAGTGGCGTTGTTTTCCTTTAATGCAGGGGTAAAGGTGATTATCACCGGCTGGGCCATGGATCCGATGACCACGTTCGGAGACCTCGGCAGGTTCAAGGACTGCAGGGGAAGAAAGTCATTGCTATTGCCACTGGCTCCCTGCACTGTGTGTGCTGTACAGAGGATGGTAGGTTCAAGCCTGATGTTCCAGAGCTGAGGCCTGTAACTCTAAGGTTATCTCACATAATTCGAATTGTAGTTCTAGAGACTGAGGGCAGGGTTTGACCCCCTCATCTTCAGTCTTCTGTGTTACCCTCATAAATATGTTGTGTGTCTTTGCAGAAAGACCTGAGATACTGTCCTCAGACAGGCGTCCTGTGGGTCAGTCCTTAGCATCTAGGAACTCTATCCTGACAGGGCTCCCTCCTTCCTCAGATGCTGAGTGGGCTCAGGGTGCCTGAACTGTTTGTATAGTGTGGTCTGTGCTGATAGCTGGTTTCCTCTGGGGTGTGGAGCTTTGGTTGTGCCAAGTGAACATTGTCCATCCCAGTACAGATTCTTACTGTAGTCTGTAGCTATCATACCTGTGGATGGAGTGGCCCAGCAGGCAGGTTTGAACACTGAGGCTCATGAAGAGTTGGTAAATGTATTTCTCCACAGTCTTGCTGGACACAAGGGACAAAATATCCATGGGGGCCTACCACATAGCCCAGGAGAGCAGAACCATGGTGGCATCATTGAAAGCTTCAGTGAAAGGAATGAGGCTAGATAACAAACAGTACCAGATCCGGGATGTTCATGCTCTACCTCATCCCAGCTGGAAACTGGTTGCCTTGATCTCTCTTTGTGTACAGGTGGCAGCTAGATGTACTGTTGATAGATCTGTGTCTCTGGGGACAGATGAGGTAGCTTAAGAGTGGAATGCAGCAAACACCAGATTGGAGGAGGAAATATTCCTCACAAGCTCTAGGAGGAATCCAGCCCTCCTGGTGTCTCCAGGAAAGCCTTTGATGGTGGTAAAGGTGCCCAGCGGCAGTACCAGAGATAAGCCCACCCTGAGTACACAGTAAAGGAGCAGCAGCCATGCACCAAGGCCTCTCATGCCTAGGCTAGTGGCACCTCCAATCAGGCTGCAAACAAGGCATAGCAGCAGCTCTCTGGAGAAGGTGAGGAAGGTGAAGGTGGCTAAGTGAGTGAACACTGCGGGTGAGGAGATGGTTGTCCACAGTGCTTCAGCACCATCTGCCACTAAGACCACTGGCACCAGTACCATGCCAGCCACCACTGTGAACAGCACTAGCAGTTGGGCTTGAATGCAGTAGTCCTGGGAACTGCTGCAACCACCTGCTAATGCACTGTGGTCCTGTCTTGAGCCCAGTGCTGGGCCACCCATTTGTCCTAGCATCCACAGCCTCTGCTCCCTTGGAGTCAGCCTTTGTTTGATCAGCAGTTAGCTGAGCTGCGATCAGGGAGTGCCTTGAGAGCCTAGAAAACTGAGGCTGAAACTTTGGAAGGGGCCTTGGAGTTGCCACAGGCTCTTGGAGGCTGGAGTGTTGTTCTGTGTGCTGAAGCTCCTTTATTTTTCCTTATAGTCCTGGATTCCCAAAAGACGGGTGTTGAGAGCCCTGGGTTAGAGTTTTGGGATTGGGGGAGGCTGGACATTTTGGATCTAGGAGTTCTTCAGGTTAGGACTTAAGTGTCTTTGGCTCTAGGAAGACTTGAGGGTATCCAGGGGGCTGACATCTGCTGGAAGCTCAACATTGGTGCTGTAGATCCAGGATGCCTGTGATCCCAGGTCCTGAGAGACCAGGGCTGGTGTGCCTAGATACTGGACACTTGATACCAGAGCCCAGAGTAGGGTGGATAGAGGGTCTTGGGATCTGGAGAGAAAACTCAGATTTCTACATACAAAAAGACAGGGCCTGGGAATGTAGAAAGTGTCTCTCTGCTTTTGTTATTAATTCTTCCTTTTAAGTAACTCTCAGGATTTTTTGTTTTGTCCCATCACTCGTTTTAACAACATCAGCTACTTGCTTAAATTTAGATCTGCCCCGGTTTTCCTCTGTGGAAATGTTTTGTACTTACTAAGTATTTGTATGAAAAAATAAAAAATCTACTTGAATGTCCATTTTCTCATCCAGTATTTTCTTAGCTTATTTGTTATCATTTGTCCTAGGTGGTAGTGAGAATTGAATCATGTAGTTGTGTTTATGTGGGACCCATGGCTTCCTGACATAGTTCAGTACCAGACATTTTTCTGGCCTTTTCTCTGTCTACATTTACAACTCCTTTCTCTTTTAGTGATAAACCTGGATTCCATTAAATACTGTTAGTTATATTGACATTCCAATTATGTCCTGTTTGGCTAATTTTTATCTCCTTATGTGATTCCTTACTAATATATGCTTCTTGGGACAAAAGATGGTCGTCTCACTCTATCTTTCATGTTTCTGAGCCTTCTTTGGCTGTTTCCTTAGGAACTCTTGTTCCTTTAGAGAGAGCAGCATGTAAAAGATTCAGAGGATGAGTATGATCATTGAAATAGGGATCCATGTTGTCTGGGCACTCTTATTGATTAGAACTAGGAAACAAGCATTTTGTCCTCCCCTCTGTGGACTCTTGCTTTGTCATAGGCTGCTATAGAGCCACATGGTAGATGCAATGGGTTATCCCAGTAGGGAAGCTTCCTTTTCTCAACCTCGATGCCTTGCTTGTCTGTGTGCACCTTTGCAGAGATGTCTTCTGAGGACTCATGGTCATTCACTCACCCTATGACTTTATAACTGTATTCTTAGAGAGCAGTAAGAGGCAAGACATAGCATTGCTTTTCATCACACAGGCATCTTATTTGAGACTGTCCTGTCCCTCAGGACAGGCTGAATGATCTGTCCTGAGGAGACTGCATTTTATATTGTCAAAGAATAAAAGCCTCGTATCTGGTCCACTCAACACATGACCTTTCATTTAGACCTTTTTTTTTTTAATGATGGTACTTCACAGTTTAGGTCCAGCATGGACCCAGAATATATAATGAATTTTATAAGTGATGAAGCCTTTGCCTAGATTATGAATAACTAGGGAAGGGTACATATCTTTAGGAAATATGGATTTTGTTTATCTTAAAGACTGAGTTTTCTTCATCTGTCTAGCATTCAGGAGCTGTCTAGGTTGTTAGGAATATTTTCCTAAGTTTCATATTATTTGTTCTGATGGAGAAATGCTGCTGTTACATACTAGGTCCAGAACTAATAAACCAGACCAGACTAGAGTTTTGGCTAACAGGTATTGTAGAGAGTCCTGGGAAGTGTTCTTAACCTCTTTAGATACATGATTGGTTAGTGTGTGCTGACTTCTAGAAGCTGGTGCTTAGAGAGGCGAGCACTAAGACAAAACAGAAGGGTAGTAAGTACTACTGTTGTGATAGGAAGACACTGGAATTGTATACTCACTGCTCCTGTAACCTAAGTTCTTTAAATTTACTTTGTTTAGGTGAAGTTTACACATGGGGTGACAATGATGAGGGGCAGCTAGGAGATGGAACAACAAATGCTATTCAGAGACCACGATTGGTAGCTGCCCTTCAGGGTAAGAAGGTCAACCGTGTGGCCTGTGGTTCTGCACACACCCTTGCCTGGTCAACCAGCAAGCCAGCAAGCGCCGGCAAGCTCCCTGCACAGGTCAGTGCTAGCTGGGTAGGCGTGCTAGAATTCGGGCACATTTTGACAGCTAGCTATCATGCAGGTAATGGCCATAAATGGCTCATATTTTCATTATATATTTACAGAGGTGTTTCACTGAAAACAGTTCAGTTTGTAATACTATGAAACAGTGCTATTACGAACTGTAATACTGAGCTAGGAGCACAACTCAGTGATAAAATGCTTACTTACTGGGCATGCATGAGGTCCTGGGTTCAATCCCCAGCACAGAAAAAAAAAAGTAGAGAAAAATAGCCTTAATACTTATACCAACTAACATCATTTGTCCAACAATGTGTTGCCTTTTTTACATTTTGTAACTATATAAAGTGATTGCTTTAGATATGGCTTACATGTTTTTTATTTCTGTAAACTAATTTTTATAACATTCTTCAATGTTTATTTATCTTAAATGATCAAACTAGCTAGCTAGAAAGAATATGATGAATTTTACAGACTAATCTCAGAAATAATAATGCTGTTTTTTTTGGCTTTCTTTGCTTTGCTACTTAATGGACTCAATGAAACTGATGTTTCAGGTACCCATGGAGTACAACCATTTACAAGAGATCCCCATCATTGCCCTACGGAACCGACTGCTGCTGCTGCATCACATCTCAGAGCTCTTCTGTCCCTGCATCCCCATGTTTGACCTAGAGGGCTCTCTTGATGAAACTGGACTTGGGCCCTCAGTTGGCTTTGACACACTGCGAGGGATCTTAATATCTCAGGGAAAGGTACTTTGTAGCAGTCTATAGGTCAGGATCACTGTGGCTATCAGCAAACTTCCAGTCAACAAAAATCTGTATTCTGTTGACTGTAGATACAGACTCTTTTCATTCAGCAAGTGGCCTTTGAGTATCTCCTACATGCCAGCTATTTCTAAGTACTCGAACATGTTCTTAAAAAAAAAAAAAAAACAGCCACGAAGCCAAGCCTCACGCACAAGGTTTTCTCTGCCTGCCTGGCCTTGAAGGTTTTTGGTCAGTTCCAATGACCCAGGAGGGAGAAGTCCTTAGGTAATTTCTTCTGCTATTATGTCTAGTAGAGGGCTGGGAGCTTAGAGAGAGTCTCTGTGTCAGGTTGTGTAGGTGGGGATTCCTTGCTGAGAGGATTTAACAGGGGCAGGAAGTCCACAGAGTCAGGGATTTTGGCATGGGATGGGTTTTGACCCATTGATGTTTTTATCGATCAGAGCTTCCCTGGCTGGAAAGTAAAAGATGAAGCTGTTGTATTTCTGGTAGGAAGCTTAATGTGATCTTAGAGGGGACTCAGCGTTATATAGAGGTGTGGGAACATAGAAGGTGAGTTAAAGATCTTCCACCTAGAAAGTCTGTGACTCTTTGATATAGTTATTATCAAGGAGTATAGTCTATTCTTATTGATGAAATGAAATTTAGTTGTTTTACTGTGATGCCCAAACAGTTATTCTCTTTTAGGGTGGGCTCTGTTGTAGTGAACAGGAGGGCTGTGTGTATTTTATGTCTATTGTGCCTGAGGGTACTGAGCAGTAAAGATGATATCTAAGGGAAGATGTTCTCTCTGATAATAGATTAAAGAAGAAACCTAATTTCAGCTATTTTTCCAGTAGTTAAATAATGGCAAAGTTGATTCTGTCATCTTCACCCTTCAAAGAAAAGGGGACAGTAGGTAGCAAAGAGGACAGAGGTCTTTTCTTGTAGAGAGGGAAGAACATATAGACAGATTGCATCCTACATGAGGTAGCGTGAGCGCATTTTCTACAGGCTGCAATAACCTCTGGGATGACTTCCACTAAGTTAAACCTGGGGCAGCATGGGCAGTGGTGTTGGAGGGCCTGCACTGAGGCAGGCAGTAACAGTAGAGGGCAGCATACAGTGGGTGTGTGCAGGGCCCCCGAGCTGAGCAGCCTCTGATTGACAGTCTCTGGATGGGAGTTGGAGGAGACAGTGCAAAGGAATGAAGTCTTAGTGCCCCTGATTCAGAGTAGCAGTGAGTTGATGTGGTTTGAAAGGTGGAGGCAGGAGAATTGTGAGTATGAGACCATCCTAGGTTACATAATGGGTTCATAGCTAGTATAGATTGGATAGCAGGAGTTATAAGACCTTTTCTTAAAAAAATAAACAGCCGGGCAGTGGTGGCACACGCCTGTAGTCCCAGCACTCTGGGAGGCAGAGGCAGGTGGATTTCTGAGTTTGAGGCCAGCCTGGTCTACAGAGTGAGTTCCAGGACAGCCAGGGCTACACAGAGAAACCCTGTCTCGAAAAAACCAAATCTAAAAAACCAAAAAATAAAATAAAATAATAAACAAAGCCATTCGCACAGTTATCACTGGAGTGGAGCTGGGCAGCCAGGGATTCAGAGTAGGAAAATGCTCTGAGGGGGAAGCCGGGGCATGCGGGAAAGCAAGTAGAGGTGAGGCTGTGCATGGGCCATGATGCTAGATATTTTTCTACCAATAAACTTGAATCTCCTTCTACCTTTACTGCTTCCTGGGGTTACTTAGAGTTTGATCTAGGAGAGTGGCTTAGGCTCTATAGACCTTTGTGCTTGCAGGTCTCCCTTTCCCTAGCTCTGAAAAGAGGGTACTGGTGCCTCCTGAGCAAAGAGGCCTGAGACTACTGTTTCCTTTGAATGCCCCTCAAGTGTCCCTTTCTGGATGATGCCCAGATTCTCACTATCATACCAGCACTGTCCTGGCTATGTTCACCCTGGTGTTTTTCTGGGTATGCTTAAGTGTATTCCCTATCCCAGGTCTGGCTGAACCCATGAGATCCTTGATCAACAGCTGTTCTGTGGTGCAGTTAAGAGTTTGAACATCAGACCCTGTTGCTGTTGAACTTGTAGTTTGGCAGGGAATCCTCAGTCCTCTAGACCTGAGTTGGAGCATCTGTTTGCCAGGCCTCAGCCCTCTGGTCTGCTCTTCCTGAGGGATGTGCCTCTTTGCTGAGCTTCAGTCATGCTTGTAAGCTCACCAGTTCTCTACATCGCTTGCTAAGCTACTGACCTCTGTCACAGAACAGAAAAGGAGCCATTTTCTGTTCTCAAGGAAGTCTGACTTTCAGAAATAGATGATATAAAACAGCAGCATGGTTCTCAGACATGACTTCTATTTCAGGCTCTAAATTCTTGTTTGTTTTTTCTTGTTTTAGGAAGCAGCTTTCAGAAAGGTAGTACAAGCAACTATGGTGCGAGATCGCCAGCACGGGCCTGTGGTGGAACTGAACCGCATCCAGGTAGCACTTTCTCTCCGCCTGACAGTTGTACAAGTGATATCCATGCCGTCTTGAGGGATGGCAGCACTCACGGGCTTAGGGGGCAGGCTTTCTATGTGGAGTCTTCTGATGCTGAGGGTTTAGGCGCTGTTTGTATGAAAATAGAAAAGATTGACTTGGCATACACCAAAAGCACAGACAAAGAGAGAAGTTTTTAAAAGGTAAAGTAGGAAGCAGCCATCTTTTCCCCCACAGGGTGATAATGGCCACTCTTCTATGTGGCCTTTGTGTATTTGTTATGCACAAAGCTAAGTTGCTCTGTAAATTGATGGGATTTTTACTGTAACAGTTCACATTCCTGTGAACCTTGTAACCTCCTGACTCTGAGAGTTTTCCAGTTTAATAAGCCATCATTGCTAACATTTTTTCATGAAAAAAAGGGAAAATCAGGCCATTTCTGAATCAACACTGCTTCTAAGTACACATAAACTTATACTTTGAAATTTTTAATTAAAAACCTAGAGGAATCCCAGTCAGTGATTATGCTAGCGCATGGCATTTGACATTTAATACGCAAATGAAATTAGCCTCGCCTCCCAGATCAGAAACAGAGCCGTGAAGAACAAATTCTTTGTTACTGAACCTTTGTATTAACACATGATTTTTATCCTGATGGTGATTACATGACAAGAATTTTTTTCTGAATTGTACTTGGGGGCATTTTGGATTAAGAGATCAAACTCTTGTCCTTTCTTGGATAGCACATGTGACCACATTGGTGGAACTGGTGTCTCTAGTGGATGAACGTCATGGCATCTATTGCTAGCCGTGATTCGGTCCTCCAGTTTCACAAATAAATGGGCTGATTAATTCAGTCTATAAAAAAGCTTTTATTTCCCCACCTTGGATGACGAGCATTCTGTAGTTTTCAAGACAAGGAAAACTACACTGGTCCAGTTCCTGTCTTACACAGACCTACAGACTCCTTGGAGCCAGGAATCTCACTGGGATGTCTGTGGCTGGAGGTATCAATGAGTCACACTGACTGCTTAGAGCCTATAAAGTCCTGAAGTGGGCATGCTGCTGCTTGATATCTTTTTTCCTTGCAGATTTTCCATAATACCGGTTTTCTGCTTGTCTTTATATCCCTATTTTTGTGTTTAAAAATGGTCAATATGCGTAAGAAAAAAACTGATAGATTGAAAAAAAGCACACAAACATACTTCGAACAGAGTGCAGCATAGACTGACGTCTGGGGCGCCTTCATCATCCACAGTCACTGGGCATGTTAGTGCAGTATTATATCCTAAGGGTAGAATGCACTCTACAAATGTTGGAATCGAATTGTTTTCCACCAAAGTCAGACTCAGTCTAAGGTGAATTGAAGGTGACAGCGCTGAGTCAGATTGGCCATACTGCCCTGAGGCCATGGTCATGGTGCTCAACTAGTTTCCTGAGACTTAGGAAGGACTAATACTGCCTGCTGGAAGGGACTCAAGAGATTCAGACACACAGCTCATTTTCCTGGGGAGGTTTTTCTTTTGTATAATGAATCTTAGTCACCACCCTCCCCCCCCCCCCCCCCCCCCACACACACACACACACCACCCATTACTTTCTCTTATGGCCCCTGACCCTACTCCCTGCTGCTGAAACCTGCTTCTTTTCTACAGGTCCCCCTGTACTTTCCTGCCTTTGATATGTATGTGACCTACTGAATTTAATTGTTTTAAATTTTTGCATGAGCACAGCTGGGGGTTATTTATTGGATCATAGGAGAAACTGTATGAGGCGCCAAGTCCACACCAGCATTAGGTTTTGCCTGATTTCTCCGGTGTTAGTTTGGGATAAAAACATTGACATGGAGAGTGAGTGGTGGACAGGTGCAGTCACTTGAGTGGCACCCAACTCAGCACAGTGAATAAAGGGAGGTGCATACCATGGCTGCAGTGGGACATCTGGTCTTGGCCTTTAGAGAACTTTGTATAGGTGTAAGTTCTGTACTTCTGTCTCAGTTCACAAGAAGGACTGTGTAGTGAAGCAGTGGTAGTTAGAGTTGTAGCCATTGATGGAGCCAAGTATGAAAGTCCAAACAAAGGCAGTGTTGCAAGCCAGTTATGAACACTACCTTGCCTCCAGCCCTGTGTGAATAGTGATGATGGCATACATCATTGCTAGAAAGTATATTTGTTCAGATGCCACAGTTAGGCTGCTGTGATGTCTGTCACCAATGACCTCATGCCTATGGTGGAGTTGCCTAAATAGTTTTGTTGTGTGTAGTGCTTGCAGTAGGGATCTGTGTGCCTCAGTTCCTAGCACATCGGCGCTATGGTAAGGAACATACCAAGTTTGCTGCTGACTCAGAACTGGAGCTGTGGAGAAGTCCAGGAGTAGGGTGCAGGGTCCATTAGGCAAAGCCTTCTGTTTCTATGTCCAGGGATTTGTTTTTGTTTGCTAGAGGTAGTAAAGTAACTGCCCCTCCTTTTGGGACCTGCTTTTGGCAGAAGTCAGGTATTAACTTAGAAGGAACCGAAGTGTGTGTGAGGTGTTAGGGCAGACCAATCCCCAGGTACAGAGTGTCTCAGTATAGAGTGAAGGGGAGGAGATTTGAGGATCTTATAGACAGGCTTCTTTACAGCTGCTTCCAGGCTATGCATTTTCTGCTGCCCCCGTGTCTTAGGCTTTTCATTCATTTCCTCTCTAGGTTAAACGCTCCCGGAGTAAAGGAGGGTTAGCTGGTCCGGATGGCACCAAGTCTGTCTTTGGGCAGATGTGTGCTAAGATGAGCTCCTTCAGTCCCGATAGCCTTCTCCTTCCTCACCGAGTCTGGAAAGTCAAGTTTGTTGGTGAGATTTTCTGTGCATATCTGTAGACTTTACTTGCTTGGGAGGGAGGAGAGAGCCTGGGGGATAGCAGGCTGAGCAGTACTATGAGTATCCCGTGCAGAGGTTGAGAGTAGCCATCTTCCTGGTGCTGTTCTGCAGGTGGTGTTGGGTGGCCTGTCTGGTGCTGATTCTCCTTTCCTTTCTCTCCAGGTGAATCCGTGGATGACTGTGGTGGTGGCTACAGTGAGTCCATAGCAGAGATTTGTGAGGAACTACAAAATGGACTTACCCCTCTTCTGATTGTGACTCCCAATGGCAGGGACGAGTCTGGTGCCAACAGAGACTGTTACCTATTGAACCCTGCCACCCGTGCACCCGTGCACTGCAGTATGTTCCGATTCCTAGGTGGGTCTCCGTTGTGTGTCATACTGCTGTGGAGGGCTTGTAGCATTGCTTGTCTATCTCAAGGCAGCCTTGGGTATTATAAATACCTATGTTTAGCTTTTGAGACATTGGTGATGAAAGTGATGTGCAGTGATTTTTATGCATTTATCAACCTTATGGAAGAGAAAAGGTTCACTTTGTACTTTGTGTTAAGGACTTGATATAGATCTTATAGGTCTTTGTATAGGGACTTATAGTTAGGCAGCGTGTGACTATGTGTTCAATGCTGTATGCTTTCTTTGACATGCAGAGGATCTGAAATACTGTTTGTGTTCTAAACATACCTGGAACTCAGCAATACATGGAGAAAGATGGCATTGGCAGTAAGCCTGTCACTCTTTGTCTAGGTCTGTGCAGAATGCTGTCACAGGGCTCGTCATCCTACCATTACCTGTTATCAGAGAATCCACCTTCGTGGAGGAATCCATCTCTTGGCTTTGCCATCAAAGGGACAAGAGTTGGCTTACTGTGGGTTAATCCTGTCTATGAAAAGAATAAGAGTTAGCAGTTTGCATTATGGGAAGAAAAGGAGTGAGTTTTGAGTAGGACCTGATGTCTTGAGGTAGGGCTAGCTCTCAGTTTGGGTAGTTCTGGTTGAGAAGGCTCCATGGTCTCAGTGCAGAGCTGATATTCCAAGGTGTGTTTGAGCAAGCAAGAAGCAACTTTTCATCTATTTCAAGTATTCTGACCTTCTGCTTTAAACAATCAGGGGTGTTATTGGGCATTGCCATCCGAACTGGGAGTCCGCTGAGTTTGAACCTTGCTGAGCCTGTATGGAAGCAGCTGGCTGGGATGAGCCTCACCATTGCAGACCTGAGTGAGGTAATTTATCTGGGCTGTGGGTCTTGTTAAGGGGCTTGGGCTTCTCTGGATTTCTGAGAACACTCGTGGGTATATGAAAGCAGCTGGCCTCTGACAACTCCCTAGAGCAGAGAAAAGTGTGGATCTGAGAGGGTTGGTATAATATGCACTTTGTTTTGCTTAGCAACTGATGTAGCCTGACAGACAAGGAGATCACTGTCATATGCAGAGCTGGGCTACACCTCAGGTTCCCAGGAAGGGGACTGATAGGACAGCCACAATCTGCTATCCCTGAGCCACGTTGCTTTTTATGCCCTTTAGGGTTTAGTGGAGTATCAGTCACCCACAACTTATTTTCTCAGCAGTACAGCAGAATATTAAAGAACTCTCTGGATCTTTCTTTAGCTCCTTGGGTGAAGTACTTCCCTGCAGAAATCTTTTTTTCTTCTTCTTCAGATTAAGTTAGATATGGCTGGCTGTACTTGGGCTCTATGATAGGGAATCAGCCGAGGTTTAGCATATATACTGTATTTCTCTTTAACAGGTTGATAAAGATTTTATTCCTGGGCTTATGTACATTCGTGACAATGAAGCCACTTCAGAGGAATTTGAGGCAATGAGCTTGCCATTCACCGTGCCGAGTGCCAGTGGCCAGGACATCCAGCTGAGCTCCAAGCACACGCACATCACCGTGGACAATCGTGCGGAGTATGTCAGGCTGGCAGTAAGCTACAGGTCTGTGATTATCTGGCTCCTCATTGCTTTGACTTAATAAATAATAAAAGTAGCAGATTATAGTTTGAGTGTTTATGGGTATTTATGGCTTTTTTAGATGTATCATAAAAATATACTTATTTTTGTTCAACTATTATCAATCTTTGTTATAAATTTTATTTGGTGACTTGTGTTCAGAGTACTTATTCCCACTTGAAATTTCTAGGTTTCAGTAAAATAGTTTGGTAAGTGTAATGTTCTCATTTAGGAGACCCCACAGAGATATAGTTGGGGCCATACCAACATAGAGTAGCCTACCTCAGACCCAAGTGTGCCTGTACCTTGACGTTATAGCTTCTGTGAGGTGTGGCACTATCGTACCCAGCACTGACACCTGATAGTGTGTGTGGCTGTAGTTCATCATTGAGGTTATGTCCTGTGCACCAGTTTAGGCACGCTCCCAGTAGTGTTGTGTATGAAGAGCATCACCAGAGCCATTCTCTCCGTCCTCTCCTGTGGCGTGTGTGGCAGCAGTATGTGTGTGTAAAGCTAGGTAGCACCAGAACAAGGAACCCGGTAAATGTCTAGGCGTAAGGAAGATTTGTTGTTTGTGTTTTTAGACTCCATGAGTTTGACGAACAAGTGGCTGCAGTCCGGGAAGGCATGGCTCGAGTCGTACCTGTGCCCCTTCTCTCTCTCTTCACTGGCTACGAACTGGAGACAATGGTATGTGGCTGCTCTGTGCTGTCTAGAGGTGCCTTGGTACACTAGCCCGCTCATTTGATATTTTACTTAAAACCTTCCTTTTGGAAAGCTAAGGCTTGACTGTGATAGTGAATGAAATGATAACACAGCTTATCCACTAGATGCTGAGGTGCAGGGTGGTGCACATGTCCTCCTGAGACTATAGGAAACAGAGGATTGGATTCATGTTGAAATGAAAAAAAAAAAAGATGGAAGTGAGAGCCTGTTCTAATAGGATGTTTTTCCTAGGTGTGTGGGAGCCCAGACATCCCACTGCATCTTTTAAAGTCAGTGGCAACGTATAAAGGGATTGAGCCTTCTGCATCCTTGGTTCAGTGGTTCTGGGAAGTGATGGAATCTTTCTCTAACACGGAACGCTCCCTCTTTCTTCGCTTTGTATGGGGCCGGACAAGGCTGCCCAGGACCATTGCTGACTTCCGGGGCAGAGACTTTGTCATCCAGGTAAGCTCCTCACCAGGTTCAGAGAGCTCTGTATTGACATCAGTGGAAGTGACTTGTGTGTTTTCTGCTCCAGAGCAGTGAAAAAATAGATTCTGTACAATGAAAATGGGAAATACCTAACTCCTATAATTTGAAGTCTTTGAATTTTACAATTAAAGGTCTTGACTACTACAGCCTATTTTTGCAGAATGTATCTATGTCATAACCAGTACATATTATTGTTAACACCAGCATATAGAATTTGAATACACATACTTCAAAAGCACTTGTTTGATTTTCTAGTTGGATCAAATAGATCACTAAATATTATGCTAGTAGCAAAGAAAAATGAGCTTGCTCATACATTTGAGAACAAATTTGTTTTGTCTAGAACTCAATGGTCTGGTGATTTAAACAAACTCAGTTTACCTTTTAAGGTCACTGAGGAGGGAAAACCAGACCTAACACTCTTCTTTGTCCTGAGACTGTGGTAGACACATCTGTACTAGGTTTCCAAAAAGGGACATTTTATGATGCATCCTTCTCCTGAATACATGTTGTCCTATTAGCCACACACAGCTACAGTTTAATTTGATTCAATTATATTTATTTAAAGAATCCTTAATGTTTGTAAAATTCTGTCTTCACTTAATAAATCATTTTATAATTAAAGAGACCAACAATAAATAATCACAGATAAGGGAACACCAAGAAAGCATGACACTTAAATGTAGTATGGTTTCTCAGATAGAATCTTGGTCAGAAAATGACAATACAGGACAGTCAGACATGGGAAGCAGCCATCCTCAGTAGCATGCCATCTGTGCCACACTGCACTGTAAGATTTCCCTGTAAATATCCATTATTTTGATAAATATCCAAATATTTTGATAAATATCCATCTTTAAGGAACATCTTTGATAGCAGTGTTTCTAAAACAACAATAAAGATTTGTTTTTGTTTATTTCAAGTATCTTGATCTGTAGGTGGTGGTCTTAGAAAGAATGTCCTCTAATGGTCAAGTGGTGGACCCCAGTCTCATGCCCCATTCATAGACTGGTGTCAGCTAGGTGACAGGACTTTACCTACACCAGTAGGAGACAATGGGTTGGACTGTTCCATTGACCACCTTCATTTGAGTGCTTGGTGATGATCAATGGTCACAGTAAAATTGGTTTGCTTCTCTTATTGCTGGTCCTAGGGTTGAGTTAATTTTTTCATATATCTAAAATTGGTCCAATTCTACATTTTCTTAATGCTTTTATTTCTAGCCAAATAAACAGATTCTATAAGAATGATGTGAACACAGTGAAGTAAATGCAGAGTTTACTTATTCGCACCACAATCTCTTATTAATATTCTCTACCAACAGGTCTTGGATAAATACAACCCTCCTGATCACTTCCTTCCAGAATCCTACACATGCTTCTTTCTGCTAAAGTTGCCCAGGTATTCCTGCAAGCAGGTGCTTGAGGAGAAGCTGAAGTATGCCATCCACTTTTGCAAGTCCATAGACACAGATGACTATGCTCGCATAGCGCTCACTGGAGAGCCAGCTGCTGATGACAGCAGTGAGGACTCAGATAATGAGGATGCTGACTCTTTTGCTTCAGACTCTACACAAGACTACTTGACAGGACACTAAGATGGAAACACCATCAGGAAAAGATGTGGCTGAACAAGCAGGAAGAGTCCTGTTGTGTAAATTGTAAATGTTGAGTGCACTTGATGAAGAATATCACTCCTTGAAGTGTGTGGAAGAGAGAGAGACTGGCTGTCTGAGAATTACTGTGGTAGGACAATGGCAAGATGAGCCTGTGCATGAGGAACTCATGGGACACTTCCCATAATGCTGCATTACCTATAGGACCCAGTGTTTACTACAGTGTAAATGTTTATATGGACACACAACACCACCACTAAAATAAAGCCTTTCTACTTGTGGGTGCAATAGATTCTTTCTTTTTCCTTTGCAGTGTCATCTTGATTGTATATTGAAAATACTGTGTAATGATGAAATCATATTATAAATATTTCAACTAATTTTACTCTGAATTTGTTTATTAAAAGCTTTTTGAAAATTAAATTATTATTTCTTCAATGCATTTAGAAGTTACTTAGAACAGAAAACAAAAATGCCATTCAGGCCTCTTCTCCCCAGGCATACCATTTTAGCATATTCATTATGTGATTGGAATTGAGGCATTTTGGTGGACAATATCATAATTTCTATCATGGAAAGTGTATTTAATGTCTGTGTCATGTATATGCCAGAATTTTAATCCCCTATGAATAAAACATGTGTCACAAAATTGTAGGCTGAACTTTCTTAACCAATTAGACTAGCACACATGATCTGCTACAGCCAAGCCATACTCAGTGACAAAGCACAGAGGTATTTATTAAGATAGCTGCTCTCTGGGCCCAAGGAGGCCCCGGGACCCTCAGTGCTCCTTCTAACTCTCTTAAGCATGCCTTCATTCCCAGTACCAAATTCTGTTCCCACTGGTCTGGGTCAGGTACACCCTGGGTCCTATTGGCCTCTGGGTAGGATTTGCTCTGTCTGGTAAGTTCTAGAGCACAGCAGAGAAGAACTGGCCAGGCCAGTCACCTAGTATACTAGATCTTGAGATTAGTACCTGATTGAGTCAAATATTTGTAGTTCATGTTGGAAGGCATTTTTGTAAAAAAAAAAAAATATTTTTTTGGGTTTTTTTTTTTTTTTTTTTTTTTTTTTTTTGGTTTTTCGAGACAGGGTTTCTCTGTGTAGCCCTTGCTGTCCTGGAACTCACTCTGTAGACCAGGCTGGCCTTGAACTCAGAAATCCACCTGCCTCTGCCTCCCAAGTGCTGAGATTAAAGGCGTGCACCACCACCGCCTGGCTTAAAAAAAATAATTGTAAGCAAAAACTGAGTTGTCTCTGATTCTTAGTCATAACTGCTTCATTTTGTTCCAAGAGGATACAGGACAACTAACTCTTAAATTTTTAACCTCATGCAACTTAAAGTAAAAATTCATTTTGGTAGATCAAAGTTTGTGCTAAGAAACCTACTGTAGTAAAGACAGGCCACTTGGGAATATAGTTCTTCAGTCACTCTTCATAATGTGTGTTGTGAGGTTTCACCAGTATTTTGAATTGCAGGTTAGTTGGTTTGATACATCATGGTTGTTTTACTACTAATAAAAACAGTAGCAGATTATGTATTTAGAATACACAAGAACTTGTAATCTGCTTGAGTTTACAAGCAGTGTCGTACTACAGAGTAATCTATTTTCTGTTATTCATAGCAATACCTGAAGCTGACTAATTTCATAAAGATGATAGATTTAGCCTTTAATGCTAGCACTTGGTAGCCTGAGGCAGGGGAATTGTGGGTGCAAGGTCAAGTCACCTTTGATGACTTCCAGGGGAGATATTAAAAAAAAAATCCTATTCACCTCAGCTAGACACCAATAGACCAAAGAAAGGGTTCTGTTCAGTCCATATTGGTAAACTGTAGAGTTTATGGGAGTGACAGGAGCATCCATGCCTGGCTCAAAAGACAGCTACACCACTGGCAAGTCCCCTAGGCTTTATGGCCAACCACAACGCTGGAGAGCACCCCATGGGTTGCATGCACTGTGTGAATCTCCCGGTGTTCTAGTTATCTTTCTGTTGCCTTGATAAATTAACTCTGACCAAAAACAAGTTGGGGAGGGGGGGAAAGGTCTGAACATCATCTTACAGATCATCTAGAGAAGCTGAGGCCTGCTCTCAGGTTCACATTCAGCTGCCTTGCACCTGCTTAGGGATGGAACTGACTCACAGTGCACTGGGCCCTCTTGCATCAATTAGCAATCAAGAAAATGCTGCCCAGACATGTCTGCAGGCCAGTTTGATGGAGGCAGTTCCTCACTGAGGGTTCCACTTCCAAGATGTGTCAAAATGACAGCCAAGAATAGCCATCACACCTGGGCAGGCACATTACTGAAGAGTCCCTCTTCCTAGTCAACGGTTGACCTCTTACATAACCTCATAGAAGACAGACCTCATGAGGATCTTGTCAGCATTGTGAGCCTCCTGAGCCCTCTCTGGCTATCCGTGAGTGGATAGTAACAGTCTTCATCTCAGGAGGGTAATTACAGCTACTCCAATTGAGGGCAATGGTTGTGTTCAACCTGAAGAAGACATACATTACACACCATCATCCTCCAGCTCTTATGTTATTCGCCTCTATTCTGTAGGTGAATCTTGATGGGAATGGGGTGATCAGATTGTTCCATTTATGGTTGAACATTAGGCTGCTATGCCACCAGCATTTTGATTTCATAAGAGCATATGCAGTAACTGCCGCCAGTTACTGTAAGGTGCTTCCTTCCACTACAGCTGACAGCTGAGTCATCTATGGACACAAACGCAAATGATTAGAAAATAATTTGATAAACACATTATACCTATCTAACAAAACAATAGCTGTAGCCACCTTACAGGATATTGGTTTCCCTACCTCAGGTTTATGGTGCCAAACATGAGTCCCTCTTCTAAATACCTGACTTTAAATACAGTTGGAAAGTAACAGTTGTCCTAAATTGCAGCAGCAGGAGCACAAGGCATGCCAGCAATGTAATATGCAAGGGTCCATAGCAAAGGTGGACCATTGGTGACCACTCTCCTGTCACCTGCATGGCACCTTTTGGGACTACAAATGCTAGCCAACAGGGAACTTCTAGCTCAGTCCCAGCCTGATTTTTCTGTATCTTACAACCTTGCATATAGTTTCTTTTATGATTGTGTGTCCAGGATTCCAAGCAAAAGGTCCATTCTTAGCAAATGAAGATTGATTTGGGGACTGAAGCATCTGAATAAGTTTTAGGCAGCTACACTGCTGAAGAGTTCCCTCCTGTTAATTGTTCATCTCATATATTGAAGTGACTAAGGTAATACCATCTTGTCCTGACTCCATTTTGTGTTGGCTTAGGCTGGTCTTAGCTTTTTACCCCCACAACAGTTTCATATACCTTGGCAACACATTTGAGATTTCCATGACCTTGACTATATAGCCCAGAGGTATTAGCCAAAGTAAGTAATGCTTATATAAACTTAACATAAACTAAAATAACTAAAGATGGGTAGAAGCCAAAAATAAATGACATGTTGTGTTTGAAATAATTACTATGTTCTGCTAGAAATGTATGTTTTGAGGTTTGCTCTGATCCTCATCTAACATTGATATAAATTATGTTCTTTGTACTTTTTGTCTTTAAAAAGGCTGTACCCCCTGAGCTTTGGTACCAAGAAACTGAAGCATGTGCAAGCTTTTGGTCACTGGCCAATAAAGGACTACTATCCTTTTAACCAGCATGGTTGTCCTTGCATGGATTATTACCGTATAACTTCAGAACGGTGAGTGATTTCTGAGAATCTTGTGAAGGCTTGTGAACTCCACGAGCTCCATCAGCACTGTGATTCCTGTGAAACCTGTGAGTCTCTTGGGAGTCTTGAGAGCCACATGCACCTTCCCTCTTTCCTTAGGAGAGAAAGTTAGTAGGCTGGATCTCTTGAGGGTCTCCTGCACATGAACAAACCTCCCTGAATAAGATAGTAATAGTCATGACTGACCCACCCATAGAGAACACACAACAGATCCCATCTCAAAAGGGAGTGGGAAGGAATATAGTTGGTAGGTGATAGTTTTATTCTGCTTAGCTCTGGTAATGACTTCATTGCAGTATCACAAAGGCATCATGCACTGTGTACAAGGTGAGAGCCAAGGAGTGATTGGCTGGCCCTACATAAAAAGCCTCTTGTAAGTCAGGATCTATCTACCAAAATTTCTTCTTTGGACACAACAGTGACCTGAGAGCCTTCCATCAAGCTTTGCCTCTCAATTCCTTTCACTTCTAACATTGCCCATTGAAAACTCAGCTTCTACATGAACCCTTAGGGACAAACCAAATTCAAGGCATGTCAATGCCTCATACACTTCACCGCTATAATTCCTGTCAACAGCTGGTTTCCTTGCATGGGTGGACTCCTATTGTTCCAAGCTAGTAAACTGCCTTTCCTCCAACACTTGGCTAAGGCAATTCTAAGAACTGTAGGTGGAGGAAGTTTCTTACTGTTTCTGACTAGAGAAGTTAGGGTGGGAACTTTTTCTCTCCAGAGGCTTGATCCAAGCAAGACCTCAGAAGTTGACCTTGCTGGCTCTGAAAGCTACTGAGCCTGTCTGGCAGGTTTACTTATGGAAGCTACCTCAAAATTTAGGAATGGGGTCCAATGAAAGGCTCAGCTGGTAAAGGCATTTGCTGCCACACCCATTGATCTGATTTTGTTCACTGGATGCCACATAGTAGAAGGAGAAAACTGACTCCTGGAAGTCATTGTCTAGCTACACTCATCTTGTAGATGCATGAACAAATGCATATGCACCCAAATAGTTTAATTTATTAAAATGTATTGGGGATGGGTAGGACACTTGGTGTTATATGGTAAAAAAAATGTATTCACATATGAAGTTATACAAGAATGAATAGTGTTTCATTTTGTTTTGTTTTGTTTTAATCTACCAGTGGCTGTACATAAGCCAGGGTTTGTCTGAACAAGAGGTTTTGCAGTAGCAATACCTGGCTTATATAATGTTCAATGAATATAATGTTGCCTGGATGGGTTTGTTTTAATCAGTGAGGTGTGTGCCTAGTCTGTGGTTATGCTGACTGTTCACAGTGGGTAAGTACCACCCACAGGCTTAATTAGAAGTCTAGGATTTCCAGAGAGAGCTCCCCAAGTCCATGTGCTGCATGCTATTTGATTTACAAACACATTCCTTCAAAGGAGAGAGGTCTGTGGAATGTCAAATTCCTCTTTTGAAATGCTTGAGCTCTTTGTGAAATCCCCTTTGAATTGCTCTGAATTCAGTTAGTAGAGCTGACAGGCTCCCTGAGCCTAGCTTGCAAAGGCACCCAGGCCTGAGCAAAGTGCTGGGCCTCACTTCATACACAGAACTACTCACACCCTCTGAGGATTAGTCCACCAGAGCAGCCTGGGCAACACGTGAGTGAGTGTGAGATTCCTCAGAGTATAAGTTGGCCTTGTGGCTTAGGGTCTTGTGATTCTTCACCAGTCTCCTTGGTAAAGCTCATGTTTAAGCTGATTAATCCTTAATTTAAAAAAAAATGGGAAAGACTTCATAGCAGTGATTTCTGCCTAAGCATTTCTCTTCTCACTAAGATCTTATTGTTTAGGTAAAATCCTTTGCAGTTGAGAACAAGGCAGTAAGACAGCTCTGAATCCAGGGATCAGAACTTGTAGTCTAGGGGTCTAGGTGCTGACTTGATCCAGGTTCCTTTCTTCTCCCTGGGCTGTAGAAATAGGGTACAGGGTCACTACCTCTGACAGAAACCAGCCCTAAGGGGCTTTTGATTTCAGGGTCAGTGGTTCTTGTGAACTCTTGGACTTGCACAGGATGAAACAGACACCAGCCACCCTTGGATAGTATTAGGCTAAAGGCTAGGTGGCCAGGCCAGGGATGGGATTGTGGGACAGGGAGTGGGGCTACTTTCCAAGAAGTCTCAGGAGCCTCTTCCTGGCTACTTTAGGAACCCAAGCCATTTCTGTCTGCAGAGATGACTTCCATGTGCCTTGTGCAGTACAGAACGAAGAGCACACACGGGGCCTAGGTCTCCTAGATGTTCTTAGGATAGCCTCTACTCTTCCTACAGCTATAAGGAGGCAACTGTAATACCTGAGCTCTGTTGTGGAAGATGTAATTCACATACTCTGTACTCTGTCACTGGTATGGAAGACATCTTTGATAGTCTTGTGGCTATTCTTGACAACATATTTTGGTGGCCATAATCATTTGGCTGGCCATTTAATCTGTCAGGTTTCCCTATGTAAATAGATGTAGGCCCAAGTGCTGAGGTCCCAGTGGTTCTCATAACTATTAAGAGCAAGAAAGGAAGGGTACCTTCATTGGGTCACAGATTTTTTTTTTGTCCTGTTTTGTGGGGGCCTCATCATTCCAACATCTCTTCCCCAGAGGTCTCAGGGATAAGACCTGTTATAGAACATGGTTGTCTAAGCCAGTCATGGCAGGGGTAGGATATTCTCCAGGGTTAAAGCCATGTAGCCCATCCCTAGAGTTGGCAAAAGGAATCCACTAAAAAGTTGTCAGCCACATAAAGAGGGAACCTGATATTTGGCAATGCCTGCACTATTAACATTTATAAATCCTCCTTATGACGGCTCCCCTGTGCTTTCTGTCCCACAACCAGGTTGTGATCCACAGTGGTTATGAGCCACGCCCACACTTGATAAATAGGTAGTCTGAATTGAGACATCATCTACCAGCTTCACAGAATGAGTGGTCACAGCAAGCTTGGGCTCGTCTCTGTATGGAACTGGGGTGTTAGTGTTCATGTGTCACAGACTCAATCAGTCCCTGCTGAGTGAACACCCCCTGGATACATCCATCACTGAGTAATGTGCTTTGCTTTAAAGCCTGTGCCTTATAAACATCTAGTGGCACTCTCAACCTTGACTGGAGAAGCTCCTTCTGTAGTGGACAACAGGTAATGCAATGACTCACAACTGGTCAAAAAGCTGAGAATAAGTGACTATTGGTACCCAGGCCTGAATGGAGCATTTATATCAACCTCAACACCCCAAGGCACAAAGAACATTGCATGAGAGGGGACAGGACACTATATGAGTTGAAGACTGGGATGGGGAGCTGTGAAAGGCTGTCTTCTTGATGTGGATTGTCTGCTGTGTTCATGACCCATTGCTGCTGTGGTTACATACGAAGACCTGTACAAGATTAGCAGGCAGTACAAACTGAACTCAGTGGGTTATAAAAGGAAACAAAAGGAGTGGATATGGATGGGCAAAAGGATATTTTGAGGATGACTGTGGTTGATGATAGTGTGCTTAGGATCAAGATACATTGTCTAACCTGTCAAAGAGTAAAAAACACTACTTAAAAATAAAAAGTCAAAAACTATAAGGGCTCAAGAGATGGCTCAGTGGTCAAGAGAACTTGCTGTTCTCCTGGAAGAGTCATTTTTGGTTCTCAGCAACCATATTAGGCAGCTAATAATCACCTGTAATTCTAGCTTCTGGGTATCTAACACTTCCTTCTAGCTTCTGTGGACACACACACACACACACACACACACACAACACACATACAACACACACACACACACACAATATCAAAATAAATTTTTGAATGTTTTAAAAACTAAATATTCCTAGCAATAGCCATGCTCCAGGGATAAATGATTCTCCCCAGGAGATTGCTAAGTTCCTCTTACAAGAAGCCTTTTTGTGCTATTACTTTGTGGGCAGAACCAAGAGACTCTGATCTCCAGTCATTCCTGTGTAGTGCTGGGCACCTACAAGTAGTGTGCCTATGTGTGCTGCTCTAGGCCATTTCTATGTACCTAGAAGATGCCCACATACAGTGGGCAGCAAGAGACCTACCGGTGGGTCCCTTTTCACAAGTTTCTTACCAGGTTCTGATATAGACATTGGGGAAAGGGCTATCCCACCAGAGACTTGATCCAGGGAGGATCTCAGAAGTAGGCCTTGTTGAGTCTGAAAGGTACCTAATAAGTCTTGGCTGAGCTGTCTGGCAGGCTCACTTATAGAAGCTACCCAAAAATCTAGAAATGGGGGCGAGCAAAATGGCTCAGCAAGTCAAGGCACTTGCTGTAGAACCCAGTGCTACCTGACTTTGGTCACTGGAAGCCACATACTAGAATGAGAAAAGTGACTCCTGTGAGTTGTCCCCTGTGGCACACATAAACACACACATATACATTTATACAAAATGGTTTAAATTTTTAAAAATCCATGAATGCTGGGGGAGTGGTCAGCAGCTCCCTAGGCTGCTACAGTGACTACTTTAACCCTTTGTTGATCTGTATGGAGGCATTGGGGACTGCTGAACTCTGTGTCATCTTGTAGTTTATGTCTGCATGTATGATATGTGTTATGTGTCTGCTTGCATCTCTGTGTATGTATGTACTTCATGTGTGCATTGGGTGTAGTTTATGTTTATAACTGCATATCATGCCTTCTATATGGGCTTTGGGGTATTATGAGCAGTTTGTGTGTTTTCATGTAGTTTATAATTTCTGTGAGCAGTCTTTGCATATTTATTCATGTTCATGTGTGTGTTGTATAACGGGGCTTTCCTTGGATGTAACCTTGGCCACAGCCCTGAATTGGAGGAGAACAAGATGAGAAAGTTTGTCTTCCCCAGTAGACAGTTCTTAAACTGTGGAACAGTTTACATTTCCTCAGTTCTTGTCTTAAGGAAAAACCTGCCATGTCCTTCACCACCTATGAAGGCTTGAGCTTGCTACACATGGCTAGGGTTTCCAAAAGCCTGGCTTCTGCAGCAAGGCTCTCCAGTTCCCAGCTGAGGCTCTCTCTTGCTGCTGCACCATTCTCAAGTGGGGGTTGGGGGCACTGAGCCTTCCAGCGCTGTGAAGGTCTGTGGGCGTGGCCAGCAGAGGGTGCAGCGAGGAGCACAAGCCATCCAACCCTCCAGGGCTGCAAGTGCCTGCTGAGAAATCTTACCCCAAGGGTTGTGTCCCATCCACGACTCAGAGCCCTTCGGATCAGACTTCACTGCTGGAGAAAGATCAGCGAGACACCAGGTAAAATGGTGGTTGGGAGTCAGGAGGTAATAACTTCTTCTTCTGGGAAACTAGCAGGATAACAAGCCTATACTGAGAATGTGCAGATAGTGTGATTGAGCAGTTTGTATGAGATTTCTGATTTTAATCGACTGCCCAGCAGCAGCAGCAGCAGCAGTAATAATAGTAGTAGTAGCAGCAGCAGCTTTTGATACTCCCCGGGAGGCTGTGTCCCAGGACAGATGGGAATGTGGAAGAAACTTGGAAATAAGAGCCTGACCTTTAGGCATTTCATTGAAAGTGAACTAACTCCCTGAAGTGAGAACATTAAATCCCTCAAGGCTGATTCTTTTTGTCTATTCACACACACACACACACACACACACACACACACACACAGAGAGGGGGGGGGGATAAATGGGGATTCATATAGCCAACTCTTTTCCATAGCATGGTTATTAAGCACGGACATCTCTGGGAAGTTGGAGCCCTGGGGCCTCTGGCTTGTAAAGCTTTCTTGGTGTCTTTAACATGCAGTGATGTTGGAGAAACACTGACTTAAATCAATGGGACAATTCTACACAGCCTAGATTTGGGCTAATAGTTGTGAAGGGTAGCTGCCGCTTGAAACCACCATGAAAACACCACTAGCTGAGGTATGCTTGACAGCTGGTGCCTGTTCTGGACAGGCACCAAGGCCCACCAAGGCTGGGTGCCTCTGAGCACCAGTGTAGCTAGTGAGTGGTACCAGCTCTCCTGTGAGAGCTACGGGCGATTCTATCTGAAAACAGAGGAAAGCTCCAGATGGCAGGAAAGACTGTGTTTACAGAGACTTGAGTGCATTGTTCACATTGGGTATAAATTAGGGGTGATTTAGGAGCATAAGTTTTCTTGACACCCCCGTCTCATGATTCAGTTAGCTGAGTTCTAAGGACATAAGCAACTACTATTGGGAAGAGCACAAGAGTCCTTACCTGGAACTTTGGCCAGTGTGGGCTAGGAGGGAGGGGGCAAGAAGTGAGGGCTCACAAAAAACAAGCAAGCAAGCAAGCAAGCAAGCAAGCAAGCAAAGAAAAACCTTTCCTGCTGAAAGAAGTCTTCTTGTCTCAAAGCCAAACCAACGCGCAAACAGGAAACCCAAAGTGGCTCAGAACAGGAAATATTTAGCTAGTGATGGATCTTCAGGGTTAATGTGGGCCATGGAGACAGTAGGTTAGATAGGGGTATGTTTTGGATATGTGTTGAGATCAGGCGTGGGACTACTACTAAGGAATGGGTGGCTAAGGGAGTTTTGAGAGTCCGGGATATCCAAACACATTTTATTTCCACAGAGATAAGAGGCTAAGAAGATAGTGGTCTGGGTTGCAGAAGTGCTGCAGTAATGTGTGTATATGTGTGTGTGCGTGTGTGTCCATGTGTAATAGGTGAAGATCTTCCCTCTCAGAAAGGTCTTTTGGTTAGATGTAGAGAGAGATAGGCCTACAGTGAGATTCCAGAAATACCAGGATAGAAGGCCTTCTAGAGGATCAAGAAACAGCTGGGGGAGGAGGGAGCCGGACATGCCTGTTCTTGTGTTTAGGAAAAGAGAGCACCCCACCCCCAATAATTACCTGGAGCTGCCAGTCTTTGTCCTTGCAGGATGTTGGTTTTTCAGATGCTTTGATAAGGAATTTTGTCATCTTCCCACAGCCCCCTGCCCTGCCTAAGGGCAGAGGCACTCCTGCCCTTGCAAGCCCCTGCCACCCTCAACTAGATGGCTTATCCATGCTTGGGCAGGAATGCAGTCCAAGTGGTGCAGGGAACTTAGACGTGTTTGCAGTCTCCCTGAGGGATCCTGCCCAGCAGCTGATGCAGAATGAAGATGTATTCTGCAACACAGAGGGAATCAGACGAGGTCATGCTTGGGTCTCCTGCTTTAGGCAAAGGCTCAGGGCTTCCAAGTTGCTCTGCAGGTTGTGCCTAGGAAAGCTAGCAGCGCCGCAGTGGGGGGACAATAAGAAGAGCCACTCAGAGCCCAAACTGGCAGATAGGCCTTTGCTGCACACAGGGGCTGGAGCCTGGTCCTGCCAGGTCCAGGAGCTCAGACAGACCCATGGCTGTGCGTTTCACATAGCTTTCGCTTCCCTATCCGGACCTGTGCTCCTTGCAACTGTCTATGCTCTGGAGGCCCTGTGGGCGTTCTCAGAACAAAGCCCTCTTCACCCCAAGACCTTTTGCTGCATAGAGAAGGTCACCTCCCTTCCGGTGCTGGCCCAGGCTCTCCTTCCTGGTTGCAAGAGGAGTCTTTAAAACAAGTGATTAATAATCATGCCATTTGGTTGAATGATCCAGAAGCTTTAATCAAGTTCACATGCTGCAAAATCAAACCAAAGGAATAAAGGCAACAGTGGCCTCTGTTCTGGCCCTGCAGAGGGGCAGAAGCATGACCTAGCTGTCCTTGGTGTGACATTCCTTTGGCCCTGAGCATCCTGAGTTTCCTGATTTAAGAAGAGGCTGCCCCAAACTCCGCTACTTTGTTGGGGGATTCCTAGCTGCATCACCCCCTGACCTGGTAGACATGAAATAATACTGTAGAGTCCTAACCAGACCCCACAGGCTCATCCCTACAACAGCTCTTCACGGCTGTTGGGATTGTGTTGATATGCATAGAGAACAGGTAATAACAGGAACTCACAGGACCTGGAGCATATTAGTTACAGCAAGGCATCAAGTGATCTGGCTTTGGTGACATGTTTGGCACACACAGGGTGGGTGAAGAAGGCAGCCACCAGCCCAGCCCACCCGAGAGTTAGTAGAGGATGGTAGTTGACCAAGGAGCTGGTTGCTGAGGTATGGCTTTGCTGAGCTGGCAGCACCGAGGGCAGACCAGTTGCCTGAGACTTTCCTACCTTTCTACTTCCTGTCCCTCAGATGTCCTCCGGCTTGTTTACACCAAAACTGATCTCTGCTCCATTAGTGCCGAACACCTCACCATGCAAAGAACCCCCAGAGCCATGGGGAAGAGCTGAGATATTTTAGGTCCTGGTCAAGACTCAGGGTATACAGCCCCGTTTGAACATCCAGAGCATCTCTTCTTATGCATCCTCACTTTAATCAAGTCAATTACTGGTCCATTCTCACCAGGTGAGAAACCAATGACAGATAGCACCAGGAGAAAATGCAGAAGCAGAAGTCTCTTTCTCAGCAGTGACAGATTCCCTGCCCTGGACAGTGACCCATCCTGTGAGTTGTGCCTTAGCGTCCGGCTGGCTTATTATCCACTGATATCTTCCAATTCATTAAGCTTCTGTTATGTGTCTGACATGTCCCTGTAAGGATTATCAGGGTCCAACAGCGACTTAGAACAAGGTTGGTGAGCATTACCCAGGCAAGGTGATGGTGGAGTGTAGAGGAAGGGTTTGGGAGAGAGAAGAGTGACAGAGCAGTTAAAAGAAGCGGGGCAAGGCGATAGGGAGCCTTGCTGAGACTGGTTGGGGAGGAAACAGAACTGCAGGAGGTTGGGAAGCAGACACAATGGGTAGCTTAGGGTCAAGTATGAAGACTGGAAGATTCCACTGAATGTGAAACATTTATTAGTTTCTTTTCAAGAAAGCCATGGAATCTATTCATTTTCCTTAAAACAGAAGGATGATCAAGTTATTCTTATTCTTATTCTTATTATTAATTATTATTATTATTTTTGGTGTAAGTTTTACTGAGAAAGAGCTGCCTGTGGCCAGCCTGAGGTACAAGGCCATGTCCTCCCCTATGAGGTCTTTGGGGTGAGTATTACACACACCTGACAGGGCAGGTGCATCCTGTAGGGCTCAGCCAAGCTGGGGCTGTGAACACAAGGCAGTGCAATGCTCACATTAAGAACTGAGAGGTTTGGAGCCCCCTCCTTCCAAGGATGGGCTGGTGCTAGGGTGGTAGGGTGGTAGGGTGACTCCAGAGGCCAGGCCATGGTGCTAAGGAAGTTTCCAAGAGGACAGCTCATAGGTTGGATCCCCATTGGATAGGCTAGGACAGGGGTGTTTCAGTGTAAGAGATGACATCCATTTGCCTGGGAATTTCATGAAGTCATTGTTTTTAATAGCTGAGTAGTATTCCATTGTGTAAATATACCACATTTTCTGTATCCATTTCTCTGTTGAGGGACATCTGGGTTCCTTCCAGCTTCTGGCTATAATAAATAAGGCTGCTATGAACAAGGTAGAACATGAGTCCATATTACATGTTGGAGCATCTTCTGGGTATATGCCAAGGAGTGGTATAGCTAGGTCCTCAGGTAAATGGATGGAACTTGAAAATATCATCCTGAGTGAGGTAACTCAGTCACAAAAGAACACATATGGTATGCACTCACTGATAAGTGGATATTAGCCTAAAAGTTCAAAATACCCAAGATTCAATTCACAGACCATATGAAACCCAAGAAGAAGGAAGACCAAATTGCCGATGTTTCAGTGCTTCTTAGAAGGGAGAAAAAAATACTCACAGGAGGAAATATGGAGACAAAGTGACAAAATGTAGAGCAGAGACTGAAGGAAAGGTCATCTATAGACTCCCCCCCACTGCCCCCCCCCCCACCAGGATCCATCCCATATACAGTCACCAAACCCAGACACCATTGTGGATGCAGGGAAGTGCTTGCTGATGGAGGCTTGAGGTGGCTGTCTCCTGAGAGACTGCCAGAGCCTGACAAACACAGAGGCAGATGCTGAGATGCTCTCAGCCAACCATTGGACTGAGTGTGGGGCCCCCTATAGAGGAGCTGGAGACTTGAAGGAACTGAGGGGATAGCAGCCTCATGGGGGGAGCAACAGTGTCAACCGGCCAGACCCCCCCACCCCAAACAAACCAACCAAAGAGTACATGAAGGAACCCATAGTTCTAGTGGCACATGTGGCAAAGGATGGCCTTGTTGGAGATCAGTGGGAGGGGAGGCCCTTGGACCTGAGGGTGTTCAATGCCTCAGTGTAGGGGAATGCCAGGGAGGAAAGAATGGGAGTGGGTAGGTGGGTGGGGGAGCACCCTCATAGAGGTAGGGGGAAGGGAGGATGAGATAGGGGGTTTCTGAAGGGGAGACTTGGAAAGGGGAAAACATTTGAAATGTAAATAAAGAAAATACAAACAAACAACAAACAAAAAAGAGATGACATCCAAATGCAAACATCTGGATTTAGAATGTAATTGGAAGAACTAGATAAAATATGTGAGGCAAGAGGGCAGTGTCTGCAGTATTCCCTAAGAGAAGGCCACAGAGAGTGGGCAAGCAATAGCAAGCTTGAACTCTGTCAGGGTCTTGGGTATGCCCACTGGAGAATATTGAGCTCAGAGCAGACTGGGAAACCATCTCCACAGAGTGACTGAAATTGGAAGCTACAGTGGGGTTTCTTGGGGAGGTTGCTGGTTTCTGAGTGAAGCCAGGAAGAGCAGAAGAAGTCAGTACCTAAAGGAGAAGAGCTAGAACCCCTCCTGAGGCTAAACCTCAGCAATCTTGGAACAGTTAGAGAGGCTGAATCGGGCCGACCTCAGGAGTTAATGGTGATTCTCACAGGAGTATTAGCTGGGAGAGCAGAACATGGTGGAAGTGGGCTGGAGAGGGAGTGAGGGAGAAAAGAACCTGGTGGCCTGGAGAAGATGTGCTAAGAAGGAGCTCAGGTGAGCAGTAGCTGTAGGCTGAAGAGTTGAATTACCCACGCAATTGTAAGCGGTAATCCAGAGAGATCCCTTATGGCCAGAACACAGTGTCTGTCAGTGCTAAAAGCTTGCAACAGTTGTAGTAGGCCATCACAGCCAGGACACTGACACAATCAACGTTCAGGGCATCTTAACCCCGCTATGGTCCTCTTGTGCCCTTGTGTGGGTACATCCCCAACCCTGCTCAGTCGCATGTACACTGATCTGTTCTCCTTGTCTGCCCTGTTGTCCCCTAAAGGATGCTGAACCATGGGGCCATGCTCTATGTGGCCTTTGGAGATATTCTTTTTTCACTCTGAGTTCCCACGTTTCGAATTCACCCATCTTGCTGTGTTTGTGGATTTCCTGTGATATGGGTGCTTCCCTTAAGTCACCCCACCCTGCCACACACACACTCAAAAAAAAAATAAAACAACAAAACAACAACCACAAAAACCTGAGAAACCTCTGAATCCGTTCCTATTTTGGCTCCCATTTATAAATGGTGAGACAGATGTCAAGGAGAACAATTACTGGGTGACCTGACGCTCTTGGAGAGGAAGCTGCACCTATGTTGAATATCCTGTGTGAATGACTGACTATTAGAACTCCATGATTGTGGATGGTTGAAATGGTGCCAATCCAGACTGATTTAACCCCTTTGATAGTTATTTGGGGTCTACTTTCTGTATCCTATGTAGCATCCTTTTAACTATCAGCAAAACCCTATAGAATGCATTAGCAGGTCACTAGCTTCTACCAACTCAAAAGTTAAGGAAGCCATTAGATAGTATCTGAAGCCTAGAGCAGAGATTGCCTGCTTTGCTGTGGTCCTCTGACCCAATGCCCCTGTAGATTTGTTAAGTAAATGTTTTGCATTTACATGAAGTTAGTTAAAATACAGCATTTGCTTGGCTGACCTCCTTCACTGAACATAAAATCTACAGTTTCCTCCAATCTGTGGCAGGTGTTCATGCATCATTGTCCCTTGCTGTGAATTATATTCTGTTGTGTGGATCTCTATAGCATATTTATTAATCCTTGTCAATCTCTTGCATGACTAAACCATATTCTATTTTTTCATGGGACAAGATTACTCCTGGGTGGCTTAAATAACAAACATTAATTTTTTTCTTTTTTTTAATATTTTTATTTTCTATATTCTTTGTTTACATTCCAAATGATTTCCCCTTTCCCAGATCCCCCCTCCCCATATGTCCCATTAACCTTCTTCTCTCCACCCATTCTCCAATCACCTCCCTCCTTTTTTTCTGTCCTTATATTCCCCTCCAACTCTTGATCAATCCTTTCCAGGATCAGGACCTTCTCCATACATCTTCATGGGAGTCATTTGTTATGCTATTTGTGCCTTGGGTATTCAGGGCTTCTGGGCTAATTAATATCCACTTATCAGAGATTGCATTCCATGTGTATTCTTTTGTGATTGGGTTACCTCACTTAGGATGATATTTTCCAGATCAAACCATTTGCCTAAAAATTTTGTGAATTCATTGTTTCTAATTGCTGAGTAGTATTCCATTGTGTAAATATACCACATTTTCTGTATCCATTCCTCCTTTGAGGGGCATCTGGGTTCTTTCCAGCTTCTGGCTATTATAAATAAGGCTGCTATGAACATAATGGAGCATGTGTCCTTATTGCATGCTGGGGAATCCTCTGGGTATATGCCCAGGAGAGGTATAGCAGGGTCCTCCGGAAGTGTCATGTCCAGTTTTCTGAGGAACCACCAGACTGATTTCCAAAGTGGTTGTACCATCTTACAGCCCCATCAGCAGTGGAGGAGTGTTCCTCTTTCTCCACATCCTCGCCAACACCTGCTGTCTCCTGAGTTTTTGACCTTAGCCATTCTGACTGGTATAAGGTGAAATCTCAGGGTTGTTTTGATTTGCATTTCCCTAATGACTAATGATGTTGAGCACTTCTTAAGGTGCCTCTCAGCCATCCGAATTTCTTCAGGTGAAAATTCTTTGTTTAGATCTGTACCCCATTTTTAATAGGGTTATTTGGTTCCCTGGGGTCTAACTTCTTGAGTTCTTTGTATATATTGAATATTAGCCCTCTATCAGACAAACATTAATTTTTAACAGTGTAGAAAGTTAGGCAGTCCAAGATGAATGTATATGCAGATTTAATGTCCTGGTTCACAGATGGAGTTTTCAGTCAGTGTCCATATATGCCAAGGAGAGAAGCAAGCTCTGAAGACTCTTAGAAAGACACTGATCCTATTCATGAAGGCTCCATTGCCATGATTTCCTTCCTCCTTAGACCCCAAGCCCTCTCCAGAAACTACCTCTTAACACCATCACATACAATAGTCCCCAATCTCTGTCCAAAGATTATTTCCTAACACCATCACATACGGTAGACACCAATCTCTCTCCAGAGACCATCTCCTAACACATCACATATAGTAGACCCTACTCTCTCTCCAAAGATCATCTCCTAATACCACCAAATGCAACAGACCCCAATCCCTCTCCAGAAACCACCTCCTAACATCACCACATACAATAGTGCTCAGTCTCTCTCCAGAGACCATCTCCTAACACCATCACATACAGTTAGATCCCAATCCCTCTCCAAAGATCATCTCCTAACACCATCACATGCAAGAAGATATCATTCTGTGAATTTAGAGTTGGAGATTCAAGTACTTAGCACAAAATCCATCTTAATGGAATGCTCTAAAAGCTCAGAGTATTCAGTTTGGGCAGAAGATGATGCGCTTGAACCAGGCCAATCACACAATTTGCAGAGCCTTTGGTAAAAGAGAAAGGAAAATGCCATCTAAGACTAAGATAAAGCTTTCCGCTATCTTCTGGTCTTTCTCTCTTAACTTGTCAGGATATATTTTCTGTTGTTTTAGGTTTTTATTTTTATTTACCTTTAAAAATAGGATCTTGCTCTGTAGCCTAGGTGGGCCTGGCTTCAAATTCAGGGCCATTCTTCTGCCTCTGCTGGCTGCTAGACTTATAAATGTGAGTCTCCTCCATGCCTAGCTATTTATGATGTTTCAAAATTGCTGTTTAATGCCATTATCCTTAGTAATGATAAAATTAAGTTTTATTAGGCATCTTCACACATTGCAATGTCTGTTTAGAATTTAAATTTTGGAGCCTATTTTTTATATGTGAAATCAGCTAAAACATAGAACTGGTGCTTTGTGACATGAATATATACATGTGGTTTGTTCTTACCAGGATGAAAATATTGTAAGAGTCAAGCTTCACTGCAGCTTCCCCTTCTTCCACTCCTGTTGGTTTCCTCCCACCCTAACACCTCCCCTTTCCCCCAGATCAACTACCACTCCCCCTCCTCCCAGAAAAAAACAGCCCTGCAGGAGACATCAAGGGAACAGAGCACAACAGTATATAATAAGACCAAGCACACCCTCACATCAAGACTGGGCAAGGCAACACAGTTAGAGGAAAAGGATCCCCAGTGTAGACAAATGAGTCTAAAGAAACACCCTGACTCCTTCTGGAGTCCCACAAAATACCATGTCAACAACTTTAAAATATATGCAGAGACCTAGTGCAGACCATGCAGGCAGGCTCTGTGACTGCCACTTCAGTCTCTGCCTCCATGAGCCCTGCAGAGTTGATTCCCACAGTTTCTCCTATCCCTATTCCATAGGGTTCCCTGAGCTCTGAGGGGAGGGACTCTATGGAGACCTTCAACCTGGGCCTATTGTTTGTCTGTGGGTCTCTACATTTGCTCCAACCAGCTGCTGGAGGCAGCCTCTCTGATGACAACTAAATCTAGGCACCAGTCTATGACTATAGGACAACATTCTTAGGAATCATTTCATTAATTTTTTCTAGCTGCCTTTGTTGGATTCCAGGTCCCTGGGTTATCCAGCCTCCAGTTCCTAGTCATTCAGGTAGTGTTGTGCCACAGACCGACCCAGTTTGGGGGGGGCGCGGATTCAGACCCAGTGGGGACTTTGGATATCAGGAAAGGCACAGGTATGGTGAGTGACAAACAGAAACAAACACTGAGGCGGTTTGAATCTGAATGCATTTTGCAGCTCTCAAGCAAGGATTTTTTACACATAAAAAAATTGGCATTACAATACTAGAAAAATGTATCCAGTGAAGCAATTACAAAGAACAATTATCATTAGCACTTGGCACAAGAAGATACAAAATCAATTAGTTATGAATTTAGAAGATCAGGTACAAAGCATCTCATTCCTTGATCAGAATAAATTTATAAAAACTCACCTGTAGTTAATGACAAACTTTCAGGATTCAAAAGTCCTCAAAAACACTTGGTTATGACCCCTAGGCCCTGATCACGTTAAGGAATTTCCATGAATAATCCTTATCTAACATCTAGTTTCTGTCTCATAAAGCTCCTCAAAATTCCCCTTAAAACTATACTTAAACAATGCTTTCCCTACCACAATGTCAGAGCCAACCTCATCTACACACATAGCCATACAGATTCATATGTTGCTGGGAGATTATTTTAACAACGTATTATGTTATAGTTATGTAACTGATTATGAAGCAACGTGTTGAACTTCTAAAAAGAGGTCATGGCCAGTGACTATATTTCAAAGAATGAACTTTCATTCAACTTTCTCGCTTGGATACTCTCGGCCCAGGCTATCAGGAACGTCTCGTGAATATAGAGATAGAATCAAAGCAGGCAAACTGCCATGAGAACTACGACTCAAAGTTATTCTCCGGCTAGAGAGTTCCATAACCCAGTTCCAGGAGACCTTCTCCTGCAGGAGTCTAATGCCTTGTCTGTGAAACTTGGAGGTGGGTGGCAGTGTTGGGCAAGGGCCCCTTCTCCCAGCAGTGGCCTCACATTAAACCAGTCATTGGTTGGCCACTTTCACAAGTTCTACACCACCATTGCTCTAGCACGTCTTGCAAGCAGGACAGATTGTAAGTCAAAACGTTTGTGTCTGGATTGGTGTCCCAGTCCCACCACAGGAAGCCTTGTCTGGTTACAGAAGAAGGGCAGTTCAGGCTCTGTATGCCCCATGACTAGGAGTTCTCACAAAGGTCACCTTCATGAATTATGGGGAGTTTCCACTACACTAAGTTTCCACATTGCCCCCCAAATGCTCTTCAATTCCAATCATCTCTCTCCATACTCTCTCCCTCCATGTCCTCCTATCTAATCCCAGCTGATCTTTCTATTCCCATCCCCACCCGCCCTAATCCACCCACAAAAATCTATTTGGTTTCTTCTTCCCAGGGAAATGCATGCATCTAGTCTAGAGCCCCCCTTGTTCGCTAGCCTGTCTGGGTCTGTGGACTGTAGTGTGATTATCCTTCACTGTACAGCTAATATCTACTTATAAGTGAGTACATACCATGTTTGTCTTTCTGGGTCTGGGTTATCTCACTCAGGATGTTTTTTTTCCCTAGTTCTATCCATTTGCCCACAAATCTCATTATTTTTTTTTTAATTTAATTTAATTTTTTTTTAAATTTTTTTTTTCTGCATTCTTTGTTTACATTCCAAATGATTTTCCCTTTCCCGGTTCCCCCCTCCCCATAAGTCCCTAAGCCCTCTTCCCTCTGCCTATTCCCCAATCAACCCCCTCCCACTTCTCTGTACTCCCCTACAATGCTGCATCAAGCCTTTCCAGGACCAGGGCCCTCTCCTTCATTCTTCTTGAGAATGATTTGATATGTGAGTTGTGCCTTGGATATTCAGAGCTTCTGGGCTAATATCCACTAATCAGTGTCTGCATTCCATGTGTGTTCTTTTGAGAATGAGTTACCTCACTTAGGATGATATTTTCCAGATCTAACCATTTGCCTAAGAATTTCATGAATTCATTGTTTTTAATTGCTGAGTAGTAGTATTCCATTGTGTAAATATACCACATTTTCTCTATCCATTTCTCCATTGAGGGGCATCTGGGTTCTTTCCAGCTTCTATCTATTATAAATAAGGCTGCTATGAACATAGTGGAGCATGTGTCCTTATTGCATGCCAGGGAATCCTCTGGGTATATACCCAGGAGTGGTATAGCAGGGTCCTCCCACTATACCAAGTTTTCTGAGGAACTGCCAGACTGATTTCCAGAGTGCTTGTACCATCTTGCAATCCCACCAGCAGTGGAGGAGTGTTCTTCTTTCTCCACATCCTTGCCAACACCTGCTGTCTCCTGAGTTTTTAATCTTAGCCATTCTGACAGGTGTAAGGTGAAATCTGGGGGTTGTTTTGATTTGCATTTCCCTAATGACTGATGCTGCTGAACATTTCTTAAGGTACTTCTCAGTCATTACAAGTTCTTCAGGTGAAAATTCTTTGTTTAGCCTGTACCCCATTTTTTAATAGGGTTATTTGGTTCTCTGGAGTCTAACTTCTTGAGTTGTTTGTATATATTGGATATTAGCCCTCTGTCAGATGCAGAGTTGGTGAAGATCTTTTCCCAATTTATTGGTTGCCGTTTTGTCCTTTGTGCCCTTTGCCTTACAGAAACTTTGTAATTTTATGAGGACCCATTTGTCAATTCTTGATCTTAGAGCATAAACTATTGGTATTCTGTTTAGGAACTTTTCCACTGTGCCCATGTCCTCAAGCGTCTTCCCCAGTTTCTTTTTTATTAGTTTCAGTGTGTCTGGTTTTATGTGGAGGTCCTTGATCCACTTGGAGTAGAGCTAAGTACAGGGAGATAAGAATGCATCAATTCGAATTCTTCTGCATGCTGACCTCCAGTTGAACCAGCACTATTTGTTGAAAAGGCTTCCCCCACTGGATATTTTCAGCTCCTTTGTTGAAGATCAAGTGACCATAGGTGTGTGTATGTTCATTTCTGGGTCTTCAATTCTATTGCATTGATCAACTTCCCTGTCACTGTACCAATACCATGCAGTTTTTAACACTATTGCTCTGTAGTACTGCTTGAGGTCTGGGATACTGATTCCCCCCAGAAGTTCTTTTACTATTGAGAATAGTTTTAGCTATCCTGGGTTTTCTGTTATTCCAGATGAATTTGAGAACTGCTCTTTCTAACTCTATAAAGAACTGAGTTGGGATTTTGATGGGAATTACATTGAATCTGTATATTGCTTTTGGCAAGAAGGCCATTTTTATATTAATCCTGCCGATTAATCCTGCATGGGAGGTTTTTCCATTTTTTGAGGTCTTCTTCTATTTCCTTCTTCAGAGTCTTGAAGTTCTTGTCATACAGATCTTTCACATGTTTGGTAAGAGTCACCCCAAGGTACTTTATACTGTTTGTGGCTATTGTGAAGGGTGTTATTTCCCTAATTTCTTTCTCAGCCTGCTTATCCTTTGAGTATAGGAAGGCTACTGATTTTCTTGAATTGATTTTATAACCAGCCACTTTGCTGAAGTTGTTTATCAGCTGTAGGAGTTCTTTGGTGGAGTTTTTTGGGTCACTGAAGTAGACTATCATATCATCTGCAAATAGTGATAGTTTGACTCCTTCCTTTCCAATTTGTATCCCTTTGACCTCCTTATGTTGTCTAATTGCTCTAGCTAGAACATCAAGTACTATATTGAAAAGATATGGAGAGAGGGGCAGCCTTGTCTAGTCCCTGATTTTAGTGGGATTGCTTCAAGTTTCTCTCCATTTAGTTTGATGTTGGCTACTGGTTTGCTGTATATTGCTTTTACTATGTTTAGGTATGGGCCTTGAATTCCTGTTTTTTTCCAAGACTTTTAGCATGAAAGGATGCTGAATTTTGTCAAATGCTTTTTCAGCATCCAATGAAATGACCATGTGTTTTTTTTCTTTGAGTTTGTTTATGTAGTGGATTGCATTGATGGATTTCTGTATATTGAGCCATCCCTGCATGCCTATTTGATCATGGTGGATGATCATTTTGATGTGTTCTTGGATTCGGTTGGCAAGAAATTTATTGAGTATTTTTGTATCAATATTCATAAGGGAAATTGGCCTGAAGCTTTCTTTCTTTGTTGGATATTTGTGTGGTTTGGGTATCAGCATAATTGTGGCTTTGTATAATGACCTGGGTAGTGTTCCTTCTGTTTCTATTTTGTGAAATTGTTTGAACAGTATTGGTGTTAGGTCTTCTTTGAAGGTCTGATAGAATTCTGCACTAAAACCAATTGGTCCTGTGCTTTTTTTGGTTGGAAGACTTTCTATGACCCCTTCTATTTCTTAAGGGCTTATGGGACTGTTTAGATGATCTATTTGATCCTAATTTAATTTTGGTATTTGGTATCTGTCTAGGAAATTGTCCATTTCCTCCAGATTTTTAAGTTGTGTTGAGTTTTGTAGTAGGATCTGATGATTTTTTGAATTTTCTCAGTTTCTCCTGTTATATCTCCCTTTTCATTTCTAATTTTGTTAATTTGGGTACTGTCTCTGTGCCCTCTGGTTAGTCTGTCTAAGGGTTTATCTATCTTGTTGATTTTCTCAAAGAACCAGCTCCTGGTTTTGTCGATTCTTTGTATGGTTCTTTTTGTTTCTACTTGATTGATTTCAGACCTAAGTTTGATGATTTCCTATCTTGTACTCCTCCTGGGTGAATTAGCTTCTTTTTGTTCCAGGGTTTTCAGGTGTGCCATTAAGCTGTTAGTGTATGCTCTCTCCCGTTTCTTTTTGGAGGCACTCAGGGCTATGAGTTTCCCTCTTAGCACTGTTTTCATTGTGTCCCATAGATTTGGGTATGCTGTACCTTCACTTTCATTAAATTCTAAAAAGTCTTTGATTTCTTTCTTTATTTCTTCCTTGACCAAGGTATCATTGAGCAGAGTATTGCTCAGCTTCCACGTGTGTGTGTGATTTCTTTTGGTTTTGTTGGTATTGAAGAACACTCTTTCTCTATAGTGATCTGATAGGATGCACGGGATTAGTTTGATCTTGTTATATCTGTTGTCTTGTAACCAATTTTATGGTCAATTTTGGAGAAGGTACCATGAGGTGCCGAGAAAAAAAGTATATTCTTTTGCTTTAGGATGAAATGTTCTATATATATTTGTTAAATCCAATTGGTTCAAAGCTTCAATTAGTTTCACTGTGTTCCTGTTTAGTTTCTGTTTTCCTGATCGGTCCATTGAGGAGAGTGGAGTGTTGAAGCTTCTGACAATTACTGTGTTAGGCGCAATGTGTGCTTTGAGCTTTAGTAAAGTTTCTTTTACAAATGAAGATGCCCTTGCATTTGGAGCATAGATGCTCAGAATTGAGAGTTCTTCTTGGTGGATTTATCCTTTGACCAGTAAGAAGTGTCCTTCTGTGTCTCTTTTGATGACTTTAGGTTGAAAGTCAATTTTATCTAATATTAGAATGGCTACTCTGGCTTGTTTCCTGAGATCATTTGCTTGTAAAATTGTCTTCCAGCCTTTTACTCTGAGGTAGTGTTTGTCTTTGACACTAAGGTGTGTTTCCTGTATGCAGCAAAATGTAGGGTCCTGTTTATGTGTACAGTCTGTTAGTCTATGTCTTTTTATTGGAGAATTGAGTCCATTGATGTTAAGATATATTAAGGAATAGTGATTATTACTTCCTGTTATTTTGATGTTATTTTTATATTTGATTAAAATGGGTTATCTTCTTTTGGGTTTGATGGAAGAAGGTAACTTGCTTTTTCCAGGGCGTTTCACTCCTTGTATTGTTGCTCTCCCCCTATTATCCTTTGTAGAGCAGGGTTTTTGGAAACACATTGTATAAATTTGGTTTTATCATGGAATATCTTGGTTTCTCTGTCTATGGTGATTGAGAGTTTTGCTGTGTATAGTAGTCTTGGCTGGCATTTGTGTTCTCTTAGAGTCTGCATGAGCTCTGCCCAGGATCTTCTAGCTTTCATGGTTTCTTGTGAGAAGTCTGTTGTAATTCTGATAGGTCTTCCTTTATATGTTACTTGGCCTTTTTCTCTTACTGCTTTTAATATTCTTTCTTTGTTTAGTTCATTTGGGGTTTTGATTATAATGTGATGGGAGGTATTTCTGTTCTGGTGCAGTCTGTTTGGAGTTCTATAGGCTTCTTGTATATTCATGGGCATCTCTCTCTTTAGGTTAGGGAAGTTTTCTTCCATAATTTTGTTGAAGATATTTGCTGGCCCTTTAAGTTGTAAATCTTCACTCTCATCTATGCCTATAATCCTTAGGTTTGGTCTTCTCATTGTGTCCTGGATTTCTTGGATGTTTTGGGTTACAAGCGTTTTGCATTTTGCATTTTCTTTGACGAGTCAATGCTTTCTATCTTCGGCATCTGAGATTCTTTCTTCTATCTCTTATATTCTGTTGTTGATATTTGCATCTATGGCCCCTGATTTCTTCCCAAGGTTTTCTGTCTCCAAAGTTGTCTCCCTTTGCGATTTCTTAGTTGTTTCTACTTCTGTTTTTAGATCCAGTATGGTTTTGCTCAGTTCCTTCACTTGTTTGTTTGTGTTTTCCTGTAATTCTTTAAGAGATTTTTATGTTTCCTCTTTCATGACTTCTGCCTGTTTACCAAAGTTCTCCTGTATTTCTTCAAGTGACTTTTGCATTTCTTCTTTATTGGCTTCCATCTGTTTACCCATAGTCTCCTGAATTTCTTTAAATGATTTTTGTGTTTCCCTCATGTTCTCCTGTATGTCTTTAAGAGATTTATGTCCTTGTGTTCTTCTAATAACATCATGACCAGTGATTTTAAATCCAACCCTTGTTTTTCTGGTGTGTTGGGGTATCCAGGACTTGCTGTTGTTGGAGAGTTGGGTACAGATATTGCCATATTGCCTTGATTTCTGTTAGTAACATTCCTAGGTTTGCCTTTTGCCAACTGGTTATCTCTGACATTAGTTGGTCCTGTTGTCACTGGCTGGTGCTTGAACCTTCTTTGAGCCTATAAGGCTATTTCTGCCCCACTGGATGACTGGATTTCCTCTGGAACAGATTTATGATGTGCTGCCCTACTCTCGGGTGCCATTGGAACCCTGGTGTACCTTGCCCCAAGCAATGTTATACTCAGGTTGTCTCTGTGTACCTGGTGTTGCCTGTCTGTTCTGCCCAGAGCAAAGACAGCAGCCGCCTCAGGGACCCCCTCCAAGTGCTGATCATTCTGCAGGGCAAATGGCCCAGGACAGGGCTGGCACCCAAATGTCCTGCAGAGCTGCCCAGGCTCTGGGCACAGGCAGAAGCCCAGCGGGCTGTGTCCCAAGCGATGTTAGACTCTGTGTACCTGGCGCTGCCTGTCTGTTCTGTCCAGTCATTTTTTTCATTTTTTTAATAATTTATTGATATATTTATTTACATTTCAATGATTTCCCCTTTTCTGGACCCCCACTCCCCGAAAGTCCCATCAGTCCCCTTCTCTCCCCGTTTTCCCACCCAACCCTTCCCACTTCCCTGTTCTGATTTTGTTCAATACTGCTTCACTGAGTCTTTCCAGAACAAGGGGCCACTCCTCCTTTCTTCTTGTACCTCATTTGATGTGTGGATTATGTTTTGGGTATTCCAGTTTTCTAGGTTAATATCCACTTATTAGTGAGTGTATACCATGATTCATCTTTTGAGTCTGGGTTACCTCACTTAGTATGATGTTCTCCAGCTCCATCCATTTGCCTAAGAATTTCATGAATTCATTGTTTCTAATGGCTGAATAGTACTCCATTGTGTAGATATACCACATTTTTTGCATCCACTCTTCTGTTGAGGGATACCTGGGTTCTTTCCAACTTCTGGCAATTATAAATAGGGCTGCTATGAACATAGTAGAACATGTACCCTTATTACATGCTGGGGAATCTTTTGGGTATATGCCCAGGAGTGGTATAGCAGGATCTTCTGGAAGTGAGGTGCCCAGTTTTCGGAGGAACTGCCAGACTGATTTCCAGAGTGGTTGGACCAATTTGCAACCCCACCAGCAGTGGAGGAGTGTTCCTCTTTCTCCACATCCTCGCCAACACCTGCTGTCTCCTGAATTTTTAATCTTAGCCATTCTGACTGGTGTAAGGTGAAATCTCAGGGTTGTTTTGATTTGCATTTCCCTAATGACTAATGAAGTTGAGCATTTTCCAGTCATTTTTTTTAAAAATCAAAAGCTCAACAATACTCCATTGTGTAAGTGTTACATATTTCCTTTATCAATTCTTTGGTTGAGGGGCATCTAAGTTGTTTCCAGTTTCAGGCTATTATGAATAAAGCAGCCTTGAACATAGTTGAGCCTGTATGGCTCTGATATGATAGAGTGTCTGTCTATGGGTATGTGTTGAAGAGTAGTATAGCTGAGTCTTTTTTTTTATTGAAAAGAGAAATAAAAACACTTTATGATAAAATTAAAGATTTATATGGAAAATATCTCAGATAAACACATTAAAATTGACAATTTTCATGGAAAATAAGGAATAAAGTGGTAGACATGTAAAACATTGCTAAATTAATTGAAATATGGGATAAAAACATTTTATGATAGAATTGAAGATTTACATGGAAAATATTTCTGATAAAATTGTAGAAAAATTTAGAAAAACATGTTTAAATTGAAGATTATCATGGAAAATTTTATATAGATATAATAATAATAGGCATAAAAGTATTCCTAAGTTGATTAAAAGTGGAATTGTAAATATTTTCTGATAAACTTGTAGATTTACATGGAAAATATTTCTGCTAAAATTGTAAAATATATAGAAAAACATGTTAAAATTAAAGATTATCATAGAAATTATATAGATAAAATGATAGGCATAAAGATAATTCTAAGTTGATTGAAGATGGAATTATAAACATTTTCAGATAACATGGAAGATTTACATGCAAAATATTTCTGGTAAAATTCAAGAAATAAATAGATAAATATGTTAAAATTAACTATTTCATGAAAAATTTTACATAAAGAATGGTTGATATAAAAACTCTTTGTAAATTAATTGAAGGTGGAATTAGAAACATTTGTGATAAAATCAAAGATTTACATTGAAAGCATTTCTCGTAAAATAGAAGTATATAGAAAGACATTAAAATTGAAGGCTATCATGAAAAATAATGCAGATAAAATGGTCGACATAAAAGAAATTATTAAATTAATTAAAAGGGGAATTACAAACATTTTCTGATAAAATTTAAGATTTACATGAGAAATATTTCGTTAGTCTATGTCTTTTTATTGGGGGAGTTGAGTCCATTGTTGTTAAGAGATATTAGGGAATAGTGATTGTTGCTTCCTGAAATTTTTGATGTTATTTTTATGTTTGTGTGGGTATCTACTTTTGGGGTTGTTGGAAGATTACTTTCTTGCTTTTTCTAGTGTGTAGTTTCCCTCCTTGTGTTGGCATTTTCCATCAATTATCCTTTGTAGGGTTGGATTTGTGGACAGATTTTGTGCAAATTTGGTTTTCTCATGGAATATCTTGGTCTCTCCATCTATGATGATTGAGAGTTTTGCTGGGTATAAACTCTCAACCTGAGCTGGCATTTGTGTTCTCTTAGAGTTTGTATGAGGTCTTCCCAGGATCTTCTAGCTTTCATCATCTCTGGTGAGAAGTCTGGTGTGATTCTGATAGGTCTGCCTTCATAAGTTACTTGCCCTTTTCCCCTTACTGATTTTAATATTCCTTCTTTGTTTAGTGAATTTGGTGTTTTGATTATGTGCTGGGAGGACTTTCTGTTCTGGTTCAGTCTGTTTGGAGTTCTGAAGGCTTCTTATATGTTCATGGGCATCTCTTTCTCTAGGTTAGGGGATTTTTCTTCTACAATCTTGTTGAAGATATTTACTGGGCCATTAAGATGTAAATCCTCGCTCTCATCTATTCCTATAATCCTTAGGTTTGGTCTTCTCATTGTGTCCTGGAGTTCCTGGATGTTTTGAGTTCCAGCTTTATGCATTTTCTTTGACTGTTGAGTCAATGTTTTCTATGGTATCTTGAGCATCTGAAGTTCTTTCTTCTATCTCTTGCATTCTGTTGTTGATGTATGCATCTATGACTCCTGAATTCTTTCCAAGGTATTCTATCCCCAGAGATGTCTCACTTTGTGATTTCTTAGTTGTTTTTACTTCCACTTTTAGATCCTGGGTGGTTTTGTTCAGTTCCTTCACTTGATTGTTTGTGTTTTCCTGTAATTCTTTAAGGGATTTTTGTGTTTGTTCTTTAAGGGCTGCTGCCTGTTGACCTATGATCTCCTGTATTTCTTTAAGGGATTTTTGTGTTTCCTCTTTAAGGGCTTTTACCTGCTGACTGATGCTCTCCTGTATTTCTTTAAGGGAGTTATTTAAGTCTTTCTTGAAGCCCTCTATCAGCACCATGAGATATGATTTTAAATCCAATTCTTGCTTTTCCGGTGTGTTTGGGGTATCTGGGACTTGCTGTGGTGGGAGAACTAGGTTCTGATGTTGCCATGTGGCCTTGGTTTCTGTTGGTAGGGTTCTTGTGCTTGCCTTTCACCATCTGGTGCTAGTTGGTATTCTTGTCTCTGGCTGGAGATTGTTCCTCCTGTGGGCCTGTAAGCCTCTGTCCTTACTCCTCAGAGCTCAAAAGTGAAAGCACTGCTGGGCGATCACTCCCTTCTGGCTCCCGATGCACAGAAGGCAGTGGAGTCTCCTGGTTCCCTCATACAAATGGCAGTGGGAAGACTTAGCTGGGTCTTGAGATGGATAGATTTTCAAATTTTTCAGTAAACACTATATTTATTTCCATACTTGCTGTATAAGTTTATGTTCCCGTCAGCAGTGGAGAAGTATTCCCCTTATTTCACATCCTCATAGCATGAGCTGTCATTTGTATTATTAATATGACAGGTGTAAGATGAGATCTCAAAGTTGTTTTGATTTACATTTCCCTGAAGGCTAAAGATGTTGTACATTTTTAAAAATGTTTCTCAGCTATGTGAGATTCCTCTCTTGAGAATTCTGTTTAGGTCTGTACCTCTTTTTAAATACTGGGTTTGATTTCTTGACATCTAGTTTCTTGAGTTCTTTCTATATTTTGGTTATTACCCTTCTATCAGATGTGGAATTGGTGAAAATGTTTTCTCATTCTGTAGGCTGCCATTTTGTCTTATTGATGGTATCATTTGTCTTACAGAAGCTCTCAGTCTCAGCCCATTTATTAATTGCTGATCTTAGTGCCTGAGATATTGGTATTCTGTTGTTGTCTCCTGTGCCAATGTGTTCAAGGATATTCCTCACTTTCTCTTCTATCAGGTTTATTGTATCTGGTTTTGTGTTGAGGTCTTTGACCTACTTGGACTTAAGTTTTGTGCACAGTGATAAATATGGATCTATTTGCATTCTTCTACATTCAGTCATCCAGTTAGACCAGTGCCATTTGTTGAAGATGCTGTCTTTTTTACATGGTGTATTTCTGGCTTCTTTATAAAATAAATCAGGTGTCCATAGATAGGTATGTGGGTTTACTTCTGGGTCTTCTATCTCATTGATCAAGCTGTCTGTTTTTAAGCCAATACTATGCAGTTTTTATTACTATAACTCTGTAGTACAGTTTGAAATCAGGGATGGTGGTACCTCTGGAAGTTTTTATTGTTCAGAATTGTTTTAGCTCTCCTAGAATGTTTTTCCATATGAATTTGAGTGTTGTACTTTCAAGATTTGTAAATAATTGCAGTTTTGACTATCAGAAAGGGACCTAGTGACAGTCCTTTTATAAAAGAGTTTAATAATTACAAATATAATTTTAGGAATTTTTATAAGATTATCATTAAAACTTAAATCATCTATTTGTCTACATATCATTACTGTAAGACAGTACATCTTCATGGATCTGCAGAGATCTGCTCCAAAGGGGTATGCTATTACTTATTGATTATTATAAATGTATAATGATAACAGGAAAAGCATATTAAGCAGGAATCTTTCCTGAAATTAGTCCCCCACAGCCTTGCTGAATGGGGGCTCACCTGTCCCAGATTATATAATAATCCTAAGCAGGCATTTTAGGATGATCACCTGCTAGTATATTAGCTTGTCCCATTATGGCTTCTGACAATTTTCTGGACCTCTGAGCTGAGAATTTTCTTCTTCTATTGTTATTGCTCTTAGGTTTGGCATCCCAGATATCCTGGATGTTTTCTTTCAGTTTTTTTTTTTTTTGATTTAACAGTTTCTTTCATGTACCTATGTCTTCTATCATACCTTCTATGCCCGAGAATCATTCTTCCACTTCTTATATTCTATTGGTGACGCTTGCCTCTGTAGTCCCTGTACACTTACCTAGATGTTTCATTTCCAGAATTTTTTTCTCAATTTGTGTTTTATTTATTGCTTTTATTTTTATTTTTAGGTCTTGAACAATTTTATTTGTTTTTTTTCAACTTTCTTTAAGGAGTTTATTAATTTCTTTCTCTTTTTTGCTCTTTTCCTTGATTTCTGTAAGAAATTTATTCATTTCCTCTTTACAGACCTCTATCATCTTCATAAAGTTGGTTTTTCTTGCTTTGTAGTCAGATAGTTGGGCTCTGGTGGTGACATATTGCTCTAACTGTTGTTGATTATGTTCTTAAGTTGGCATCCAGGCATCTGGCTTTGGAGTGATTATAGGTCTAGGTTCTGATTTCTGAGTTTGTCTTTGTTGCATGGATGTTTTGTTCCTTGGTTTCCATTTCCTCTCTGGTATTCTGGCCCATGTGGACTCTGGTTGAGCCTAGAGTCTCTGCTTAGGTTGGGGGCTGGGACAAGATGGACAGGGAGGGGTGTACTGACTGGTTTTGTGTCAACTTGACACAAACTGGAGTTATCACAGAGAAAGGAGTTTCAGGGCAGATCTGGAAAAGTGACTCGAGCCCTTGATAAGAAAATGCCTCCGTGATATCCATTTGTAAGGCATTTTCTCAATTAGCGATCAAGTGAGGAAGGCCCACTGTGGATGGTGCCATCCCTTGACTGGTAGTCTTGGGCTCTACAAGACAGCAAGCTGAGCAAGCCAGGGGAAGCAAGCCAGTAAGTAGCATCCCTCCATGGCCTCTGCATTAGGTCCTGCTTCCTGACCTGCTTGAGTTCCAGTCCTGACTTCCTTTAGTGATGAACTGCAATGTGGAAGTGTAAGCTCAATAAACCCTTTCCTCCCCAACTTGCTTCTTGGTCATGATGTTTGTGCAGAAATAGAAACCCTGAGTAAGACAGAAGGGAGAAGAATGGGGTAGGTGAAGCACTGAAAGAACGGAGGTCGTCTGCAGATGGGTGGCCTACCTGAACTTTTATTATTACACAGGGTCTCTACCTAAGTTGAATGCTATGACATGGGGATGGGTCGAGAGGGGTTGAGGATAGGCTGGGGAGGCCCTGAGGGCAGTGGGGAGGCTCACTAGTGAGGAGCCCACCTGGACTTCTGGCAGTAGATGTGACTTTTTTTTGAGCAAGTGTTTCTGCCTGAGTTGGGGGCTAGGATATGTTGATGAGGAAGCGGGACTAAGGATAGAGTTAGAGAGGCCACTGAGAGAGTAGGGGTGGGAGGCTTTTCTAGAGTTCTGGTAGCTAGTGTGGCTTCTGGTGGAACAGGAGTCTTTGCCTGAATTGGGGACTGGAACATGGTGATAAGGAAAGGTGGGGGGATTTGAGATAGTATTGGGGGACACAGAGAGTGGGGAAGATCTTCAGGTGGGTGGCCTACCTTCTGGTAGGCTTCTGCTCCAGCTTTTATTGAAATAAAATATACAAGTATATTCTGACAACACTATCATAGTGATCTGCAAAATTTTTAAGTCAAACATGGCTAGGTGACACTGGGCACAAAGATGTATAGGTTTCTTTCAATGCCAATTAATCATTTCATATTTGACATAAATTTAAACTCCACTAGGTTGGGTCTAGTTATGCTAGTCAGCTTCTCATAACTCTAGCAAGTACCTGAGATAAACACATTTACAAAGAGAAAATTTTTTGTTACAGACCATGGGTCTGCTGTGGGATAACCAGGATTCTCTGGTCCAGGAAGGCACAGGTCCGGCTGAGATGACAGACAGAACAAACCACACACACATAGAGGAGGTTTGAATCTGAATGTATTTTAGAGCTCTAAGGCAGGGATTTTTATACACGAAGAGTTGGTATTACCATTTCAAAAGATGTAGCCAGTGAGGCAGGCACAATTATCATAGCCATTTGGTACAAGGAAATGCAAAATCACTCAGGTACAAAGTTTCTCAAGTAACAGATACAGAAGATCAATTTACAGATGCCATCAAACTTCCTGATTAGAATACAGAGTCACTCATAGTTTACAGTAAACCTTCAAAGAATTTGAAGTTTCTTATACCACCTGGATCTTTAACAAGTTCTTGTGAGAAATCCTTATCTAACATTTAGCCTTCTACCTTGTAAAGAAAAACTTCCTGACTTAATCAATGCTTTCAGTACCAGAGTGCTAGAGCCATCCTCATACACATACGCACAGCCATAAAAACCTACATGTAGTTGGAAGGTTGTAATTATGTAAACAACTATGAGGCAAGGCATTGCAATTCTTAAAAGGGAGTTTGGTGGTCAGTGAATTGACTTCAAAGACCAGATTATCAGCCAGGCTGTAGGAATCCCAGTGAAGAGAGAAAAGGAGGAAGTCAGGGCAAACTGCTACTTGAGAATTATAGGCTCATCTTAAATAGCTAGAGAGTAAGAGAATATAGCAAATTGCCAGGTGAGATTTCTGCTTCTAAATTTACAGAGAGCTCCGTTATTCCCGGGAGACATTTCTTTTTTCCGCCTCTGTCTGTAAAATATCAACTTTACAGACTTCACTGGGCCACCACGGCAATTTTTATTTTATCTCCAAGTTTCACAAGTGTAGGTCTATGATGTGTGACACCATTGCTTAAGGTTGGTGATAATATATCTATATATATGCATATATATAGATATATTATCTATATATATGCATATATATAGATATATATGATGCATATGTACATGTATGTGTGTATGTATGTATATGGATATGTATATGATGTACATATATATGTATATGTACATGTATATGCACAATGGTCGAAACATGTGGCAGAAAAATCCCCTTATCTCATGGCCAAGAAGGGAGAAAGAAAGGAGGAGCTGGGGCCCCGTGGACTTCTTTAAAGTCATGTCTATTGAAGAGCTCTCACTAAACCTTACCTTTAAAAGGTTCTACCTTGCCCCAGGAGCCCCATGGGTTAAAGACCAAGCCTTTAACATGTGGGTGTTTTGTGGACATTCTATATTTAAAGAGTAACACTTGTCTACATAGTTGCAGATTTAGCTTACTTGTCCTGGACTAGTTTGGAGTCTGCCTACTCAGCTTTGATCCACGGGAATCCCATCTCAGAGTGTATGGTGGGTGCTGCAGATGAATCTGGTGATCAGGAGTAGTGGACACATGCTGTACTATCTACAAGAGAAGCACAAGCCTTCGTTTCTCAGCATTACAAAACTCAGGCATCCTTAGTTTCACAGATGCCGTTGACAGCAAACCAAGTTGCTACAAAGCCAAAGCTTGTTTATTGAGTCATTGGATGCTTTGAAATGTGAAAAATAAAAGCAGCAAGTAATTTTAAGTAAGCTCCAATGGCAGTTTATCCTGGACCACAGGACCTAGTTATTTGGGGATCCGAGGGGAACCCAAGTCTGAAAGAGAGAAATGGGCAGGAAAGACAGAGCAAGGCCAAGCAAAAGGGGTGTCTTATCAAAGCCTCTTTAATGAAAAGCAAAACGCCTGGTTTTGAATGCACCAGAGAGGAAATAGGGAGGGGCTGAGGGAAATGCTAAAAGCACAGAAGGAGGAAAGGTCATCCGGGATGGATGCTGGCTGTGGCTTCCAGCAGCTTTTCTGGAATGCTGGTTCCGCCTAGACAACACCAGGTGTTCCACCAGGATAAGAACCAGTTGATCAGTCTTGTGTGAAGAAGGGGGTGGTTCAGCTGTAAACTGCAAGGTCAGTGGACTCTCAAGGTGAGAGCTGTTGAGAGTCTGGTTTCCCAGAGTTTGGTCTCCCACATATCTTCTTTTTTCCTTTCTTAAAGTTGGGGGTTGCTATGGAAAGAGGGTCGGTGGAGAGCTTGTTTTAGGCTATGTGGCTTGCCCCCATGTCCAGCACCACAATAACTAGGCCTTTTTAGGTCCTAGTAGGGCAGGGCCTCTGTCTTAGGCTATGTGAGTGGCACCCACTCCTGGCATCATGTCCCACTCTAATGACTTAATCAGGCCCTTGGTGGTCGTGATGAGCGCTCAGGTAGTGGACTCACAATAATCCCATCATGGAGTCACCCTGCAGCCAATAGGCGGTGTGCACCTGGCTTGTGGCACCACAATATTCCCGTTTTTGGTGACCCCACAGCTTATGGCCCTCAGCCACTATTAGGAGCCAGAGGTCACCCTCCCGTCACTGACGTCTCTACAGCTTACGGAACCAAGAAGGCTCCGTGTCTGCAGCAAGGGCGGAGAATTGGCCAATGGTTGCTGTTTCCACATTGGCAGAAGAGAGGACTTCAGCTGAACCTCGTATGTCTAGCTGATGGTAATGGACTGCAACTGGTTTGTTTAAGGCAGAATTGATCTGTTATCTAACGAAACTGTTTAATCTGTTAAAAGCCCAGGGGCCAAATGACAAAAGCAACAAAAGACTCAGGAGGGGCCCCAAAAGGCTGGGGAGCAAGGTGGAGAGCCAGGGAGAAGTCTCAGCATCAGCATACTCTGGCAGCTAGCATGTTCCTTTGGCATCCTGCAGAAAAAACACAAACATGCCTTCCTCTCTACACTCGGAGAGATCCCTGGCATTAAAATTTTAAAATTTTTGTGGTATATAGAGATGTGATTCTCCCCTCTTTTATTATAAAAATATTGTTGTAAAGTTCTATGGGCCTGTTCCACAATATCTTGTCTTTGTGAATTATGAGGAATCTCAGTAATATGACTAATATCAAATTGTTAATTAAGCATCTCAAATGACTGGCTATAATACTCAGTTATAATATTTGTCTTAATCTGATTTGGAACATTCAGTATATAAAAAAATAACATGTAAAACCAGTTATAACTAGAAAGCTTGAAAGGCTGTCAATAGTCATATGTGTATTTTTTGATTAATTTTTTGAATTGTATTTGTATAAATAATTGTAAGAGTTAAGAAATAGTAGCATTAGAAAGAAACAATTTCAAGCAATTGTAAGCCATGAGCTATATATATATCAAAAGTTTGATTTTTAACCTTTTAAAAAGAACAGCTACAGCACCCAATTCAATTATCTGTGCTGAAGCAAGGGGACACTTAAAAGAATAAACATGTGATTTAATTATATGAGCTTTGCTCCCAAATTAGATGCATTTTTATAGGATGCATGTATAAATCTATAACAATATAAAAACATGTATAGAGGAAAATTTTTAACAATTTATCTTTTAGATAACAATTATTAATTTTGCCTAAAAAGGCTTGCCATGTAATAAATCAACCATCAGTGTTTTCTAATAACCAATTTGATTGCTGTTTGAAACAAGGAACAAACGTTTTTTTATCTTGAAAACAGAGGGTTAGGTCCTCCCAGGGCAAGCTTAAGATGAGGTTAATATAAGATAAAGCCAATTAATATATCCTAACAACCTTTAAAAATCATTTACATAAAAATTCTAAAAGTCCATATTTAGGAGCAAAGGACTGCAACAACATTCCATGAACATTATACACTGAAAAATGTAAGATCCTAGCTTCTTGTATTGAAACAGAGACAAAACATTTTTTCTTACATAAGGTAAGGCTATTAGCCATTCCTTGAGGAAAAAACCTACTAATGAAATTGCTTTATTGCTTCTTTAATGTTAGAAGCAAATGCTTTTATAATTATCAGAATGTAAAGCAAAAAACAACCCTTTAACTCTATAATAATTTTGCATGGAGTAGACAGGCCAAATTTCAATGCCTTTATAAGTTCTACATAGCCTTATTGACCTTTCATAGATTTGAACTGCATTTTTTCTTTATTTTTTATTTTTTTATTCGATATATTTTTTATTTACATTTCAAATGATTTCCCCTTTTTTGGTCCCCACTCCCCGAAAGTCACATAAGCCCCCTTTCCTCCCCCTGTTCTCCCACCCACCCCTTCCCACTTCCCTGTTCTGGTTTTGCCTTATACTGCTACACTGAGTCTTTCCAGAACCAGGGCCACTCCTCCATTCTTCTTGTACCTCATTTGATGTGTGGATTATGTTTTGGGTATTCCAGTTTTCTAGGTTAATATCCACTTATTAGTGAGTGCATACCATGATTGATCTTTTGAGACTGGGTTACCTCACTTAGTATGATGTTCTCCAGCTCCATCCATTTGCCTAAGAATTTCATGAATTCATTGTTTCTAATGGCTGAATAGTACTCCATTGTGTATATATACCACATTTTTTGCATCCATTCTTCTGTTGAGGGATACCTGGGTTCTTTCCAGATTCTGGCTATTATAAATAGGGCTGCTATGAACATAGTGGAGCATATATCCTTATTACATGCTGGGGAATCCTCTGGGTATATGCCCAGGAGTGGTATAGCAGGATCATTCAGAAATGACATTCCCAGTTTTCTGAGGAACTTCCAGACTGATTTCCAAAGTGGTTGTACCAATTTGCAACCCCACCAGCAGTGGAGGAGTGTTCCTCTTTCTCCACACCCTCACCAACACCTGCTGTCTCCTGAGTTTTTAATCTTAGCCATTCTGACTGGTATAAGGTGAAATCTCAGGGTTGTTTTGATTTGCATTTCCCTGATGACTAATGAAGTTGAGCATTTTTTAAGATGTTTCTCCACCATCCGATGTTCTTCAGGTGAGAATTCTTTGTTTAACTCTGTATCCCATTTTTAATAGGGTTATTTGGTTTTCTGGGATCTAACTTCTTGAGTTCTTTGTATATATTGGATATTAGCCCTCTATCTGATGTAGGGTTGGTGAAGATCTTTTCGCAATTTGTTGGTTGCCAATTTGTCCTTTTGATGTTGTCATTTGCTTTACAGAAACTTTGTAATTTTATGAGGTCCCATTTGTCAATTCTTGATCTTAGAGCATACGCTATTGGTGTTCTGTTCAGGAACTTTCTCCCTGTACCGATGTCCTCAAGGGTCTTCCCCAGTTTCTTTTTTATTAGCTTCAGAGTGTCTGATTTTATGTGGAGGTCCTTGATTCATTTGGCGTTGAGCTTAGTACAAGGAGACAAGGATGGATCAATTTGCATTCTTTTGCATGCTGACCTCCAGTTGAACCAGCACCATTTGTTGAAAAGGCTATCTTTTTTCCATTGGATGTTTTCAGCCCCTTTGTCGAGGATCAAGTGGCCATAGGTGTGTGGGTTCATTTCTGGATCTTCAATCCTGTTCCACTGATCTGCCTGCCTGTCACTGTACCAATACTATTGCTCTGCAGTATTGCTTGAGGTCAGGGATACTGATTCCACCAGAATTTCTTTTGTTGTTGAGAATAGTTTTAGCTATCCTGGGTTTTTGTTATTCCAGATGAATTTGAGAATTGCTCTTTCTAACTCTATGAAGAATTGAATTGGGATTTTGATGGGTAGTGCGTTGAATCTGTATATTGCTTTTGGCAAAATGGCCATTTTAACTATATTAATCCTGCCGATCCATGAGCATGGGAGGTTTTTCCATTTTTTGAGGTCTTCTTCTATTTCCTTCTTCAGAGTCTTGAAGTTCTTGTCATACAGATCTTTCACATGTTTGGTAAGAGTCACCCCAAGGTACTTTATACTGTTTGTGGCTATTGTGAAGGGTGGAAGGAAAGACATTTCCCTAATTTCTTTCTCAGCCTGCTTATCCTTTGAGCATAGGAAGGCTACTGATTTGCTTGAGTTGATTTTATAACCTGCCACTTTGCTGAAGTTGTTTATCAGCAGTAGGAGTTCTCTAGTGGAGTTTTTTTGGGTCACTTAGGTAGACTATCATATCTTCTGCAAATAATGATAGTTTGACTTCTTCCTTTCCAATTTGTATCCCTTTGACCTCCTTATATTGTCTAATTGCCCGAGCTAGGAGAAAGGGGGCAGCCCTGTCTAGTCCCTGATTTTAGTGGGATTGCTTCAAGTTTCTCTCCATTTAGTTTGATGCTGGCTACCCGTTTGCTGTATATTGCTTTTCCTATGTTTAGGTATGGGCCTTGAATTCCCATTCTCTCCAAGACTTTAAGCATGAAAGGATGCTGAATTTTGTCAAATGCCTTTTCCGCATCCAATGAAATCACCATGTGGTTTTTTTCTTTGAGTTGTTTATGTAGTGGATTACATTGATGGATTACCGTATATTGAACCAACCCTGCATCTCTTAGAAGGTGAAAATGTTCAGTAATCTGTAACATCCCTAGTCAGAGGTAGCAATGCTTTGAAGGATATGTTTCTTTGCTCTAATGTTCTGCACATATAATCTTTACATGTTTGTTTCAATAGAAATATCATATAGCATAGGTTGTCTTTATATATGTTCTGAATATTTACTAATATCACTGAATATCCATCTCCATAACTTTCAAGTCTCATGGCATTTCATACTATGCACATCTCAAAAATTTATCCTAAATCCCAGTATTGAGAAGGGAAAGTAGACACACAGTCCAACCCCAACAAATGATATCTGCTGGAAAAAAAGAAAATCAGTTTTCTCCAGTGGAGTGATACTGGGTATATCATCCATACTCCAGAGCAGGTCAAATGCCCAACTTAGATGGACTTCATGGCTCATGTGTGTGTGTGTGTGTTAGTTTTGGTTTTTATTTTTTGTCATCATTTGCATTTTTTTTAAAGCATGTTTATGTGACTGCTTGCATTGTTTTTTGAGTTAGAAAGAACATAAAATTGTACATATGGGTCAGGAGGTGGGTAAGAGGTAAGAGACATTGGGGGATGAAAAAGGAATATGACCAAAATATACTGTATTTAAAAAATAATAAATACAAATTTAAAAATAAACACATAAAATGTATTATATCCTATCACAGAATGTGCAGATCACTGCTTGCATGAAATTACTGAGATATCCCTCCTTGTAGACAACCACACACCCTGTGTGAGACTTGAATTCTGGACCGCTGGAAGGGCTGTGTTTTAAGTACCCTCCAGTGGTACAGTTTGCCTTTCAGCAACAGTAAATGGCTTCTTTCTGTTTCACTCAGACAGATCAGCATTGGGGACATGCACCTAGAGAACAAAGACATCAGGCTGGCCTCAGCCGTGCTGGAAGTAGAGCTACACCAGACATCTGCTTTGTCTGTTCCAACTTGCCCAGACCCAGGACGGCTGCTGACAGTCAAACCTGCTGCCAGTAACTACAAGCTCGGCCAGGCAGACCCCTGCATCCCAGGTGCTGGTGAGGCTGCTGGGAAGAGCCTCTGTGCTCCTGAACATGCAGAGTTTGGCTCATTCCTCATGAAGGGGAGGTGAGTGTGAAACAGCCCATGTACCAAGCATGTAATAGGCATGGAGCTGGTAAATATACTTTTCCAATATTCTACAAAGATACATTTCCTCCATTTTATGGAAAAAAAATTTCAGAAAAATCTCAGCCATTCTGAGATTAAACAGAGTCTCAAAGAGTTTTAACTTGAATTTTCCTGTAGTCTGAGTATGCTGAGTACTTCTTCTAGTAGTCATTTTGCGCTTAAGTTTTTTGTCAGAATGTCCATTCAGTTCATTAGCCTATTTACTGATTGTTTGGTTTGTGGTGTTTTGGGGGTTTAATTTTTAGAGTTCTCTTTATATTTTGGGTACTAATCCTTTCCTGATGGGCAGTTGATAAAACTATTTCACATGTTCTGTCTCTTTAGTGATTATTTTGATACTGTGGAGATTTTTTTTTCAACTTCATGTACTTTATTTTTATTTTTACTTTCTTTGGGCAGTTCTTAGGGATATTTTCTGTGCTGTTGGAGTTCTGGTTAAAAATGCCTGCCTATGTCAACTGTGGTGTTTTGAGTAAGAATGGCCTCCACAGGCTCATGTTTGAATGGTTAGTTATTTGGGGGTGGCACCATTTGAGAAGAATTAGGAGGTATGGCCTTGCAGGAGTGGGAATGGCCTTGTTGGAAGAAGTGTGCCAATGTGGGTGGGCTTTGAAGCAAAATCCCATGCCAGGCCTAGTTTCCCTTTATCTCTGCCTATGGATTAGGATGTAGCTCTTGGGCCTACCTACTTTCTACCATGCTCCCCACCGTGACAATGGATTAAATTTCTGAAACTATCAGCAAGCCTCCAAATAAATGTTTTCTTTATAACAGTTGCCTTGGTCATGATGTCTCTTGACAGCAACAGACAGTGACTGAGACACTGATATACTTAAGTGTCTAGCCTGTGTTTTCTTCTAGCAGTTGCAAAATTTCAAGTCTTAACACTAAGGTCTTTGATCCACCTTAAATTGGTTCTTGTTTAGAGAGAGAGAAATGAGGATCAAGTTTCATTCTTCTAGAACTCCATTTGTCAAAGAAGCTGCGTTTTCTGCAATGTATGCTTCTCAAAGATTGATGTGCTTTGTCAAAAACTTTTCTGCATTGACTGAGATGATCATGTAATTTCTCTCCCTAAGTCTACATATGTGCTGAATTATACTTTTTGATTTGCACATGTTGAATCAGCCTTGTGTCCAATAGCAAATAAAAAAGTTGGCTATGCTGTATGGTTTGAATGTGTTCTTAAATGAAAGTGTATTGACCTCTACAGGCTTCAGACTTCAAACTATCAAACACTAAGCTAATTCTCAGTTGATGAGACCTGACCTTGGGAATTTGATGGTGGGGTGGGGCTATTTGTCTTCATTCCCTTCTTGTCAAAGCCAGGCTCTTGCCACCTGCACCCTTTGCTAGTCTTCTAGTTTTACAGAATCTGCCTTTCCATGCCTCCTATTCCACAGCAGCTATGGTTAAGCCAAACTGAAACTCAACCTGGGGATATTCCCTGCTTCCAAGGAGCAGAGTTATTAACAACAGATTCTGTCAAGATGGTGCCCATCTGATGGCCTATAATCATACAGCATAACAAAGTGGGATTTCTCTCCACTCTGGATCCTTCTTCCAGAAGAATCACTATCTTACTGTAAGCAATAACTGGACTTGAGGCATATGAGAGCTATAGGCGCATTCTGAGGGTCAGACTGCTTAGCTTTCAGCTGACTTTCCCGAGTCCCTTCTCTGCCAGGGAACTCCTTGGCTGTGTTTGCTAGCTTCTTCATGTGACATATCTTTATTCCTTCTTTCCCTCTGTCTCAGTCTTTGGAATAAAGTCTGGTTTCTAATTCAGACTTCTTCCCTGGCTTTCACAGAAGCAGCTACTAACCTGTCTTCCTCAGAAGCTCATCAGCACTGTTAGCAGTCAGTTTGCTGCTACTGTATAAGCTCCTGCTCGCCACACAGTCTTTTTCCGTATTTAACTGTCTGCATTTTCTCTTGTTTTTTATCTTGTTTTTTTGAGCCTTTTCAGTTTCTTTAAGACTTCATTTTTCTCTCTTCTAATATCTAAACAGTATCTCTAGCCCAAGGTGGCCTAGAACTAACTCAGTATGTAGCCTAGGCTGTCCTCAAACCAGCATGGAGACTCCTGCCTCAGTCCCAAGTTACTTTGCTGTTTTATTTCTAACTGAAATTTTAGTGATGACTGCCCCCCCCCCACCCAGTGGCCAACTTTTGGGCACACTTTATTCAGGATCCTTCTGGGAACACATTGGGGCTGCTAATAAGATGCCCTTAGTATCATGTATGTATGTATGTATGTATGTATGTATGTGTTTATGTGTTTATGCATGTGTTTATGTATGTATGTATTTGTGTGTGTGTTACCAAAAACTTGCTTCTTTTTCCATTATGTGCCCCTTCCTGCTGAGGGGCAACAGTCATAGACTGGTTTTAAAGGCTTTTGAAAAGAAGCCATAACTAGACTTGAAATTAGGGGCACCGTGTCTTCTCTCGGGGAGATTCTCATGGCTCCTTCATATCCTTTTTAGCAATTTAAGTTTGCTGTTGATACTTGCAGCTGCTTCTGAGGGCTGGCTCCAGGGTCAGCAGCCTTGTTGTCTGCACATCTGCTGCAACCTGCTTCAATGGGCTCTTGAAGAGCAATGATTGTTCTACAGGCCAGGAGAGACAACAGGGCTTCCTTGGGTCTCAGAGCACATGCGCCATCACCTCCCACCATGCAGCCTCTATCAACCACTGTTTGAAGGATGAACCTTGGGCCTGGGTTAAAAGTGGAATGCCATCCAATAGCCTCATGTCTGTCTAGCTACATACTTAAGGTCTACTCTGCCTTGAAGACTCTCCTGATTCCTTCTGTGATGCCTTAGCTGACATCTTTACTGGGCAGCCTCTTGGTGTCATACTTGTTGCTAGCTGAGTGCAATTGTCTGGTTAAAGGAATTGGCCAGTGGATTCTTGGCATTCCCTCCTACCCCAATCTACAAAACTGTCTTTAGGTCAGTTTCCAAGGAAGTAAGGTAGACCACATGCTTTTAGGAATTACAGATTTGCAAAACTTAACATGTGTTAGTTTTGAATTTCATACCAACGGTGAACTTTCTTAGTAGATATATGAGATTTTTTTTTTTAATTGCTGACATAGGAGGAGATACAGCAGCAGTACAGTGCTTCCTGGCTTGCTCTGGGTTCAGTCCCTAGTACTGAAAACAAAGATAGGAATGGCAGTGTAGGGGTTGAAAGTATCATGCAGTTACAGCTGGTGTTTGCCTCCAGCCTATTTGCAAATGTCTGATAGGTGCACTTCTTTTGTGTTTCTCAATCAGTTTTTACTTGTTTCCTTTCTGAGATGTCTTGTCATTTCTTTGCTCTGAGACCACCAGTGCTTATAGTTAGAACGAAAGCACAGAAGGGTCATGCAGTCTCCTCTCTGCAACTGTGCTGTCATTAGTGCACAGCTGCAAGAGTTGGTGGTTTATACATTTCCAAGGAGCTGTTTCTTTCCTCAACCATTAGTTGGAATGTTAATTAATTCCATCTGGGGTACAATTCACACTAATTTTTGGCATCTATCAAACATTTTATAAGCCCATGGCAAACTCAGAATTCTCTTTATCTTTTAATTTGAATTTTTAATGTTTTTGAGGGTTTGGAACACAAGTACTACATTTACAGGGTTTCTACTCCCTCTCCACTCAAATTCTGCCCATGTCCTCTTCAGTCAATGAAGAATGAGGACATGGCTGATTCTGAGGTATGGCTGAGGTGAAGGTTTTATGGTACATATGATGGGGAAACAACCAGAGCATCTGGAAGATTCTAGACTGAACCAGGCCATAGCGGAGGGGAGTGAGAGAGGAAGAGAAGAGAGAGGGGAAAGGGGGAGGTCTAAGAGAGGAGCCTTGGATATAGAAGACAAGAAAGGAACCAGAAACTAAGAGGGTGGTAACCAAAATGGCTAAGTTACATAGGGATCAGAAGCCGGAGGGCGGTGGCGGAGGGGGCTGAAGGGAAACTGAAGTTCAGCCCCTGAATTGGGGAGGTTGAGGGTAGGGTGTGGGGTGAGGAGTGCTAGGAGGAGCCAGAGGTACTGACTGAGGTTTGTTTGAGATTTAAACCACTCCCTCTCAAATTCATGACCTCTTCGTTTAAGGGATATATATATATATATCCCTTGAGAATGAGTACCTATCAGAGAGAAGATTAATATTCTTTCTGCCTCTCTGTCTCTTTGCCTCTCTGTCTCTTTTAATATCCACCAATTGCTTGTAGTTCTTCATCTAGAGGTAGGGTCTTTTGAGATTTCCCAAGATCATTGGTTCAACTTTCCTGTTATATGTAGAAGACACCATCTCCCAGCAGACTTCCTGGTCTTCTGGTTCTTACAGTTTTTCTCTTCTCTTAAATTTCTCTCTTCTGGGATGTTCCCTGAGACTTAGGAATAGGGATTGTGCTATAGGTATATCAGTTGAGGCTGGGTACCCTATGGCTTGATGGTTTCTGAAAAATGTTCTTCATCTGCTGCAAAAAGAAGTTTCTTTGATGAAGAGTAAAACACTTATCTATGGTTACATATACAGATTTAGAAATTGTAAAATGTTGCATGTTCTCTCTGTGGTAGTTTGAATAAAAATGGCCCCCATAGCCCCACAGGGAGTGGCACTGTAAGGAGCTTTGATCTTGTTGGAACAGGTGTATCTTTGTTGAAGTGTGAACTTGTTGGAGGAAATGTGCTACTGGGGGCAGATTTTGAGGTTTCAGGTGCTCAAGCTAAGCCTAGTGTGTCTCATTTTCTCTTCTTGCTGCCTGCTAATCCAGATGTCGAACTCTAACCTTCTTCTCCAGCACCATGTCTAGCAGTACACCACAGTGTTTCCACCATGATGATAATGGACTAAACCTCTGAAACTGTAAGACATGCACAATTAAATTAATTTTCTTTATAAGAGTTGCCATGACAGCATCTCTTCACAGTCATAGAAACCCTAACTAAGATACTCTCTTATTTGTTTATCCTAGGTTTGAGTCATTAGACATGAGTATATAACTTAGAGAAACCACAGACACCAGAGAAAGTAAGATGGGACCATGGGGGTGAAACTGCCCCTAAGTATGTATCTTTAATACATAGATTAATGTAACCCTCAGACATCATCAGTTTCTTTATGCACTCGTTAATGCAGATCAAAGAGAAGAGAACAAGTGTCTGTGGAGTGCTCGTTCACAAATGGAGAATCTATATTTCACCCCTGCCCCAAGACTTAGGACCATTTCTGAAGACACAGAAAAAAATATTGTAAGAGCCAGAGGTTGGGGAGGACTGGACTGAATTAATGTCTTCTAGACATGACAGGATCACTGTGTTTATGATCACACAAGATACGTATAAGATCAAGCAACAGTTCAGTGTAGAATGGGAGGGGCTCATGAGCCCCAACCCAAGCTGAGGAGCTGGTGATAGTCCATGGTTTCTTGAAAGGGAAGTCATTTTTCTCTGAGGGTGTTACTCCTACATAGTGAATATATGGGTAGCACAAACTGGACTCAATTGGCTATTAAAAAAAAAAACTGAGGCCATAAAGTTGGGAAGGGGTAGTGGGTGAGGCCTGAATCTGCGAGAAGTTAGTGGAAGGAATGTAGGGTGAAACCATAAAAAAATACGATATGCATATATAAAATTCTCAAAAAACCCAATAAAGTATAAAAAATAAAAACAAAATAAAATGCCAGCTTATATGTTGTAAGTGTTAAGATACCTTTTCAATTGCTGTTGCTGTGGTAAAATGTATTATGTTGATATTTAAATATTGTTTTATAAATACATAATAGATATAATAAACATCTGTAGCTGTATATTTAAGTATATATAAACTTTGGCATATATATATATTTATATATATTAACTGTAATCTTTTTTCAAACAAATTTTATTTTTGACAGTTTTATGTATGTGATATTTTAATCAGTCCATCCTATTATCCTCTCTTGCTCCCTCCTGTTGAATACCTATTTACCCCAATTACTCATTCTTTTTTTTGTTCTTCACTCATTAAGTTTAAGGTTACTTATGTGAGCATGGGTGGAGGGTAATTTACTATTGTTTGCAAGTGAACTATGTCTATGCTGCTGCAAAAAATATGTTTCCTTCTCCCCTAGGGACCATCAATTGCCAATAACTTCTTAAGGCAGGGTGGTGGAGCCTCAGGAGCCCTTCCCCATCCATGCTAGGGTGTTGTCAAGCAAAATCTTTTCCACAGCGCTCTCTTCCATCCTCCCTGGCTCTTGTAGTCTTTCTGCTCCCTCTTTGACAATGCTTTCTGAACCTCAGATAAATAACCATTGAAAAATCACCTGTTCTCAACACTTGGGCTAGTTCTGATTTTCTTCAGTAGCCACCATCCATTGCAAAACAAAGCTTTCCCAAGTAGGGAGTAATGCTAATCCATGGGAATAAATATAAATATTCAGGAGGTACCAAAGGGCAATAGTAACTTCCAGCTAGACCTGTGATATCCCTAGCCACCAGCCTCTGACCCAGGTGTGGACTCTTGAAGGTTGGAGTGGGTCTTAAATCCAGGTAGAAAGCAGTTGGTTACATCTATAACAGCTATACCACTATTGTCTCAGTGGACACATCTCATTTGGCCATTCAGTTGTATAGCATATAGGGATCACAGATGGGTAAGACTGTTGATTAATTTTCTCCCCCAGCAGTCTACATTGCATAACATACAACCATCTAGCACTGTGAAAACTAGCTAGCCATGGAGAGAGAGGGTGATGGTGGAAGGCTGAGCTTTCAGCTCACTTCCAGCTTGATTTTTTCTGTGTCCTGCTACCAGAGCATGCAGTGTCACCAGCAGTGGGGTCATACTATATATTTCTGATAGACAATCAAGCAGTGGCAATAATGTATATTGTTTTGGGGCCTCAATGGTCTCTCTGACTAATAATTTCTAGAGAGGTATTCTGCCTATGGTGGTGAAATTTTTTATAATCTGTGCCTTCTTGAAATTGCATTATCCATCTACATGAAGTACCTCTGTTTAAACTCTATTTATTATCATCATCATCATCCTTATCATCATCAACAACATTATAGTTTTTAAAACTAGGTTATAAAATGGATTTCCATGTGGCTTTTTTTTTTCATACATTTCTAGCTTTGGTTAACTCTCTTGCAAACTCCCTCTTTCCTCACATTCTTCCATCCTTATCCACACTGAAGCCATTTTTACCACTACCCCCTTCTACTTTCCGGCATATATATTCTCCTACACCTCTTCAGCACCTTTTCCCTTGCTGTCATGCCCCCATTCTAGATTTCTAACCTCTATCAAACACACACATTTGAAAATTTAAACCCATGACCATATATGAGTGAGACTGTCCCACATTTTTGTCTTTCTGAACCTGACTTGCCTCACTTGATAAATATAATTTCCATTCATTTTCCTGAAAATTTTATTTTTTCTTTACGGTTGAATATAAAATTTCATTGTGTTTGTACCAGGTTTTCATTTTCCATTAGTCAGTTAATGAACATCTTAGCTGATCCTGTGTCTTCCCTGCTGTGAATAGAGCAGCACTCAAGATGGACAAACAGGTAGGTATCTGCACATATGATAGGATATAAAGCACAAGAATGGCATAGCTCAGGTGTATGGTACTTCTACCTTTAGCCATGCGAGAAAACTCATTTTCATCGTAACTGCATCAGTTCACACTCCTACTCACAGCGAATAAGGGCTCTCCTTTTCCCATCACCTCTTCAGAATTTGTTGTCCCTTGTTCTCTTGATGGTGGACATTCTGACTAGGGTGAGATGCAATCTTTTGTAGTTTTAATTTGCACCCCCCATAGCTAATGAGGCTGAGTGCTTAAAAAAAGATCAATAATTTGTACTTCTTTTTGAGAGCTCTCTATTCACTTCAACAGTCCATTTTGTTTTTGCTAGAGTTGTTTTCTATTATCTTTAGTTCTTTGTATAGCCTAGGTATCAACACTTGTCAGAGGGATGCTAAGAATTTCCCTGGACTCTGCAGGCTGTTTCTTCACCCTGCTGATGTTTCCTTTGTTTTACACAGCTTCTGAATTCTGTGGGTCTCACTGTTACTGAAATAAGGTCACACCACTGAGGACCATGGTCCCACAGTCCTCACAACTGCTTACCCCTTGAAAGGTTTTTTTTTTTCTACCTTTTCCTTCACCAGTTTTTGTTTTTGTTTTCAGTCTTGTGTTAAGTTATGTGATCCACACGGAGTCTTCTGTCCATTGTGAGAGATGTAGACTGAGTTCATTCTTCTTCATGTAGAAATCTATTTATCCCAGTACCATTTGCTGAAGAGCTTATATTTCCTCTAATGACTACTTCTGGAATATCAGTTAAAAAATGTACAATTTACGGGCATTGATAAGACTTACGATGTGTAATCTTTACATTTTTTAATACTAAAATGTTCTCAACTCTCTACACAGAAATTTTATGTTCAGTAAAATGGTAGCTCGCCATGCTCTTTCTCCTGCATTGGTACCACACATCTACCCTCAGTCTCTATTTGCTTAAGGTGGGGCAGGACAGAACTTATTCTTTCACTTCTTGTTTGTCTACTCAGTAGGTACTCAAGCTTCATTACAGCAATGCACCAGTTTTCTTTTTCTTCTTTTTAATTTTAAAGGTTTAAAAAAATTAACTTTATTATAAAAATACTTGGAAATAAACACTAAATTAATCAGCTCCATTTTTGTTTTGATTGCTTTTCTAGATAGGGTTTTCTGTATAAAATCATTAAGTTTACCATTTGACAGCCCTGACTGTCCTAGAACTCACTCTGTAGAATTGTAGGCTGGCCTCAAACTCCAAGATCCACCTATCTCTGCCTCCAGAGTGCTGGGATTAAAAGCATGCACTTTTTTTTTTTAAATAGGGAAATGATATTTCATTGTCTATATATGCCACAGTTTGCTTGCTTGCTTATTTATTTATTTTATTTATGTGCACGGCTGTGTATGTAGATGCATGTGTGTGTGTGCATGTGGAAGCCAGAGGTGTACATTAGATATTTTCCTCAACTGTGTCTCCACCTTATTTCCTTTTGAGAAACGTTCTTGCTGAAGCTGGAGCTCACTTGTTTGGCTAGCCTAACTGGCCAGCAAGCTCCTTGGATGCTCTCTTCTCTGCATATTTAGTGTTGGGATTACAGGTGCCTGCCACCACCTCTGATTGTTTTCAAGGGTCCTGGGTCATCCAAACTCAGGCAGGTCCTTATTCTGGAAGTAACCACTTTACAAACCAAGCTCTCTTCCTAGCTTTCAAATGGTATGTTTAAGACTACATATACCAATAATAGTATATGTGAAAAGTTATATAATTGGATAAAAATTATCAAGTTTGAACTATATGCTACCATCAAAGGACCACTGTATGCATAAAAGCAGCTTGGCTGAAAGCAGCAGCGGTGCTAAAATGGATAAAAAGAAAAGAAGAGAGGATGGCTAAGCGCATGTCAGAAATTACATTAGAAGAATTATTTTCTGAATCAAGAGCTTTCATAAAGGGTAGACTATAGAGAAAGAATGTTATCTGGGATGAAGAGGCCACATCGATCGTACTCATGAGATAGTCAATTTATTAAAATGGTGTTGTTCATGCTTGTGAATTTAAGCACAGAGCTTCTTTCAAAATGTACAAAAAGAAGCTGACCCAATGTGGGAGGGAGTCACAGAGATCTTAATTCTTTTGTTTGGCAAATATATCAAAACTCAGACAGAAAACTTTTGAAACTTTGACTGGATCCAAGGCTCAAATCAGTATGTGTGACTGCAAACTCTGATTCGTCCTCATCTTTAGCACCAGTGGAGGCTAGTGTTGGGCTTTTATTGTCCCACCAAGTCAAAGACCTGCTCTATCATGATGGGCTATCATGTTCTCAAAAAAAGCCTAGAAAATACGATATATATATATATATATGTATATATATATATATATATATATATATATACCAGTTCCTGTGTTCCCTAAGGATACATAGGTCCCTAACATAAAATGGTGTGGTATCTTCATAGAATCTGATAGAATCTGTCATTCCCCTGCAGACATTAAGTCATCTAAAATGACTTCTTATACCTAATACAATATGAAAACTATATAGTTCTTATACCACACTGGATAGGGAACAAGGAACTCTGTACATGTTTAGTATTGATACAAACACTGTAGGTAGTTGTCTAATATACTGATGCAGAAGCAGTGATATGGAGAGATTACTGTATACCAAAGTATATCTCTGGCAGGAAACTTGGATTTCTACCTGGACACTTGAGAGATAGACTGAACCCGGTGTCAGCTTTAGGAATATTTTTGTATCTGTTTTTCATTCTTTTACAAAGATGTCCTGGAATGCTTTATTGATTTTTAACTTAGTGATGATTAAGATAATGTTCTAAAAATATGTTCTTCTTTCTAAGTGAGACATCACCGCTGAGCAGATGCTTCCCATATTGATGATATAAAATGTATTTCAGAGACCTGTCTGCTCTGGCAAGAGAAGCAACCTCCAGTTAAACTGTGATCTAAGGTGCTTTTAAGGTGATCTGTAGCCATGTTTTCAATGGAGATGATTCTCACCTAGCACTCTAGAGTTCCATGATGCCTCTGATGGAGCTCTGTTTACCAAAGCTGGTATATATGTCATAGGCAGAGTATCTAATTAATCTTCCTTGAAAGTGTATAGCCCTTCAGAATATTTGGGGGGCAGGTATTATACTGTCTGGTTTTGTGTGTCAACTTGACACAGGCTGGAGTTATCACAGAGAAAGGAGCTTCAGTTGGGAAGTGCCTCTATAAGATCCAGCTGCGGGGCATTTTCTCAATTAGTGATCAAGGAAGGAGGGCCCCTTGTGGATGGTATCATCCTTGGGCTCATAATCTTGAGTTCTATAACAGAGCAGGCTGAGCAAGCCAGGGAAAACAAGCCAGTAAGTAACATCCCCCCAAGGCTTCTGCATCAGCTCCTGCTTCCTGAACTACTTGAGTTCCAGATCTGACTTCCTTTGGTGATAAACAGCAGTGTGGAAGTGTAAGCAGAATAAACCCTTTCCTCCCCAACTTGCTTCTTGGTCATGATGTTTGTGCAGGAATAGAAATCCTGACTAAGACAGGTATGAATTTATTTTATGTACAATTAAATATACTTATCTCTTAATTAATTACCCTAGTCCCAAGCCCATACATTATTATAATATTAATGACCACATTTCTGGGCTTTCAGCATAACTGAACTGAATGATTTTTTTCCTCTGGGAATGATAACAATTGTTTGAATAATGTGTTCATTGCTTACTGGGTTGAAATGTGAAAACTCATTTGTTACAGTGCAGCAATCCTTCCAACATCACTATTTGCATTTCACTTGTTAACTCTGAAAAGGAAGGATAATGTCTTGTATGTCTGGGAAATTGCTTAAGCCTGAGGTTGAAAGTTCTGACTACCTATGTGTGAGAGATTAGGCATGGTGTGTGTGTGTGTGTGTGTCTGTGTGTGTGTATGTGTGTGTTGTGTATGTGTGTGTGGTGTATGTGGTGTGTGTGTATATGTGTGTTGTGTGTATATGTGTGTTGTGTGTGAGTATGTATGTGTGTGTATGTATGTGTTTAGCATTTATTAAGTAGTCACTTTGACAGTAAGCTGTCAGGAATAGTAATGCATGTTTAGTTTTATTATGAATATGTGTAGTTCTTGTCCAACTGAGCAAGTCATTCATTGCTTCCCCCATCCTAAATTTTCTTTAACCTTCTCATTCATAAACTTAAAAAAGTTACTACAAGGGAGATGGTTCATTTGGTAAAGCACCAAAATTATAATAATACTAGTTGTTACATTTATTTTTATATGTTACCATTCATGTTACTAGAAATTTATGCTAATGTCTTTTCTGCAAACACTTTTGCCTTAGAAGGTACAGAAATTTTGCCACACATTAGAGTCAAATTACTAACATGCCTGTACTAGCTGATTTTGTGTGTCAACTTGACACAGGCTGGAGTTATCACAGAGAAAGGAGCTTCAGTTGGGGAAGTGCCTCCATGGGATCCAGCTGTGGGGCATTTTCTCAATTAGTGTTCAAGAGGGAAGGGCCCCTTGTGGGTGGTGCCATCTCTGGGCTGGTATTCTTGGGTTCTATAAGAGAGCAGGCTGAGCAAGCCAGGGGAAGCAAGCCAGTAAGAAACATCCCTCCAAGGCCTCTGCATCAGCTCCTGCTTCCTGACCTGCTTGAGTTCCAGTCCTGACTTCCTTTGGTGATGAACTCCAACATGTAAGTGTAAGCTCAATAAACCCTTTCCTCCCCAACTTGCTTCTTGGTCATGATGTTTGTGCAGGAATAGAAACCCTGACTAAGACAATGCCTTATGACCATGTGACCAAACTGTTATACTGTATACTTAGCTTGATTTAAGTTTCACTTGGCTTGAAGAAGGCAATGTAACCAATCTTACTATGCCTTAGCTTTCCCATGTAATATGTTTCACAACCTAACCTAAGTGCATAGCTTCAATCTTAACTATGTGCTCATCCAATCTTAAACTATGTGCTCACTCCTGAACAGAAGAATGTATTTGTGTGTTATAACATTTGCTGAAAGCATCCAGTGGGTTGAAAGCAGCCTCCTTAAACAACAAATATTCCAAGAATTTTGAGAGCGACATGTGGATATAGCTTTGTAATATCTATTCGAAGTTTTGAGTGCTATTCTGGGCCAGTTGGGGTCAGGAATGTAAGTCCTTCCCTTGTTAACTCTGTTAAAGATTTCTATAGAAAAAATATCACTTATTTCTTCCCTCTGCCATGTTTTCTGTGCTGTTCAATAAGTACAGAGCAAAGCCCTTTAGTAGGGACAGGCAGCATGGACAGGCCACAAAGACAAACTTCAGACAGAGAGAGAAGTGGAGAATGCAAATTTAAGTTCACTCTTGATCTAAACTACTCCAAGAACTCTGTTTTCATCCCTTAATGCAATATTGATGCAGTTTGATACCCTGAGAGAAGACTCCTTAATGTGTCATTGAAGTACTCTTCACATCTTTTATTTTCCTATTAATTTGTTTATTTGCTTTACATCCTGATCACAGCCTTCTCTCCTGCTAATCCCAACCTCACAAGTCTCTCCCCCTCTCCTTCTCCTTTAAGAAGGGGGAGCTGTCCAGGGGCTACCAACCCACCCTGGCATATCAAGTCACTGCAGGACTAGGTACATCCTCTCCCACTGAGGGGGAGACAAGGCAGCCCAGTTAAGGGAACAGGATCCATAGACAGGCAACAGAGTCAGGGACAGGGACAGCTTCTTGCTCTAGTTGTTGGTGGATTCACATGAAGATCAAGCTGCATATCTGCTATATATAGGTGGGGAGGCTTGGGTTTAGCACATGTATGCTCTTTGGATGCTGGTTCAGTCTCTGGGAACCCCCAAGGGTCCAGGTTAGTTGACACTATTTGATTTCTTGAGTCCCTGTTTTCTTCAGGTCTCTCAAGCCTTCCCCTTCCCCAAGTCTTCTACAAGACTCCCCTAACTCTATCAAATGTTTGGCTGTGTGACTCTGCATTTGTTTTGGTCAGCTGCTGGGTGAAGTCTCTCAGAGGACAGTTTTGCTAGGCTTCTGTCTGTAAGCGTAACAGAGTATCATTAATAGTGATGGATTGGTTCTTGCTCATGGCATGGGTCTTAAGTTGGGGCAGTCATTGGTTGGCCATTCTCTCAGTCTTTGCTCCATCTTTGTCCCTGAACTTCTTGTGTTCAGGACAAAGTTTGGGTTAAAGGTTTTGTGGGTAGGCTGATGTCCTTATCCTTTCCCTGAGAGTCTGCCTGGCTGCAGGACATGGCCACTTCAGGCTCCACATCCCTCACGCTAGGGCTCTCAACTTACTTTTCAAATCTTTGACTTAGTGTCTGTGCCATTTCAATGTAGAAAAGCTCCTTTTCTTTATTTATTTTCAGCGAGGTGTTTTGGCCACAAACTTCCTTTGCTTTAAAAACAACGGTCCTGGGCATGGTAACAGACACCTTTAATTTCAGCACTAGAGGCAGAGGCAGAGGCAGAGGCAGAGGCAGAGGCAGAGGCAGAGGCAGAGGCAGAGGCAGAGGCAGAGGCAGAGGCAGAGGCAGAGGCAGAGGCAAGTGGTTCTCTTGTGAGTTTAAGGACAGCCTGGTCTACATAGCAAGTTTCAGACCATCCAGACCAAGTGGTGAGACTCTCTCAAACACAACAAAGAAATTAGTAATGTCTTAATTTCTTTCTCAGTTTTTAAGGTTAGATTTAGTGGACATAGAGTTTTAGATGACAGTGGTTTTACTCAGCACTTTACATACATATCATTTCCATGCTTGCTGGTTTACCCAGTGACAGAAGGTGCTAACCAGAATTGCTGGGGCAGAAAAGACATCCAGTTTCAACTGGCACTAGACCTTGCATGTTATGATACTGACCCTTCTTGAAAATGTTGTCCAATGTTGCAATAGTGGCATGTGTATTATAGAAGTCATCAACTGCTTTCCAGATAGATCTGAGGCCTTCTTTGCAGGAGAGATTGCATACCTTGTACTAAACCTCCTCAAAAGTTCCTGACTGGGAGAGCAGGGGCTCTGGATGGGAGGAGTACCTATTGTCATGGTAATGGATCCTGTTGTAAACTGCCTGCTAAATACCTATATCCACACCCTTAGATCTGTGCCGCTCTAAACTTTGGTCAGAGCTTCTTTTTACAGTGGGAAGTGGTTTATGCAGAGAATCATTACTGGTCAAAGTATAAAGTATAAATAGCTGCACATGTTTAACTGTGGATGAACTATTTATATGAATTTCCTCCCTCTCATCCATGGCTCAGAGAATGTCTGTAGAAGTCTGAGTAATATGAATGAGAGCAGGTTGGTTGGGGAGGAGAGCGGTGAAGAGCTGATTTATGGTCGTGTCATGGCTGTTGTACAGATCAGCTCAGTGGCTGTGGTCCCCTGCGTTAGAGCTGTATAAACTCAAGACAGTCAAAATCCCAGCATGGATGGTGGCGGGGCCCCTGAGGACCCACTCCTGGCTGATTGGGGCTTGATGGTTGCTAAGAACACAATTTCAAAAATTAAATAAATTATTATTTAGAAAAGACTTAGTCAAGGTAATAATATTACAAACGTATACATTCTAAGCTACCTTTTTTTTTTAAAAAAAATAAAAGACTAAAAAGAAGTTTTAAAAATGTTAACAGAAGGATCTTTGAATCCTAAAATTATGCATAATTGTTTAATTTATCATCTTTTGTGTCTCCAAGTTACTCAAAGTTAGCATAGGCACGTGCACTTATATCTCATTATTTCTGAGATAAACAAAAATGTGTTCTTGTATGTAAATGTGTGCATGTGTGTGTCTATGTGTATATGTCTGTGTATATGTGTACTTGTGTGTGAGTGCTTGTACATATACATATGTGTGTTTCTCCTCACATGCCTGAAAAAATAGAACCACAAGAGTAGCTAAATTATTATGAACATGGTCCTCGCCACAGCCAGCTTTCCCAGAAGTATGTAAACTTCTCAGCTACACTATGTAAACACTCAGGCTACAACCGAGAACAGCTTGATACTAAGCGCCACACTGTGCCAGAAGACCTTCTGAGTCAGTTATAGGAGACAGGGGAGCCAACTCACTTTACGGTTCAAGCCAGTTTGAAAGCATGCTAATTATTAAATGTCCCAGGCAGGATTCTTTTCATACGTTCTCTTATTGTAAAACATTTATTTACTTTTATGTGTATTGGTGCTTTGTTGGCATATTTGTCTGTGAATTACCTGCACCCCTTTACTGTCCAAGGTCAGAAGAGGGCACTGGATTTCCTAAGACTGGAGTTTCAGGGGGTTATGAGCTGCCATGTAGATGTTGGGAAGATAACCTGGGTTCTCTGGAAGAGCAGTCATCTGAGCCATCTTTCCATCCCCATACCTTCCCTTTTTGGTGCCTAAGCCAAGATGTCTACCCAATATTTCTATCCTGACAACAAGGTTCCCTTGTTTTTTTCTGTTTTTTTTTTTTGTTTTTTTGTTTTTTTGTTTTTTTGTTTTTTGTTTTTGCTTTTTTGTTTGTTTGGGTTTTTTTTTTGTTTTTTTTGATTTTTAAAAATTTTTTTTCAATTTTTTAAAAATTTATTTTCTATATTCTTTGTTTACATTCTAGAAGCCTTCCCCTTTCCCAGTCCCCGCCCCCATATGTTCCATAAGTCCTCTTCTCTCCATCCATTCTCCTGTCTTTCCCCCTCCCTTTTCTCTGTCCTGATCCTCCCCTACTATGCTGGATCAAGCCTTTCCAGGATTAGGGCCCTCTTCTTCCTTCTTTATGGGAATCATTTGATATGCTAATTGTGTATCTTCAGTATTCAGAGCTTCAGGACTAATTAATATTCACTTATCAATGACTGCATTCCATGTGTATTCTTTTGTGATTGGGTTACCTCGCTTAGGATGATATTTTCCAGTTCCATCCATTTGCCTAAAAAATTCATGAATTCATTGTTTTTAATTGCTGAATAGTACTCCATTGTGTATATATACCACATTTTCTGTATCTATTCCTCCATTGAGGGATATCTAGGTTCTTTCCAGCTTCTGGCTATTATAAATAAGGCTGCTATGAACATAGTGGAGCATGTGTCCTTATTGCATGCTGGGGAATCCTCTGGGTATATGCCCAGGAATGGTATAACAGGGGCCTCTGGAAGTGTCATGCCCAGTTTTCTTAGGAACCGCCAGACTGATTTCCATAGTGGTTGTACTATCTTACAATCCCACCAGCAGTGAAGGAGTGTTCCTCTTTCTCCACATCCTCGCCAACACCTGCTATCTCCTGAGTTTTTAATCTTAGCCTTTCTGACTGGTGTGAGGTGAAATCTCAGGGTTGTTTTGATCTGCATTTCCCTAATGGCTAATGATGTTGAACATTTCTTAAGGTGCTTCTCTTCACCAACCCTACATCTGATAGAGGCCTAATATCCAATATATACAAAGAACTCAAGAAGTTAGACCCCAGGGAACCAAATAACCCTATTAAAAAATGGGGTACAGACCTAAACAAAGAATTTTCGCCTGAGGTTCCCTTGTTTTTAACAGTTCCCTTGAACATGGTTTTTGGGCACCTCTGTTGTCTCTAGGAAATGGTGCAGAGCGTGCTCAGAAGTCACACACTTCCTCTAGGCAGACTCCTTTTCTGATTCTTGAATCATGGTAGTTGTTGTTAAACAGAGATGAGAGCCCGATTTTCACTTATCCACAAGACGAGAAAGCCTCATTCTCCATGTCTCAGGTAAACACTTACACAAGAGAAAGCAAACGGAAATTCTTTTTCTTAAAACCCTTCCTTGTTGTCATTTGCTCATTTATAATCTGGAAGAATTGCTGTTAGTCCTCTGGGTACATGGTTCATGACGGCCATAGCACCTCTGTATGATATGGGCTCTGCGAGAGAGGTAATTCCCTGGTGTATAAAGTAATTAAATAGGGGAACGGCTTTTTTAATCTCTGATGAAAATTCCTTTTAACTTATGTTACATACTGTTACACTTTGCAGTGTCTGGCGTGAGTGATGCCTTTATGGTGGCCTGTCTTCCAGTGGACAGGCTAACATAGCAAAATGGCATCCTATCCAGGACAAACTTTTGTTTCAGTAGTGACTAATATGCTATGTTCCCTGACAGCAGTTCTGATTGCCATCTCATTCTGACCTGTTTGCCCTGACTTCTGATACTTGTTCTTCTGATGGGAGCCATGAGAACATGTCCCAAGACATATCCTGATCTCAGGAGACAGAATTTTCTACATATAAAACAACCCATCAGACCTTAATGGTTTTATTGATGCAATGAACTACATGGAAATATTAAAGTGGCCACTGGGTTATCTGCTAAAGTGAGCCTCAAAGTTTCAGCCCATAACAGATGGCCACTATACTGGCTGGTTTTGTGTGTCAGCTTGACACAGGCTGGAGTTATCACAGAGAAAGGAGCTTCAGTTGACAAAATGCCTCTCTGAGATCCAGCTGTAAGGCATTTTTCTCAATTAGTGATCAAGAGGGGGAGGGCCCATCATGGGTGGTGTCATCCTGGGCTGGTAGTCTTGGGTTCTATAAGAGAGCAAGCTGAGCAAGTCAAGGGAAGTAAGAAACATCCCTCCATAGCCTGATTCCTCCATAGCTCCTGCTTCCTGACCTGCTTGAGTTCTAGTCCTGACTTCCTTTAGAGCTGAACGGTGGAAATGTAAGCTGAATCAACCCTTTCCTCCCCTTGCTTCTTGGCCATGATGTTTGTTCAGGAATAGAAACCCTGACTAAGACAGCCTCTCATCTATGAAACTACTTTGTATTTTTGATCTGCTTCAAGCTGGAAAGGAGAGTTCTCTATTGCTGTTTCTTCTAAGTTCTGGTTTTTACTAAGTTTCTGGCTGTTACAGAGAGAACTCTGGCAAATTTAGATCTCAATTATATCTGAACCAAGCATTCCTTTCCTGCAAGCATCAGCCCACTTTGGTGATTCTGGCCTTCCCTGTCTTTCCCAGGACTCATTCGCCTCTGTCTCAGTTCAGCTCCAGCTTAAAAGACCTTTCTTTTAAGGAAGACACTCCTCTGCTCTGGAATTCACCACAAAAGAAAAGGTGAGTTTTTTCTTTTTAATTAAATTAATAACTTCCTGGAAAATATCTGTGGCACTGAATAATTGCTTGTTTCACAAATGATGGCAAATTCTTCCTGAGATAGGATTTTTATTTGATTTCTACCAGATCCTTGAGAATTTATTACAGTAGATATTCACGATTTGGGATTGTATTCTGTCGCTTGTGAAAATGCTTTGGGCATAAGCCTGGAATGAAGACCTTGTAAATGTGTGCACCCGTGCATGTATACAATTCTGGCAGGCAGTTTCATTGATCCAGAGGCTTAACCCTTATCAACCAGAATATAACTTAATTCTCTTATTCCTCTCTGAGAAATAGCTAAAAGCAAACATCCGCACATTTATTTCTTTAGTTATTTCTCTTGAATTACTTGGTCAACTATTAAGACCGGACACATTTCCAATGTGCAATTCACCACAAAGCAGCAATGTACAGTCATTTGGCTGGCTTGGGTGTTAGCTTGGCTCATGTTGGAGGACAGAGCAAACTAGAAACCAAAACTCAAGGCAACTTTGCATATATTATATTCTCATTTTTTTTGTGCATGAAGTGAACTAAGATATTGGTTGTGGGCTTACCTGACAATCAACATGGTGAGCTCCAACTGGTGCGATTATGACACAAAATGTCATAGGCTAACAGTAGCTTTATGATTAAATTTAAGGCCTTCTCCACAGGAGGGAACTTATACTAGGCACCATAAGCCTGGCCAAGATTCTGTGACTGGGGTAGTCATGCATACCTCACTCCTGTTATTTTGATAAAAATGAGCACAGCATCCAACTGTTTCCTAAATACTGATGCAGTTTTCACCCACACCAAAAGATTATTTTTTAAAACTTATTGTTGAAATTAATTCTTTGGAGATTTCACACAATGTATTCTGATCATATTCACCCTCTCTCCCTTACCTTGTTAATTTTGTGCTTTCATTTCAAAAAACCAATAACCTGTTGAGTCCAGTTTGTGTTGCTCATAGACTCTTGGATGGGTGGTCATCCACATAACACAGAGAAACCAAGCTGATAATGAAGTTTTACCTCTATTGGCTAGTTTTCATAGTGCTGGAGGGTGCTATACACCCTGCTAGAAGAGAAAAGAAACCATCAGTCTCACCTAGTCCTGATAACTACTAGAATGACTGTTCTGTCAAGGAAAGCTAAAGTGTGGAGAATAAGTCTCTATGGAGTGATTCACCACAAATGGGGCATCTCTATGCCCCCATCCTCCTGACATTCAGGGAACAATATAGAATAGGGGGTATAAAGAATCAGAGAAGCTGGGTGGTGGCGGCGCACGCCTTTAATCCCAGCACTTGGGAAGCAGAGGCAGGTGGATTTCTGAGTTTGAGGCTAGCCTGGTCTACAGAGTGAGTTCCAGGACAGCCAGGGCTATACAGAGAAATCCTGTCTTGAAAAAACAAAAAACAAACAAACAAAAAAAAGGAATCAGAGCATTTTAAAATATTGTCTTCTTGACATTACAGGACCACTAAATGAACTCATAACAGTTTGATCTGTCTGTTGAAGGTCTACATAAGATCAAGCCACTCTGTAGGGAGGGTCATGAACTTAAACATTTAGCTGAGAATTGTTGGCAGTTGGTGGCTGCTGGAGGAGAAAGAGTCAGTTTTCTTAAGGGTGTGGCCTCCTGTAGATTGTCATGCTCTGGTAGATGACTCCTCTACACACACACACATACACACACACACACACACACACACAGACACACACACACACACACAGACACAGACACAGCACTAATTAAAATCAGTGGGCCATAAAAGGAAAAAAATATGATATGCAGTCAGCAGAGGGGCTGTGGAGAGTTCTAGGAAAATTTGGAAGGGGAAATAAGGAACACGTACTGTCAGAAAGCATAGTATAAATGTATGAAAGCTCAAAAAATATATGAATAAAAATAAAAAATAAAAATTAAAAGAGCTAGTGATGGTGGGGAAATCTTTTGTCTACTTTTTGCCACCTTCCCTTTGTTACAATTTCAACTTGAATAGTAGTTTATCAGGAAAATCTCTACTGCTTTTATAGTCACTCACCACATGTGATGTGTCAGCTCTCTAGTTGTGCTGGCACAACTCTAGGCTCTGTAGCAGATGGGTAGAATCCATTTCTAGTCCTCAGAAAGCTCCAGTGTGTCACACTGCTCTACACAGTGCAGACAGCAACATGCTTTTCACAGAAAGCAGTTCTTTACCTCCAGTGTTGCTGCAGTTGTGGGTTTCTCCAACAAATAAAAGAAAGGTAATAGTATTTTTCAAACATGGGCATTTTCCAGACATAAATTAATTGAAAAGATAATTATTTCAAAAAACCACTTATCTTGGCCACTACATTGTGGTTAGACTAAACGAATTTCTATCTCTAGGTTTTTTCTTAAGAATAAGATAAAAAAAATTTATGTGAATAGTCTTCAAACTGTGATAAGTGTTGAGAATCACATTGCCTGACTCCATGAACATGTGACGCCAGATCTCAGCTATGGTTAATATTAAGATCATCATCACATTGAATAGGTCTAGTTAGAGAGTGAGTGCTCATGAATACTGAAGAGAAGGACATAAAGGAAGAAGTGTGGACTGGTCTGAGCCAGAAGCAGCTGGGCTAGCATGTCAGATAACTGAATGGCCCTACAAAATTTGAGTCGCATGTCTTCAAGAAAGACACGTCGCCAGAAGTATGAGACAGTGCCATGATGTCTATGGTCCTGTCTCATGGCTGTGACCAAATCCTTGACAAAACAGCTTAAGGAAGCAAGGGGCCATTTTGGCTCAGAGTACAGTTTATCATGGTGGTAAAGTTACTGCAACAGGAGTGTCCGGAGGCTGGTCACATTGCACCTGCAGTCAAAAAGCAGAGAGAGATGAAAGCCGCTGCTCAGCCGGCTTTCTTTTTATTTTGTTTGGGATCTCAGTCCGTTGGAAGGTGCTACCCATATTTGGGTGGCCCTTCCCAGTTTAATTAACCAGATCGAGAACTTGCCTTGTAGACATGCTCAGGGATTTGTCTTCTAGGTAATACTCACAATCAGTATTAAGTACCACTAGCATTGTTTTTGAAGGCGAACTGTTTCAGGGAATATAAACAGTTTTTTTTTTCTTTCCAGGTCACAGTTCATGCCTGTTCGTCACCCAGAATTTATAGCTCCTGAAGATTCTTGGGGAAATGGCCTTACTGCTTGGGAGCAAAAGTGCATGCTGGGTAAAGAGGTTGCAGATTTGTCTGCCTTGGCCTCGTCAGAGAAACGGGATCTCGCAGGCAGTGTCCACCTTAGAGCCCAGGTCTCCAGGCTTGGGTAGGTGGATGTGGAGAGACAGCTCTATCAGTAGATGAGTGGCCGCATGTGGCTTTCTGTTTACCTTGGGACTTGCCCACACTTTGCCCTTTCAAGAGCCTCAGGTTTAAAGGAGGGTGGATACCCCTGTTTAGCCAGGATATATAATTTTTTTCCAGTTTTACTCGTTCTTTCCTTAGGCTATGGGAGACATGTAGGTCAGCCCTGCAAAATCAGCAGAGGACTGGCCAAGTCACAAGGGAGCCCGATGAAAACCCCAAGTGAGCTACATTTCCTCTTCATCCCATCCTGCTTATGAGGCTGGCCAGCATCTTCTTGACAAATAGAATAATTGGGTTTAGAGATCCCTGTGGTGTTTTCAAATTTACTGTCTTGTAGTATTCAGTGTCCTCCTGTGTGGTAAAGCGAGAGCCTTAGGTTTCTGGGCATGGATGGAGGGATGTGTGTGGGAGGGCTAAGAGGAATTTCCTGCTTCTGGATCTGCCTGCAGAGTGTCCTTATTTTACATAGTTTATCTGCTTCACTTCCTTCTTCACATATACTTATTCAGAGAAAGTTATCCTTAGGTCAAAGTATTTGAAAGCCCATCTCCAAAGAAAGACCGAGGTTCGGGAGCTAAAGTCGGTAGTCCCCACTTCAGTCTGGAAGCGTCTGGGTGACTATGACAGGGCTGTGTATGGCTGTGTAGTTACCTCCTGGGACATGGCATCCCTCCAGTTCATTGCCTTCTGTGGGCTTACTCAAAGATAATGTCCATGACCAAGATTCGATGAAACTGTCCAGTGTGGTGATGTTGTGTCACTGTGCTTGCTGGTTGGTCTTTTCTGAAGATGGTGGACTCAACTTTAGGCCTCAAGTCTATTTATGTACACTTATAGAGGACCAAAGCCAAGTCAATACCAAGCCACCCTATTGGTCTTTGAAATCTTGTGGCTGTTATGCAGAGGAATAGTGGCTGGGATCCTTTCATCTTGCCCATGAACTTTCTTTTTCTAACCTGTTTCCTAACCATTGGCAGCTTTGTCACCCCGATCACTCTGTGCTCTTCTCTTAGGCATAATATAACTTCAGCTTACAGATATGCTCTGAAATTTTACAAATCGTGAAATTATGTTTGGAGATGTGGCTACAGAGTCATTGGAGGAGAGGGCTGAACCCAGTCACTAACTGTATGTATAACTCTGTGTAACAGAGCAGCTGAATGCGATAGGCTCACTCTTGGGATCAATACAATCAGGCGATAAGGAAGGGAAGAGTGCCTTATTACTTGGCAATAAACAGGAAAGACACTGGGCGATTCTCCAAGCAGCTTCTCACGCAAACCCAACAAAGGGCTTTGTTAAGGGAACAGTAGCACTTTCATCAAGTAAGGCTCATCTTACAAATGTCTCTGGGCTGGAGATTCTTCAGCATGGCGGGTACTTTGTTACCAGAGTCCATCAGAGGTGACCACTTAGACATAGTTTATAGCTAATTGAGAGTCTTTATTCTAGCCAGTCGGGACCAAGCAAGTGCAGAGGAACCCACAGATAGCCCTGAATGTCTAGAACACGAGGTTTTTGAGGGCAGAAACTAAGTCCTGGTATCTTGCTTAGCAGCCTCAGCATAGAGGAAGGGACTTAGACTAAGCATACAGTTTGAAAGAAGCTAAGATAACCTGTAGCTGCAGAGCGCTGTGCACCGTCAGGCTAAGGCAAGTTAGCTAGGATGTCCTGACCTCAGGTTCCTAGAGTAGCTCTGAGTAACTTCCCATGGGATTCTCCCTCAAGGAGATCAGATTCTAGATAATATGAAATGACCTTAGCAAGAAGTCAAGCTGGAGGAACCTCTGGACTGTCTTGTTCTTTCACAACTTCAGTGTCACACTTCCTTAACATCACCTGCCTGAGCCCTGGTGGACAAGGAACTCCTCTGGGCGGAAACTATAATAAAATGGATTTTAACTTGGTTTTTGCTCCCCTAATTGTGAGAGTATCTGCTTTCTTATAAGTTTCCCTGAAAGGCCTATCTGCAATTGGAAGCAACTTTAGAGGGATGTCTAGTTGTCTGAATGGGCAGCAGCTTTCTATAAGCATATACTACTACTCCAAAAGTACCCATGGGGCTGCTGGCAATAAGTCTAGATAGTACCAGGCATGAAGAGCAAAGGCATTTGCAAGAGATGCTTTATCCTGAATTGTCAGCTCTGCTGTATGTCACGTATGTAAAAAACATGACAGCTAGGATATCTCAACTGTACTTTATACTTTAGAAACATTTAGAGTCCCAACTTAAGTAGGATCTGGCAGGACAGAATTTGGAAGAGTGAAAGGATTATTTGTCAAATCGCTAAGTCTAAGAGAGTGCAAAATAAAAGTTTACCGTTTTCGAACTTCCAGAATGGCTTTCTAACACATGAGAACCTGAACAAGTGAACCAAGTCATCGGAAGCTGCCCCATCACCGGCTCTCTTGCTTCCTGCACCTCCCAAACAGAGGTTGGTGCTCTGTAGGACTCAGGACCTCCCTTTTCTCTTGCAGGTGCTGTGTGCGGTGGATGAAGATCACAGGCTTGTTTGTTTTCGTGGTGCTGTGCTCTGTGAGTACCAACGTCATCCAGAACTGCTCTCGGAGGAAGGTCCTGGGGACCTTCCTGGGTGGACACAGCCCCGTGTGCTTTGGAACGGATGGCAGTGGGTCCTGAGGTCTGGGACCTTGTGTTAGCACTGATTGGCTGAGCTTCCGACTTCTTTGAAGGGAACACTGAGTGTGCGTGGACATGGCAGGCCGAGGGGTGCTGACGGGAGCCTGCCCTGAGCAGCACTGCTTGGGCTTCTGTGTGTAGGCAGGAGGCTGTGTATCTCTCTGTAACATGTAGTCTGCAAAAAAAAAAAAAAAAAAAAAGACGCATCTCATTACTTCTGCCTGAATGAGCACAGTCAGCTCCTAAGATCTGTGTGGGAGGGTCCAAAATCAGGCATGCTCACATCGTTAAATGGAAACAGACAGCCTGGACTCTAGAAACCTCACAGCTTAATTATGCTTTTGTACTAATGCTCCCCTGGATTTCTATTACACAATTGTGTGGTTCTGAAGCCTTCACTGAGAAGAGATTGAAGGATTGCTGTGATGTCAAAGGACGGGGTATTTTTTCCTTGGGCCCAAAAGACAACTTGAGTTCAATCTGTAGCTTCAGGTTTGTTTGTTTTTTTAAATTTGGGAAATGGACATTATTATTATTATTATTAATATTTTAACATTTGTAGACACATCTGAAACAATTTGAGAAATTGCTTGGAGCTTCCATAATATGGCCTCTTCTCATTAATTTCTTAAATTACTTTAATTTTTTTTAAAATAACGTTCTTTGCAATTTCCTCAAACATGTTACAATGGTCATCCTGAGGTCCATTCCTCTGTTCTAAATAGGAAAATGACATGCATGCACTTTGACCGTTTAATTTGTGACTGGGTATTTAGGAGCTGTCAAAACATACTTTGGAAGTGTGAATCCTTGAAATTGGAAAACATCAACAATCAAGGCTCATTGTAGTTCCCATAGATCGATGAATAAAAATATTTTTACATCCTAATGTTGTTAGGGCAAGCTGGTGAAATGTGGATGCATAAATCATACTTCTATTTTTAACAGTAGTCAAAATTATATAAATCCTATGGTCTTCATATTATACATATATAATTAAATATTTTTAATGGTTACAGATTTTATTCAGCCTGTATCCGGATCAAGAAAAGTTCTGGCAGCTGTTGGCCGTGTCACCGCTGGAAAACTACTGTATCCAAAGTATGCATGGGATAGCAATTACATATGGCTAAAATTTGCAAGGCAAATTAAAGAGGCCTGAGCACAGACTGTCAGAGTCAGTAATACTTCTACACGTATTGTTTCTTCAGGATGGACCTGATGTGTAGGAGGTCCAGGCTTCTCAAAGGTCTAGTGTCATATGTTCTGTGCCCATCTCCCCTTTGTTCTAGCATATTAATGCAGATAATTTCTGTCATGTCTTCAAGTAGTGGTTCTTACTTCTGACCATATATTCTCTTCAGCTGCTGTTTTTGTGCCTTCATTTTCTCTTGTCTTGGAGTCTTCTGTTGGAAACCATCATATCCAGTAGTTGGATACTGAGTTTCATGGTGTTTTTAAGGGTAGAGACAGACCACATCTTTACTTCTGCACTACTTGGAGGGTTGATGTAAACCTGTCAGAAGTCAGCTGGTGTAGGGAAGCCTAGCGTGAGCGTGTAGTGTCTGACCTGATATCGCCATGTCAAGAACTCTCAGGCCTCAGATTATGGGAATCACGTACAAATACTGACACTGTGTGCAAAACCAACAACTGTGTTTTCATCCTTGCACATGTCTGCAACCTGAGACTCCTTCCCTGCAGAGACCTCCTACTAAGACTAGCTAACTCTTCCCCCTTGTGCTTCACATAATAACTGTGCTAAGTTTCTGGGTTGTATAGTTGGTGTCTTCTGTTAGAGCGAGCACAGCCCACCTGAACCCAGCTTCTCTGTATATATGTCTGTCCTTTCTTCATTCCCAATTTTCTCCAGTCATTTCCATGATTATGCCATGCCAAGCATAGTATGTGGAGCCTTGGAATAGGGCTCCTATCTATGGGAAGCCTGCATAGTTAGTCAAGTCTACACTCCCGAGAAAAGCTTACAAATGAAAGTAAAGAGAAAGATAAGGGAGGGGGCACAATTCCAAGGGCTGAGTATAAAACAGGACAAGTAGAATCTAGAGACTGGCAGTTAGTTATATATTGATGCCTGGCGGGGAGATCTCAAGAAACTGTGGAAGTAAGATACAATATTGTATCTTGGTCAGATTTTAGATTATGCTCAGGAGATGTACCCGTAGTTTCCAGAGAAATGGACAGTAGGTTTGTCTGCTTGGGAGGAAATGGGATGACTGTGGGATGGTGGGGACATGGCTGAGGGACCCTAGCATATTTCCATTTTCACTTTTGGTTTATGAAGTCTAATGCATGATTCCCTAGCATCAATATGCAACTAACTGCCTGTCTCTAGATTCTATTTGTCCTATGTTTTATACTCAGCCCGTGGAATTGTGCCCCCCTCCTTATCTTCCATAGATCAGCAGCTATTCCCTCACAGGATGGAAGGCTCTTTAGATTTGATTCCTGGGGAGTCCAGCCTCACAGGCCTTGCTGCTATTGCCATGAAGGGCTGACAATCAATACATTATCCTTAGTAAACTTACCAACAAGTTAACATAGTCATCGTAAAGATACAGAGAGCATTGCCCAATAAACAGGAGAAACTTTGTTGCTGAGATTCACCAGGGCCTAAAGAATGGAAGCCAGGCTCATTGCAGGGGCAGGCTCCTTACATCTTCTACTGATTGATTGACTGATTGATTGCCAGTGGCATATACTTTTTGTTACTATGGCTCTGTAGTATAGTTTGAGTTCAGGTTTTTCAATACCTCCGGAATTGCCCTTTCTGTTTAGTGTGATTTTAGTCATTTAGGATCTTTGTGTTTTATATGTAATATGAGTTTTTTTTTTAACTAGTTCTATGAAGAGTGTCATTAGGGTTTTGATGGGGATTGTGTGAATCTTCTTTTAGTAATTCAGTCATTTTTTCACGTTGATTTTGCTAATCCGTGAGCACCTGTGGTTTTTCCATCTCCAAGGATCATCTTTAATTTTTTTCTAACACCTTAAAGTTTTCATGGCAAGGTCTTTTACTGCCTTGGTTAGACTTATTCCTAGGCACTTAAAAACGTTATTCTAAATGAGATTTTTAAAAACAGTTTTTTAAAATTTTCTGAACATTCTCTTATAAAAGGAAAAAACTAATTTACTTAGCAAAATTCCCATATGTATTATGTATATAACTTTAGAAAATTTGGTCATTTTTCTCTTCATCATCTGCACAGCTTATTTTTCAAGTCCTGGTGAAGGTGCCTCTCTCAGGTTTCACCTAGTTCACTACAGGGTTGCCATCTGATTAAACCTTTGCTCACTTCTTTGTAACTTTTTTTATTATGGGAAGGGGTGCCTGAGTTTCAGTTGGCAAGGCACTCCCTTAGGAGAACACTTTGGGGCTGGGGTTTTGGTGGATTTCCCTCCATCTCACTTCCTTGGGTGAAAAAAAATCTAAGACTTTCCCCTGTTCTTTTCTGCTCCCTTTTCTTTGTTTTTCAAAGCACTGACTTCATCTTCACTCATAAGACTTGGATGTTGTACTCCGTACCACTGGGCGACTTTGTGGCAGATGGCTAAAATCCCCTGGGGACCTACATAGTTGCTGGGTTATGTCTTCCGTGAGGCTCACAGAGGGAGGAGGAGAAGCATCAGAAGGCAGTTGATGGTACTTAGTGCTGCTCTGGGACATCCTGTGAGCACCAACAGTAAAACCCTGGTCACTTAGGCGTCCTGCATAATCATAGCAGTTTAGGAGGAAAACAGACATCAACAGGTGTCATGGTTTGGATATGCTTGGCCCAGGGAGTGGCACTATTTGGAGGTGTGACCTTGTTGGAGTAGGTATCACTGTGGGGATGGGCTTAAATACACTCAACCTACTTGCATGGAAGTCAGTATTCTGCTAGCAACCTTCAAATAAAGATGTAGAACTCTCAACTCCTCCTGTACCATGCCTGCCTGGATGTTGCCATGTTCTGGCCTCGATGATAATGGACTGAACCTCTGAACCTGTAAGCCCCAATTAAATATTATTCTTATAAGAGTTGCCTTGGTCATGGTATCCGTTCACAGTAGCAAAACCTTAACTAAGACAACAGGCAAAGCCTTCTTACCCTCTTACCACACTGTGACACAAAGATCTTCATGGGAAGTCATGTGTGCTAGTCCCTACCAAGGAGCCCATAGCATGTCTTGCCCAGTTGCCCATGAACTTTTTGCAACACAGATGACAAGGAGCTCTATTTGTTATTTCCTGGGTTCTTGCACATTTGGATAAAGGAAGAGATAGAAAGAGATGGGAGAGATCAGGGTAGCCAGGCTAGAGGGCAAGGTTCTGGAGGATTTAGCATTGTTTGTGGGAGGCTGATTCTTGCTTCATAGGGGCTCCAGTATCACCACAGATGCCCCAAGGCTCCTGTCTCCAGACACTAGGTTCTGAATGCACAGCGAAGGTGGTTTCTGAAAGCTGCTGGACTGTAGCCTCTTGGGCCTTAACTGAGTAAGCAGGTGGGTACCAACTTGGTTTCATATGCTGCAGAGGATGTGCTTAGATTTTCTACAGAAGGCAGTTTTGCTAGACTTAAGGGGATCTAATAGCAGGTTAATTATTCCTAGCAAGAAATGACTCCAAGCACACAGAGATAAATATAAAAAAAAATCTCTTTAGTGAGTGGTTGACTGTAGCCGCTAGCTCAAGGATCCTTCACCCTGAACACAAATCTTCCATAACTTATATATGGGTTTGAGCTATCACTTGGCACTCTTACCCTTTCATGTGTAAGCTGCTTTTAGGTTCCTGTCCCCAAGTTACGCTTAAATCAATTAAACATTTTTACAGGGACAAAAACTGTAAGTGTTAGTCATTTTTGGACAGATGGGGGATTTACAGAGCCTAGAGATTGTTGGGTGAGCTGTTAACCAGGGTCGTTCCGCTTGCCTGGAGAATTATGTTCTACCGGATGAGGGGCCCAGAGCTCAATAAATAGCTGTTAGCCAGGGTCATCTCTAAACTGACAAAACACATGCTCACGACACTGGTTTGTCACTTTGTATTACTTCATCCCCCTGTAGGTCTAGGATGTTGGTGAGGTATGAGTATGATCTTGGGGTCTTAGCACTTGGGAAGCTGAGGTAGGATGGCTATAACTTCAAGATGAAAATATGCTGCATGCTGAGGCCCTGTCTTAGACCAGCAAAACAAAGAAACAGGCAGACGAGGTGTGTGGGGTGGAATGGGGTTCTGGCCATTGAGGGCAGATCTTAGAGAATGAAGCAGAGCCTGGGTGCTCTCCTCTCTTGACCTCTGCTAGCCTTCCTGGTTGGAGCTGGGGCCAGAGACAGGATGCGCACTGCGACGGACGGGAAAGGCTCTTGAGTAAAGAGCCACTGGCCCTCAGTGGGGAAGAGCAAGCCTATATCTTCCTTGAGAACATCTGCGTCCTGTGAACATCCTTGTAGCAGTCAGGCTGTGTCAGCTCAGTAATTGCAGGGTTTATTTTAGAAACCTGTAATTGCAGGCACCTGAAGTTCTTTGTCCCTGAATTGTTCTCTGTGCTTGTGATGGGAGAGAATGGCGAGGCTCCCAGGCCATTATGTAAAGGAGCAGAGGCCAGTGACCCTTTACCCACAGGTTACTAGATTTGACACCCCCTTCTCCTCCCCTTCCCTTCTTTCTCAACACCCCAGCCTTGCGTTTTCTTTCTCCGTGCTCTCTTCCAGCCCTCTTCACACCTTGAGCTGAAGAGCAAGCAGTGAATATAGAGGAATGAAAACAGTTTCCCCTACTGCCCTTTAGCTCCAAATGGGACCCCGTAAATTAGACTAACAAAACACAGACAGAGCAAATATGCACATATACACACATATACACTCACAAATATATGCATATATGTACATATACATATAGCTATATATATGTATTTGTAAAACAATAATTATTTTAAGGATTGACTCACATAGTTGTGAACCCTGAGAAGTCCACTTGCAAGTAGAAGTGGGATTCAAAAGGCCTGGGTGTTTGGGGTCTGATGGTGTGTGTTCCAGTCTGAGACTGAAGGCCTGAGCTTAGAGAAGGAGATGAAGATCTGTGCCGTGAGCGAGTGAGCTGACCAAATCCTCCCTCTGGAGCATTTTCATCAGTAGGTTGGATGATACCTGCTAGACTGGGGAGAGCACTGAGCTTACTACGATCCACCAGTTCAAATGTTAATTGCTTTCAGAAACACCCTCTCAGGCATACACTATAACTATCATTTGCTTAATAGCAGATACCTGGAGATTGTGTAACCCAGGCAAATTGACGCTCAAAGCAACTATTGCAAAGGAAGAAGAAATCCTTAGGAGCTGTCAGGAGGAGGACAGCTTGCAGGCCAAGGGCTAGACTAAAATTAAGGTCCAGTCTAAAAGAGGGTCAAAGCTTGACCAGCCAGGGGACTTAGACCTGGCAGTACTGAGCCTAATGTTTGATGGCGCCATAGCAAAAACTAAGCCTTTGAAGATTCAACTGTGTAGGTGTCAGTAAAGGCCTCCCTTCGAGACTGTCCTCTGCCCTGCTGCAGAACATTGCCTGCTCTTCCAAAGTATCTTCTCACATCTTCCTCCTTGCTACAAGTCTAGATCTTGGCACCAGGAGAGCCAGCAGCGGGGTGGGGGAGGAAGTCCCTGTCCTCAGAGTCATAATGAGGGATGAGGAGGCCCAGGCCAACGGGACCTCTGAGGATGGTTTTTTAGAACTCTAAGAGGATGCTGAGTTAGGTCTTGAAGGACAGGTAAAGCATCGATTTAGGCAAATGGGCAAGGCAGGAGGAATGTGGCTGAAGGATTGGAAAACAAGCATCGTTTCATGCTCTTGTGTGTCTGAAACTCTGGTCTATATTCAGAGTTGATTCTATAAACAGATGTTTATCTGGCAATCATGTACTGTTTATAGATGATTTGAGAATCCACTGTTGTCCAGAAAAGTTAAAGAAAATAAAAGAAAAGAAGGAAAGAAAAGGAAGGAAGGGAAGTAAGTAACCCCTTTGCCTGAAGAGCTACACTGTTAGGGAGAGACTCTAAGAGAAGTTTCAACCACTGTGAACAGCGTGCATGACAGCGCAGAGTACAGCAGAACACGGGACAGAGTGGTAGGACTTGGGTAGAGACCCAGGCCCTTGGATGTATTTCAGAGGGCCAAGTGTATAGTGAAGTTCTGCAGAAGAGAGGGTTCACGGAAGATGGGTGTTCCTGTGCACAGTGCGACCGTATTAGGGTCATGCTATGGCTGGAAGGCGCCTTGAGTTAGAGAGACTTGCAGGGTAGGGCTCAGCTTCAAAGCTCCTGTTTGCCGGTGTGAACACCTCGGCACAATGGGGAACTTCCGGGTTGGACTTGGCGCCCTGGGCATGCGCTGGGGGAAAGAAAGGTGGCTACATCTGTAGGGCTTATGCGCCTTAGGTTTTTGTATTGTCCATTTGAATGGATAACTGTTGGATGCTTTAATTTACCTAGTCATCTCCCTACTAGTGCTTTTAGACCCTCACAAAGAGCTGGTTTGGGAGGTTCTGGAATTTTTAGGAGCTGTGGCCTTCTGTAGGAAGGGGTTCAGTGGAGTGGGCCTTGAGGATTACAGCCCAGCCTTTCTTTCAGAATAATCTCACTACAGTGGAGCCACCTGGTGTCTTACCTTCCCCACCATGAAGGACTAGATTTTCTCAAACTGATGAATTCCTCGGCTCTCCACTTTGTTCCTGTCAAGTATTTGTTCATAGGTAGAAGAATAAGGACTACACCTGAGGACAAAGGCTTTGTTTTTACACTGAACACTGGGTGAGAAACCTGTTGCAATTCTGAGATTTACCTCAAGGTGGCACTGTTCTACTTTCTGCTGTCTTCATGGCCATTACAATCTTTTTTCTGTTAATTTTTCCCGAGTTCCCTTCAGAAGGACCAAGACATGAAATGTTTCAGTCTGGCAAAGCCAGAGGGTCTCTCTGACTTTTTTCTCTGTAAAGTCTGTTCCAAGTGTAACTTTCACTTTCTATTTGTCCCTTCTATTCCCAAGTATCAAGCAGTGTATAGAATAGCTGTAACACAGATCCACAAGTCTTACCAAACATTTCCTTTACTAAGATTTTTTTGGTACAATTTTTAAAAACAGTATAGTTTGAAGATTAAAAAAAAACCCAAGTAATTTACTAACTGGCTTCCCCCAACACTTAAAAGAAAACCCTGAGGTACTCTGCCCCCGATAAACCAAGTGGATTTTTTTCTGAAGTCTTTGGAGACCTGGGCCAAAATGCTGAGGCTAGCCCTCCTGCGTAATCTACGATTGCACTTTCACACTTAAACAGTCCATGAAACTAGGACCTAGCAGCAGAGGTGGGAAGTTCTGAGAGTCAAGATACAGCTGAGGAGTACGGGCTCCCATGTCTGCGCAACACAGAGCCAGGGATGTAGGAGCCGAGGAGAAGGACACCGTGTGGTGCCCACTGTCATGGGAAGAACTGTGGAGGGGGAGGGGCCTCTTTTCCTGATAGGCCCTGCTTGGCCGAGAGCTTGACCCTCAACACGCATTTCTGTGGACACCGTTATTTTTTGCCAGTTTTAGAATGCTTTTAATTCCCATTGTGATTTAATTCCTATCGTGATTTCCCATCTTTCAGCCAGGGGTTTGACACCCTATAACTTGGATGTAGGTATGGGTTAGTTCATTCATGGGGACACCGGTCCTTCTATGGGCCCGTGAACTTGGATGGGAATTTTATGCTGGCTGTAAATAGTGTATGCAGGAAGACAGACATGGCCGTTGGGTAGATGTCTTCCAGAACTCAAGCAACAGGCACTCAACATGCTGCAGCAACACAGAACCAATTGTCTGTGTAGTAGAGTGGTAAGCGGGTCAAGTATAGGGCTTGAATCAAATGGCTGGGTGTATATTTCTTTGAGAGCTTTCCTGGCAGGGTGTGTGTCTTGGTGTGTGTGTGTGTGTATGTGTGTGTGTGTGAGAGAGAGTGATTGGGGAATGGTAGGTATTCCTTCCTTGTTCTGTGGTTCACCTTGATGCACCTTCAGCTGTGAACCTCAGTGGCCACGCCGACTCCATAATGCTTCAGCTGGACCTGGCAGGGGCCTTAATGGCTGGTGGACCAAGTGGTTCTGAGAAAGAAGAACATGTCCTGGTGGTGGTGACCCAGACAGACGCAGTGGGCAACAGACGGCGGCGACCACAGCAGGTTATTACTTCTACATCATTTGAAAGAAACTGTAAAATCTCATTACATCCTATTATAAATTGAGTTTCCTACTGAATGGATTTGATGGAAGCCAACAGGCAGTAACTCCATTATTAGCGAAGTCATTGATATTTATCTTTTGCTTTGCCATTGAAATTCTTTTTCCATGCCATTACAGTCAAGTTGCACTTGCAAGTTCTTCATGCAATAATGAAAAAAAAAAGATTACTAGCTCATTCAGAGAAGCATTATGGACTTCAGCAGTTTTTGTTGTAATATGCAAGTCTGTTAGAGACTCACCCGACATCACAGAGCACAGGTGGATCCCACAGCTGCGTCGTGTTGGTGGCATTTGCCAAGCACATAGGTTCTGGAGCCCTGTGTCTCTAGGCCCTGGGCAGAGTCCCACCTTCAGTTCCCATTCTGCAAATGCATCTGGGTGCAGGAGAAAGCCAGCAGTAATCAGAGCCTTGGTATCAAAGCCTTGATGCTTGTCCCTGCAGCCTCACCTGTCCCCAAGTGATGTCTGTGTCTCCACTGGATACCCACAGGAACTCTTGCATGGACGGTATATTCTGTGCTCAGGGGCTTTCCCTAATGTAACCAACCATCAGAAGGAAACCCTATTTGAACAAGGCTGTGCCCCTTATGTTTTCCTGATCTGCAGATCACGGTGTATAGGCCAAAAGTCTGATTATACCCTGCGATGCTAATTGTCAATGACTGGTATAAACCAACATACTCAACTATAGAATGATCTTAATACAGAAACTTAGTTTCCGGACAAGGAACGCAGACTGTTGCAGTGAAAGAGGAAGGCATAATATGTCTACCCCGTGCCTGTTGATTCTTGTGCAGAAGATAATGGGGTATATCCTAATGTCTCTAACATTATTTATAATTAGAAATTTTTAATTGGCATAATGTGCATATATGCTTACATGGTGGAGTGCAATAGTTTGACACCGGGGTATGTGCATAATAATCAAATCAGAGTAGTTGACATTGTCAGTAAAGGACAGTGACACTGAGAAACCTCAAAGAGTTTTCTCACGGATGAGATTCTCTGCAGAGACCTGTTTGAGAGGCCCTGTGCCCAGTTCTTCCCATCTGAGGGGGGACTCCTGTCCTCCCACGGGAAGTTCCTCTCTGGTCCTCCAGACTGCTGGCTCAGGGCAGGTTTGTCTGCAGCAGCCGCTGTTCCAGCTCAGCTCTGTGGGAGGAAGCTGCTGTGACAGAGCACACTGGGGTTTCTTGGGGCAGGTTTCTGCCTCCTGGCTGGAAGCAAGAAGCAATTCTAAGGAGGCTTTCTTTTTTGTAAGTTCCTTGAGAGAACTAAAAGAGCCCAGGACTCAAACAATTCCAATACCTTGTGATTTATTATTACTCATAAATCAGTTGGTGTTCCTTATCCACAGATTCCACATTCAAGGACTAGATCAACTGTCGTTGGAGAATATTTGTAAAAAAAATGTGTCTGTACTGAATATGTTACATGGTGGCTGTTCCCAAAGACTGACTGTCATTTTACATCTTGACCTCTACAGGTCACTTACAATTGGACTGTCTTTTTGAATCCAAGAAGTGAGCACATGGTGGTGAGCAGAACCTTTGAGATAGTGAGCAGGTGGGTTTCAGGTTTTGGGACAATCTTTCTGGGTAAGGCTTACCATCTTCAGCCTGTCTTCTTCTGGTATAGCAGACTATCCAGGACTGAGTGATTTATAAGGAATAACAGTTTATTTATCTACTGTTCTGGAGGCTGAGAAGTCTGATAGCGCAGGGCCAACAACGTCTTGGCTCTGGGGCCTTTGTGCTGCATCCAACGGCACGACTGAGCAAGCCTGCGAGCCTGGGGCACCCTTCATCCACAGCCACAGCTATCAAATGAGGACTCTTTTAGGAACTCATGAAGCCCAATGTGCGTTTCACATACTCCCTCCAAATACTGTCAACATATACATTTTCAGGCTAAGGACTTTTTGAATGACACAATCAAATCATATCACTTGCTTAAAGAACTTTAGTCTACAGAACACTAAACATGGGCATGCATATGATGCGCGTTTATAATGCTTTAAATGATCTAAACAAGGTACTAATGCTTTCACTGTAGAGAGCAGGTGCAAAATCTCTGCACGACACAATGTAACCATCCTGGTCAGGACATAAGAGAACTGATGTCAGTACCAACTTTGAAGCAAAGGCATGTTTTAGTCAACGTTCACATTTTATTAATATTATACAAATACTATGTCAGTTTGCATAAGGGACTGGAGTATCCTGGTTTTGGTATCTTTGGGGATTTATTTATTTATTTAATTAGATATTTTCTTTTTTTACATTTCAAATATTATTCCCTTTCCTCTTTCCTCCTCTGTAAACCCCCTATCTTATCCCTTTTCCCCCTGCTAAAGCACTCTATTTTTGACCTCAATTCCTGGTTCCTCCCAGTCAGTTAGGTGCATACTCTTGAGGGCTGAAGCATCACTTATACTTACTCAGAGCTTAAGAGACTAGGACTCTGACATTTAGCTTATGACAGGGTTAGCTTCTTGGATCACAGATGTTATCTTGTTTCGTCTTCCCTGCATGTCTGTGTCCTGATCTCTTCTGAAGGACACATGTCCCACTGAATTAGGCCTACCCTTATGATCTCACTTCATCATTGTGACTTCCTTAAGAACCATTTCTAAATAATCACATTCTGAGGTATACAGATAAGTTGTTCAACATATGAACTTGGGGCAGGAATGGATACTACTAGGCTCACCCGAGTTATTACTGAGTGACTTTTGCAAAACAGCTCCTTTTTCCGTATGTCACACTTGATTATCCTCAGTCCTGCCATTTTAGGCTCTGTTCAATACTATTGGGTACCAAAGTTTAAGAAGCTGGTGATGCTCTGTGTTGGCAGCTGGAGTGTTCCTGTGCTGACGAGGATGAAGAAATGAGAGGATAACCTGTTGCCATTGTGCAGGCTGATTGTTGGACTGGCACTTGCCAAGGCTAAAAGCTCTTGAATGATCCAGAAAGACTTGTGCCCTGTGTCACAGGCCTGTACTCAGGGCTTTTTCTGTCTGTGAGATTATGCATTGGGCTGAATGACTTGCTAGAAAGGATACTGAGGAAGTATGCTAATTACTCCCCTTGTGTCCCTAACCAACCTCAAGGTATTTGGCTTATTTTGCAGGGAGGCTGTTTCTGTCAGCATCCAGGCCTCTCTCCAACAGACCCGCCTTGTTCCTCTCTTGCTGGCCCATCAGTTCCTTGGGGCAAGTGTCGAAGCACAAGTGGCGAGCGCGGTGGCCATTCTCACAGGGGTCTACACTCTGATCATATTTGAGGTAACTATTGTGCCTGTGTTCTATGGTATACCATTTCATGGTCAGTCAGTTTGTTGGATGCTTTGATAAACTCAGTTTTATTTAGTCAAATTGGAAAGGAATAATTCCTAAGGTCCTTAGGTAGCAAAAGCAGCTGCCTCCAAATAGTTGCTGAATCATGGGTACTGACAAAAACAAGAGAGGTTGTGAGAGGACCAGAAATGCTTAGTGAAATGCTTGTACACTGTCATTTATATACTTTATAATTGAATTTTTAATGTCGAGTTTTGAGTACTTATATACTTGGGATATAAAGGCTTTGTTGGCCGTACATTTTGCAAACATTTTCTTCTAGGGTGGCTTATAAAGTTTGTGGGCCTTATAGATCATGATTTTAGTGTTATGTTTAAGAACTTATTGCTCAGCTGTAGTTCCTTAAAATATTTAAAGTTTTAGCTTTGAGCTGGTTCTTGAATCTGGGTAAGTTGTAGATGCCCAGTTTCAAATCCAAGGATCCCTGATTACCCCAGCATCATTTATCAAGAAAGCTTTCAATCCTCTCCTGAACTGCTTTTTTTCCTGTATAATTTCCCCCTAGTGATCGGAGGGGCTGAAGAGATGGCTGAGTGGTTAAGAACATTTGTTGTTGTTGCAGAAGACCTGGGTTTAATTCTCAAAATTCACATGGAGGCTCACAACTGTCTATAACTCCAGTTCCAAGGGATCTGATCCCGCCCCCTTTTTTTGTTTCCATGGGTACCAGGCATGTACATGGTGCACAGACATACATGCAAGTAAAACATCTATGTATATAAAATAAATAAATCTAAAAAAAGTTAAAAAGCAATTAGAGTTTTTGTGGGGCACCTTTCAGGATTCCCCGTCTCAGCACATTGGTTAAGTGCCTAGTCTTCTCTTCCCACACTGTCTTGATAATGGCAGGTGTATTCTGTCTTCACACTGGAGAGAACATCTCTCACTTGCTGCGTCTCCCCAAAGTTGTTCAGTACAGCGCACATTCTTGCTCCATATACCCTTTATATGCTCTTATAGCTTGTGAACATAATGTAGGAATCCCTTTAATTTCCTTTTTGTTTTGGGTTTTTGTTTGTTTGTTTGTTTGTTTGTCTCTTTACAGTAGCCAGAACAAGGTAATAAGATAGGGTTGATTATACCTGGCCTAGAGCGTGGCACTATTAGGAGGTGTGCCCTTGTTGGAGGAAGTGCGTCACCGTGGGGGTGGGCTTTGAGAATGTCCTCCTCGCTGCCCGAGTTTGTCAGTCTTCTCTTGGTTCCCTTCTGAATGAGCTGTAGAGCTCTTGGCTCCTCCTCCGGCACGCCATTCATCCTGCTTTGACTATTATTGACTGAACCTTTGAATCTGTAAACCAGCCCCAGTTAAATGCTGTCCCTTATAAGGGTTAGCTTGGTCATAGTGTTTCTTCACAGCAATAGAAACCCAAACTAAGACAGGGGGTGAGAGTCGGCATCTTTGCTGTGCTCACACAGGAAGAACTTCCAGCGTCCACCATTAATAGGACATCACTTGCTGTTCTGTAGATGCTGCTTATGAGACTGGGGAAATCTCTTTCTTTTCCAGTTGTATTGAGAATTTCTCCTGTAGTAGGATGTTGATTTTTGAGTATACTTTTCTGAATTAGCCCCCGTGATCATTTGATTTGTTTGCATTAGGTGATCACTACACTAGAATTGATTTATGTTAGGACATATATTGGGGGCATACTTATATCTCTGCATCAAATGTTTTCCTAAGTGGCTGTATTCCTATCTTCTTATCCTTTCTTTAGCCTCATCCTACAGATTTTGGTCTTTGCGGCTCAGTTTCATTAATTTTCTCTTTAAAATTTTTCAATGTATTATTTACTTTGCTATTATTTTGTTGTTATTTTTGAGAGAATGGAATATTGATATATTAACCAGGCTGGCCTCAAACTCTTGGGCTCAGGTGATTCTCTGGTCTCAGCCTCCTTGAGAAGCTGGGGCTAGAGGTATGTGCTTCCATGCCTGGATTAGATACACGCTGTTTAATTTGTAAGCATCATTTTTTTCTGTTTTTCTTCAGTTATATAATTAGAGTTTGATTCCTGTATTTTCAGAGAACTTACTATGCATTTAATGCAAGTTTATTAATTTTTTAATGATACAAGGCTTTTAATCTGACGTGATTTATATTTTGTGGACTGAAAGAAACAGGAAATTTTCTATTTTATGACCCTAGTGTAACTTGCAAATAAAAATCACCTATGTAACAACTTGTGAAATCAAATCCCTTGCCTTGGTAGATTTGTTCCTAGGTTAAGAAGGAAAAGAAACTTGTAGAAGTGTTAGAGCAGTTATGTTTTAGTTTGTGCTTCTATAACTTTTGTGCTTCCAAAATTCTGTAATTTCCTCTATTGGTGTAAGTTCCCATGGACAGGAGGTATGTTTAGAAGTGAGGTCAACACTATAGTTTTTCTGTGCTGCTCTAGGACTTAACATACGAGGACCCAGAAGATTCCCTGTATCTGAATCCCAGTTCTGTCCCTAGAACTAGAGGTCTCTAGACTGTCAATGGGGTGAGTTGACTAATCTGCCCACTCATTCTCTCTATATACCATTGTCACTATTTCCTGGACAACTGTCTCTGCTATCTGTAGCTGTGACTTGTTTCCCAGTCTTACCTCATCTGTTCTGTGTAGGAGCCCCTTATCATGCCTGTTTATCAGTGTTGAGGCCAGTGCCTTGAACAGAACCTGGCATGAAGCTAGATCAATAAACAAACACATGTCCCTAGAGTACTTATGGATGTTTGAGACAGGTGCTGAGTTCTGAGTGCAGATAGCCTGACCCCTGAGCACTGCCCACACCATTATTTTTTGGTATGTACCACTGACCCACATGTAACTGAGGAGACAAAGGCTCAGCTAGGGCTCCCATAGGTCTTTAGTGTCAGGATAGGATGAAACCACTTCAGAATATCTCTTGGATTATTTATAGCCCTGACCCTATAGAGGAGGTAGAGCTTCTTGGCAGTTCTTCAGTGTTATATTTCTTATTCTTGTAAAGTTGTCCTCACTGAAAGCAAGGAAGAACAGAGTTAGAGCAATCCTTCTGACTCTCAAACTTTGATCTCTAACTGATCCTTGCCCTTGGAGAATTTCTCAGTATAGCACACTAAAAATTCTTCCACAGCTAAGCTTTGCAGACTGAATAAAATCACATTTAAAAAAAGTCTTAGACAGTCTTAATGAAAAGGAGTTCACAGCATAAAGGAGATAATATATTTTCCAGACATCCACCTTGGGATCCTTTTGGCTAGGAACACAAAGGCTCTTCCTTTTACCCCCTTATCAAACAGAGGCAGAGTTAGGCAGTCTCTGTGTGAGGCCTGGCTTTGCTGTTCAGGCCTTTTTGTATTTGGCTTATGCATTTATGTAGCATTTGGTTTAAAATCTGGTTATGATCTTGTGCACCAGTCCAGTGCCTCACGTCTTCCTACTTTATTCTGCTTGTGCTGGAACCAAACTCTAGTCACAGCCTGGCCTCTATATCTGTAATTCTTCCCAGCTTGCTAGGCCTGCCTACCTGACTCATGGACCCTTCACAGTCTTCAGATTTAGATCAACTCCCATATCTAGTGCCCTGGTCTAGTCTGGGGAGCCCTATCTATACTGTCCTCAACCTGATGCTTATGCCAGGCTGATACCATAACAATCCACATGCCCTCTTGATCTTATTGAAGCTCACCATTCCTAACCTCCAGGCCTGTCCCAGTTTGCAAATCCTCTGTACAAGCTCAACTTGGTGAGTTTACCTGACCCTTCTCATCCTTCAATTTCTTTAATCCCCATACCTTCCCCAGGCTTATAACTAGGGTTCTGGCTCAGACAGGTAAGCCCCACTCATGCCCTACCCATTCTTCAGATTTGGGCTGGGAGGCATATCCTTAGTGCCAATCTTTTGTGTCCACATTGGATTTACAACCAAGAAAATAAATCCAAATACTCAGGTCTCATTGCAAAACCACAAACATCATGGAAGGTTAAGATAATAAGCATGCCCCTTGCAAAAATCTATCAGTCTTGTAGAAATGTTTTTCAGTGATAAATACCTAGTTGAGGTCCCCAAGATCAGGAACTTAAAAAGACAATCATAAACATAATAAAAAAATTAAGAAGTTTAAAGATGACACAAAGAAAAAGTTCGACAAAGTTAAAGAGAATAAGTGCCCAAGTGATGCCCAGGAAACACGAATCCAGGTTGAAGGAAATGGCAAAAGGAGCCAGGATTTGAAAACTGAATTCAATAAGGATGTAGAAATACTGAAGAAAACTCAAGATGAGATGAAGGTGTGATTGAAAAGTTCAACAACCCAATAAAAAAAACCCAGGGCAAGCCTTACAAGTAGAAAAATGGATCAAATAGAAGACAAGAATATCATGACTCAAAGCTATCCTTCACTCAAAGTGAAGGAATTAGACCACTCAAACAAAGAAAATGAAAAAAAAAAAAAGAAAAAAAAAACACAGAAAAAGGCTATGCAGGAACAACAGAACATTGTGAAAAGACCAAATCTTCAAATTCTAGGCATGAATGTAGGAGAAGTATCTCAGGTCACAGATCAAAGAAGAAAAATTCTCCAAACCAAAGAAAGCAATACACATACAGATACAAGAAGCACACAGAATACCAGACAGACCAAAGAGAGAAAAAGAGAGAGACTCTATTTCATATCATAGCTAAAGCACTGAATATACAAGATAAAGCAACAGTGTTGAAAGCTCTAATAGGAAAAACCACACACATCACATACAAGGCAAATCCATCAGAGCAGCAACTTTTTTCAAAACGGAAACCCTAAAGGTAGATGAGCCAGGGACAATGCAACCCAAGTTCTAAAAGATCACAGGTGCCAACCTAGATCACCAGAACCAGTAACACTATTTGCCATAGTTGGAGGAGAAATAAAAACTTTCCATGACACAGAAGGACTAAAAGAAATCATGTTCACCAAGCTAGTGCTACAGAGAATACTGGGGGTTGGAGGGAGATCATCTACTATGATCAAGGTTGATTTTAACCTAGAGATACAAGGCTGGTCCAGCTATGTAAAGCAACAAAAATATAATAATTCATACAAGTGGGCTTAATGACAAAAATTGTACAATCATCTCAAAAGAAACAGAAAAGATCCCAGACAAAATTCAACTTTGCTACATGGAAAAGGTCATAGACACAGTAGGACTAGAAGGGATATACCTTGGCATAATGAAGGCTATATACAGCCGTGCAGTGGTGGTATACACCTTTAATCCCAGCACTTGGGTGGCAGAGGCAGGTGGATTTCTGAGTTTGAGGCCAGCCTGGTCTACAGAGTGAGTTCCAGGACAGCCAGGGCTATACAGAGAAACCCTGTCTCAAAAAACCAAGTATCTGTGAGGATATGGAGAAAGGGAACACTCATTAACTCTCGGTAGGATTGCAAACTGATATGTTTGCACTGTTGATATCAGTGTAGAAAATCTCCAAAAACTGAAAAAGGAATTTAATTAGTCAACTCAGTTACACCATGGGATGGCATATTTTCAGAGGACCCATGTCCTATTTCGTAGATACTTGCTTAGCTATGTTCATTGCTATCCTATTAACAATAACCAGAGAATGAATGACCTTAAGTGTTCTTCAGCTGATGACCTAGTAAAGAAAATGTTGTACAATTATACAATGGACTGTTGTATAGAAACTTCCCCTTCTATCTACAGGTAAGTGTAGCTTTTATTCCTTATCAAAGAACCTTCTTTTTGTAACATATGGAGACCATTACAGACAGCCTATTCAGCTTTAAGGAAAATGAAATCATGAAGTTTGCTCATAAATGAATGTAACTAGAAAGTAATTTTAGTAAGATGACCCAGACCCAGAGATTCAAGTTCTCTAATTTGTGCTTCCTAGCTCCAGATCTTTAGATGTGAACATATAACCATAGTAACCACAGAAACCAGGAACGTTAAATAGGACTGTGGAGTGGGCTCTTGAGAGAGGAATAGCAAGAGTCAAATGATATAAAGAGGGGAATGGGGGAGAGGCTTTAACTTTCTTAACTCTAAGGTGTTTGAAAAAAATCTACAAGGAATCTTGTTATTTCATACTTACCCAAATTATACATGAGATATATAATACATGCCTATAATATATACTAAATAAAAAAGAAATATGCATACATATGCATGTGTTAAATGAAGTTAGGCTACTTGGGGTGACAGTGCTTTCCCCAAGAACCATACGCTGTCTTATGAGATCCCCAGTACCAAGCATGGTCAGGGGAAGCAATCTAGGCTATTACACTTGCTCTTGTTTGCATCCACCAAGTTGAAGTTCAGAACTCTGAGATGGATCTGAGCTGAGAGTTTCTTCACTGAGGACTAGCTTTCGTAGAACTGGAAGATGCTATGGAAGCTATCAAGGGAATAAAGCAATCAATAGCCCTACACAGGAATGATGTGTGTGAACCACAGAAATGACCAACACACAATATATTTTTAAAGGTATAATAGCACATTCAGTCTTGGAAGTGACCAACACCCATCTAATTGGACTCCTGGCCTAATTAACAGGAGGGAAATCATACCTTATAATTTAAATGTAGCCAGTAAGGTCATGGTCTTTAAAGGAGAACCTACGGCTACTACTGCCTTAAAACAAAATGATTCCTAAATGTATTTTGAAACGGATCCTTATATGTACAAATAGGTGTGGCTTTCATTCCTTATCATAGAAGCTTCTTTTTGTATCGTATAGAAACCATTACAGAAAGCCAGAGCTGGTCAAAATACACACTAAAACTAACCATGGGTTGCCCATTCCCAAGCAATAGATAAGTCTATGATACAATTCCTATACTTAAGGGTCAGGGAAAAATCACAGAATAAGGGATAGAAAAGTTATAAGAGCCAGAGTCTAGATCACCTACTGCAAAATTGTGATCTGTAGATATGACACTGTATCCACACTGATGAAATCTAAACAATGTGACTGCTTATGCCTGCGAATGGGGAAATCTCAAGATGCTCTTGATGAAGAGCTGCACGTAATTAATGACTGCAGAGAGAGACAGAATTGGTCTTCCCTGGGATTGGTCTCTTAACTGGTTATTCAGTACCAAATGCTCACCCCTAAAACATATACACAAGCAACACTAAATAGACTCAGAAGATTAGAATGTGATTGTTTGTGTGTGTGTGTGTGTGTGTGTGTGTGTGTGTGTATGTATGTATGTATGTATATATGTATGTATGAAGTAATGATGATTAAAGAGGTTTGAGGGAAGAGGAAAATCATGTAATTGTTTTATATTACTATTATTTTGGTGGCATGTACCTTTTTAATTGAATATTTTCTTTATTTACATTTCAAATTTTCTCCCCTTTCCAGGTCTCCCCTTCACGAAACCCCTTATCCCATCCCCTCTCCCTGTCCTCTTTGAGGGTGCTTCCCTACCCACCTACTCACTCCCATCTTCCCTCCCTGACATTCTCCTACACTGGGGCATCTAACACCTTCAGGCCCAAGGGCCTCTCTTCCCACTGATATCCAACAAAGCCATCCTCTGACACATGTGCAGCTGGAGCCATGGGTCCCTCCATGTATCTTCTTTGGTTGATGGTCCAGTCCCCTGGAGCTCTAGGGGGTCTGGCCAGTTGAAGTCCTATGGACTTCAAACCCCTTCAGCTTCTTCAGTCCCTTCTTCAACTCCTACATTGGAGTTTCTGTGCTCGGTCCAATGGTTGGCTCTGGCAGAACCTCTCAGGAGGCAGCCATATCAGGCTCCTGTTAGCAAGCACTTCCCTGCATTCACAATAGTGTCCAGGTTTGGTGGCTATATATGGGTTTGATCCCCAGGTGAGGCAGTCTCCAGATGGCCTTTCCTTCAGTCTCTGCTCCATACTTTTCTCCATATTTTCTCCTGCAAATATTTTGTTCACCCTTCTAAGAAGAACTGAAGCATCCATGTTTCTGTCTTCCTTCTTCTTGGGCTTCATATGCTCTGTGAATTGAATTTTGGATATTTCTAACTTTTGGACTAATATCAACTTATCAGTGAGTACATACCATGTGTGTTCTTTTGTGATTGAGTCAACTCACTCAGGATGATATTTTCAAATTCCATTTGCCTGTGAATTTCATGAAGTCATTGTTTTTTAATAACTGAGTAGTATTCCATTGAGTAAATGTACCACACAAATTGGAAAGGAAGAAGTCGACATATCATTATTTGCAGATGATATGATGATAGTATACTTAAGTGACTCCAAAAATTCCATGAGAGAACTCCTAAACCTGATAAACAACTTCAGCAAAGTGGCTGGATATAAACTTAACTCAAACAAATCAGTAGCCTTCCTATACTCAAAGGATAAACAGGCTGAGAAAGAAATTAGGGAAAGGACACCCTTCACAATAGTCACAAACAATATAAAGTATCTTGGTGTGACTCTAACCAAACAAGTGAAAGATCTATACAACAAGAACTTCAAGTCTCTGAAGAAAGAAGTTGACGAAGACCTCAGAAAATGGAAAGATCTCCCATGCTCGTGGATTAGCAGGATTAATATAGCAAAAATGGCCATATTACCAAAAGCAGTCTACAGATTCAATGCAATCCACATCAAAATTCCAACTCAATTCTTTACATAGAGTTAGAAATAGCAATTCTCAAATTCATTAGGAATAACAACAACAACAAAAAAAACCAAGATAGCAAAAACTATTCTCAACAATAAAAGAACTTCTGGGGGAATCAGAATCCTGGACCTCACGCAGCACTACAGAGCAATAATGATTAAAAACTGCATGGTATTGGTACAGTGGCTGGCAGGTAGATTAGTGGAATAGAATTGAAGACCCAGAAATGAACCCACCCACCTATGGTCACTTGATTTTGACAAAGGAGCTAAAACCATCCAGTGGAAAAAAGACAGCATTTTCAACAAATGGTGCTGGTTCAATTGGAGGTCAACATGTTGAAGAATACAAATTGATCTATTCTTGTACAAAGAATGTACAAACCCTTTACAAAGCTCAAGTCCAAGTGGATCAAGGACCACCACATAAAACCAGATATACTGAATCTAATAGAAGAGAAAGTGGGGAAAATCTCAAACACATGGGCACACGGGAAAAGTTCCTGAACAGAACATCAATGGTTTATGTTCTAAGATCATAAATGGACAAATGGGACCTCATAAAATGGCAAAGGTTCTGTAAGGCAAAGGACACTGTCAATAGGACAAAATGGCAACCAACAGATTGGGAAAAGATCTTTACCAATCCTACATCCAATAGAGGGCTAATATCAAATATATACAAAGAACTCAAGAAGTTAGACTTCAGAGAACCAAATAACCCTATTAAAATGGAGCACAGAGCTAAACAGAATTCTCAACTGAGGAAACTTGAATGGCTGACAAGCACCTAAAGAAATGTTCAACATCCATAGTCATCAAGGAAATGCAAATCAAAACAATCCTGAGATTTCACCTCACACCAGTCAGAATGACTAAGATAAAAAACTCAGGTGACAGCAGGGTGCTGGTGAGGATGTGGAGAAAGAGGAGCACTCCTCCAATTTCTCCTACATTGTGGGATGTAATTGTATTTTAACTAAAATGTATTTCAAAGTCTTGTTATAAAGTTAAGTCATTGAGAGAGGAGTTCTTTCCTTATCCAGGAGTCTCTGCTTTATAGAGGGAAGCATCATCGGAGAGAGAGGGAGGAGGCCACATTTCAAACTGTAATGTGTGCAGCACAGTGTTGGTTCTAGCAGCAACTCTGAGGCCTGCTGTCTATGGTTTCTTTTTTGTAATAGTTTGCAGAGCAGAAACTCAAATTACTCCTGTGGCCAATTGCTTTTCTCCCAACCAGGTTACTTCTGTCTTTTTTTTTTTTAATTTTTTTATTCGATATAATTTATTTACATTTCAAATGATTTCCCTTTTCTAGCCCCCCCCACTCCCTGAAAGTCCTGTAAGCCCCCTTCTCTTCCCCTGTCCTCCCACCCACCCCTTCCCACTTCCCCGTTCTGGTTTTGCTGAATACTGTTTCACTGAGTCTTTCCAGAACCAGGGGCCACTCCTCCTTTCTTCTTGTACCTCATTTGATGTGTGGATTATGTTTTGGGTATTCCAGTTTTCTAGGTTAATATCCACTTATTAGTGAGTGCATACCATGATTCACCTTTTGAGTCTGGGTTACCTCACTTAGTATAATATTCTCTAGCTCCATCAATTTGCCTAAGAACTTCATGAATTCATTGTTTCTAATGGCTGAATAGTACTCCATTGTGTAGATATACCACATTTTTTGCATCCACTCTTCTGTTGAGGGATACCTGGGTTCTTTCCAGCATCTGGCAATTATAAATAGGGCTGCTATGAACATAGTAGAGCATGTATCCTTATTACATGGTGGGGAGTCTTCTGGGTATATGCCCAGGAGTGGTATAGCAGGATCTTCTGGAAGTGAGGTGCCCAGTTTTCGGAGGAACCGCCAGACCGCTTTCCAGAGTGGTTGTACCAATTTGCAACCCCACCAGCAGTGGAGGAGTGTTCCTCTTTCTCCACACCCTCTCCAGGGGAATCAGTATCCCTGACTTCAAGCAATACTACAGAGCAATAGTGTTAAAAACTGCATGGTATTGGTACAGTGACAGGCAGGAGGATCAATGGAACAGGATTGAAGATCCAGAAATGAACCCACACACCTATGGCCACTTGATCCTCGACAAAGAGGCTGAAAACATCCAATGGAAAAAAGATAGCCTTTTCAACAAATGGTGCTGGTTCAACTGGAGGTCAGCATGCAGAAGAATGAGAATTGATCCATCCTTGTCTCCTTGTACTAAGCTCAACTCCAAATGGATCAAGGACCTCCACATAAAGCCAGACACTCTGAAGCTAATAGAAAAGAAACTGGAGAAGACCCTTGAGGACATCGGTACAGGGAGAAAGTTTCTGAACGGAACACCAATAGCGTATGCTCTAAGAGCAAGAATTGACAAATGGGACCTCATAAAATTACAAAGTTTCTGTAAGGCAAAGGACACCATCAAGAGGACAAATCGGCAACCAACAAATTGGGAAAAGATCTTCACCAATCCTACATCAGATAGAGGGCTAATATCCAATATATATAAAGAACTCAAGAAGTTAGACTCCGGGCGGCGGCGGCGGCAGCAGTGCAGCAGTGGCTCATCCAGCTGAAGGGCCATCAGCAGTGGAACCAAGGCGACACAGGGTCCAGTTAGGCCCTGCGCCCACGACCACTGACCTTCGCTGACCAGCCGGGCGGCAAGCAGCTGCGGTTGTGCGGCGCCTTTCCTGCACGGAAGCCACTTCAGAACTCGGCTTCCAGACAGTCAGGAGAGACTCACCTCCATCTTGATTTCGGATTCCAGAGATCGGACAGACTGAGGTACACAAACATAATCCGAGGCCAGCACCGCGGTGGTCTGAGCCCGACGGGCGTTGGCCTGCACCCAGGCCCTGGGCTGTTCGGGTAGCCATCGGGGTGCCAACCCAGCCAGGAGGTTTTTTTGCCCTGGCTGGCGCACGCGCCGCCATTTTGCCTACAGGACCCAGAGTGCTCGGGAGGGCAGAGATGGCTAACAAGCGTAGCCTGAGGCTAACAAAACGGGGGTCTAGGCCCCAAAAGGCATAGGACTGACCCCAAGAACTGGGCAGCTTGGTGGGCCATCTGTGTGTCAACCCGCCCAGGAGATTGTTAGCACAGCAGACTCTCCCGGTGCTTTCGGGGAGCGTGGACGCGCACGCTGGCCATCCGGGTCACCTGGCGGACCCAATTAACAGTCATAGCCCTAGGGGAACTTTGCTTGGACCTTCGCCTCCCAGGCTTTTGCCTGGACTCAGGGACTGGGCGGCCAGGCTAACCTTGTGTGCGCCAGCCTGGTTGGGGAATCTGCTGCCCAGCGGAGTGAGCGGAACACAGGGGAGGTCACAGCAGCATACACCTTCAGTGCTCCTTGGGGGTGCACACGGGCTCCATCTGGTCCCCAGACACAATCTGGGGCAAGGCCTCAGGCGGAAGCCCTCAGCTCAACTCTATCCGCTTCAGATCAGCCTGGGCGGCTGCACCACATCCCCAGGTCCCTCAAGAGGCTAGCGGGGGCTTCCGGGCGGCCAGCTGGGAGAAGTCGGTGTGCTCCGGTAAATCCTGCGGGCCCCAGCGGGAGCCTTCAGGTGCCTGCTTCGGGATCTGAACAGCCTGGACAGCAGCACCCTGTCTACAGGCAGTGCAGGGTGTAAGCTGTGCACCAGAGGTCAACGGGGAAGGGGCAGCTTGCACTAGTGAGTCCAGCACTGACAAGACCAAGTAACACCAGTGAGAGCTAGATGGCAAAAGGCAAACGCAGGAATGTCACTAACAGAAATCAAGGCAATATGGCAACATCTGAACCCAATTCTCCTCTACCAGCATGTCCTGGATACCCCATCACACCAGTAAAACAAGATTTGGATTTAAAATCACTGGTCATGATGCTGGTACAAGAACACATGAAGGACATACTTAAAGAAATTCAGGAGAAAATGGATCAAAAGTTAGAAGCCCTTGCAAGGGAAACACAAAAATCATTGAAAGAAATCCAGGAGAATACAAAAGCCAACAAGGAGGAAATGCAAAAAACACTTAAAGAAATACAGGAGAACTTTGGTCAACAGGCTGAGGTCATGAAAGACGAAACACAAAAATCTCTTAAAGAAATACAGGAGAACTTTGGTCAACAGGCTGAGGTCATGAAAGAGGAAACACAAAAATCTCTTAAAGAATTACAGGAAAGCACAAACAAGCAAGTGAAGGAGCTAAGCAAAACCATCCAGGATCTAAAATCAGAAGTAGAAACAACTAAGAAAACTCAAAGGGAGACAACTTTGGAGATAGAAAGCCTTGGGAAGAAATCAGGGGACAGAGATGCAAATATCAACAACAGAATACAAGAAATAGAAGAAAGAATCTCAGATGCTGAAGATTCCATAGAAACCATGGACTCAACAGTTAAAGAAAATGCAAAATGCAAAAAGCTTGTAACCCAAAATATCCAGGAAATCCAGGACACAATGAGAAGACCAAACCTAAGGATTATAGGCATAGATGAGAGTGAAGATTTACAACTTAAAGGGCCAGCAAATATCTTCAATAAAATTATGGAAGAAAACTTCCCTAACCTAAAGAGAGAGATGCCCATGAATATACAAGAAGCCTACAGAACTCCAAACAGACTGGACCAGAACAGAAATACTTCCCGTCACATAATAATCAAAACACCAAATGTTCTAAACAAAGAAAGAATATTAAAGGCAGTAAGAGAAAAAGGCCAAGTAACATATAAAGGAAGACCTATCAGAATCACAGCAGACTTTTCACCTGAGATTATGAAGGCTAGAAGGTCCTGGGCAGATCTCATGCAGACTCTAAGAGAACACAAATACCAACCAAAACTACTATATCCAGCAAAACTCTCAATCACCATAGATGGAGAAACTAAGATATTTCATGACAAAACCAAGTTTACCCAATATCTATCCACAAACCCAGCCCTAAAAAGGATAATAGGAGGACAACACCAATACAAGGAGGGAAACTTCACCCTGGAAAAAGCAAGATAGTAACCTTTCATCAAACCCAAAAGAAGTTAAGCAATCAAATTTTAAAAATAACGTCAAAAATGATAGGAAGTAACAATCACTATTCCTTAATATCTCTTAACATCAATGGACTTAATGCCCCAATAAAAAGACACAGACTAACTGACTGGATACATAAACAGGACCCTACATTTTGCTGCTTACAGGAAACATACCTCAGGGTCAAAGACAAACACTACCTTAGAGTAAAAGGCTGGAAGACAATTTTACAAGCAAATGGTCTCAGGAAACAAGCTGGAGTAGCCATTTTAATATCAGATAAAATTGACTTTCAACCCAAAGTCATCAAAAGAGACTCTGAGGGACACTTCTTGCTGGTCAAAGGAAAAATACAACAAGAAGAACTCTCAATCCTGAACATTTATGCTCCAAATGCAAGGGCACCCTCTTTCATAAAAGAAACTTTATTAAAACTCAAAGCACACATTGCACCTAACGCAATAATTGTGGGTGACTTCAACACTGCACTTTCCTCAATGGACCGATCAGGAAAACAGAAACTAAACAAGGACACAATGAAACTAATTGAAGCTTTGGACCAATTAGATTTAACAGATATATATATATATAGAACATTCTATCCTAAAACAAAAGAATATACCTTTTTTTTCAGCACCTCATGGTACCTACTTCAAAATCGACCATATAATTGGTCACAAGACAGACCTCAACAAATATAAGAAGATCGAACTAATCCCATGCCTCCTATCTGATCACTATGGAGTAAAAGTGGTCTTCAATAGCAACAGAAACAATAGAAAACCCACATACACGTGGAAACTGAACAATACTCTACTCAATGATACCTTGGTCAAGGAAGAAATAAAGAAAGAAATTAAAGACTTTTTAGAACACAATGAAAATGAAAACACAACATACCCAAATCTATGGGACACAATGAAAGCAGTGCTAAGAGGAAAACTCATAGCCCTGAGTGCCTCCAAAAAGAAAACGGAGAGAGCATACATTACCAGCTTAATGACACACCTGAAAGCCCTAGAACAAAAAGAAGCTATTTCACCCAGGAGGAGTAGAAGGCAGGAAATCATCAAACTCAGGGCCGAAATCAATCAAATAGAAACAAAGAGAACCATACAAAAAATCAACAAATCCAGGAGCTGGTTCTTTGAGAAAATCAACAAGATAGATAAACCCTTAGCCAGACTGACCAAAGGGCACAGAGAAAGTATCCAAATTAACAAACTTAGAAATGAAAAGGGAGATATAACAACGAAAACTGAGGAAATCCAAAAAATCATCAGATCCTACTACAAGAGCCTGTACTCAACACAACTGGAGAATCTAGAGGAAACGGACAATTTCCTTGACAGATACCAAATACCAAAATTAAATCAGGACCAACTAGACCATCTAAACAGTCCCATAAAGCCTAAAGAAATAGAAGGAGTCATAGAAAGTCTTCCAACCAAAAAAAGCACAGGACCAGATGGCTTCAGTGCAGAATTCTATCAGACCTTCAAAGAAGAGTTAACACCAATACTCTTCAAACTATTCCACAAAATAGAAACAGAAGGAACACTACCCAATTCCTTCTACGAAGCCACAATTACGCTGATACCAAAGCCACACAAAGATCCAACAAAGAAAGAGAACTTCAGACCAATTTCCCTTATGAACATCGATGCAAAAATACTCAATAAAATTCTTGCCAACCGAATCCAAGAACACATCAAAACGATCATCCACCATGATCAAGTAGACTTTATACTGGGAATGCAGGGTTGGTTCATTATACGGAAATCGATTAATACAATCCACTACATAAACAAACTCAAAGAACAAAACCACATGGTCATTTCATTGGATGCTGAAAAAGCATTTGACAAAATTCAGCATCCTTTCATGCTTAAAGTCTTGGAGAGAACAGGAATTCAAGGCCCATACCTAAACATAGTAAAAGCAATATACAGCAAACCGGTAGCCAGCATCAAACTAAATGGAGAGAAACTTGAAGCAATCCCACTGAAATCAGGGACCAGACAAGGCTGCCCCCTTTCTCCTTATCTTTTCAATATTGTACTTGAGGTACTAGCTCGGGCAATTCGACAACATAAGGAGGTCAAAGGGATACAAATTGGAAAGGAGGAAGTCAAACTATCATTATTTGCAGGCGACATGATAGTCTACCTAAGTGACCCAAAGAACTCCACTAGAGAGCTCCTACAGCTGAGAAACAACTTCAGCAAAGTGGCAGGTTATAAAATCAACTCAAGCAAATCAGTGGCCTTCCTATACTCAAAGGATAAGCAGGCTGAGAAAGAAATTAGGGAAATGACCCCCTTCACAATAGCCACAAACAGTATAAAGTATCTTGGGGTGACTCTTACCAAACATGTGAAAGATCTGTATGACAAGAACTTCAAGACTCTGAAGAAGGAAATGGAAGAAGACCTCAAAAAATGGGAAAACCTCCCATGCTCATGGATCGGTAGAATCAATATAGTTAAAATGGCCATTTTGCCTAAAGCACTATACAGATTCAATGCAATACCCATCAAAATCCCAACTCAATTCTTCACAGAGTTAGAAAGAGCAATTATCAAATTCATCTGGAACAACAAAAAACCCAGGATAGCTAAAACTATTCTCAGCAACAAAAGAAAATCTGGGGGAATCAGTATCCCTGACCTCAAGCAATACTATAGAGCAATAGTGTTAAAAACTGCATGGTATTGGTACAGTGACAGGCAGGAGGATCAATGGAACAGGATTGAAGATCCAGAAATGAACCCACACACCTATGGCCACTTGATCCTCGACAAAGAGGCTGAAAACATCCAATGGAAAAAAGATAGCCTTTTTAACAAATGGTGCTGGTTCAACTGGAGGTCAGCATGCAGAAGAATGGGAATTGATCCATCCTTGTCTCCTTGTACTAAGCTCAACTCCAAATGGATCAAGGACCTCCACATAAAGCCAGACACTCTGAAGCTAATAGAAAAGAAACTGGAGAAGACCCTTGAGGACATCGGTACAGGGAGAAAGTTTCTGAACGGAACACCAATAGCGTATGCTCTAAGAGCAAGAATTGACAAATGGGACCTCATAAGGTTACAGAGTTTCTGTAAGGCAAAGGACACCATTAAGCGGACAGATCGGCAACCAACAAATTGGGAAAAGATCTTCACCAATCCTACATCAGATAGAGGGCTAATATCCAATATATATAAAGAACTCAAGAAGTTAGATTCCAGAAAACCAAACAACCCTATTAAAAAATGGGGTACAGAGTTAAACAAAGAATTCTCACCTGAAGAACTTCGGATGGCGGAGAAGCATCTTAAAAAATGCTCAACTTCATTAGTCATTAGGGAAATGCAAATCAAAACAACACTAAGATTTCATCTTACACCAGTCAGAATAGCTAAGATTAAAAATTCAGGAGACAGCAGGTGTTGGAGAGGGTGTGGAGAAAGAGGAACACTCCTCCACTGCTGGTGGGGTTGCAAATTGGTACAACCACTCTGGAAATCAGTCTGGCGGTTCCTCCGAAAACTGGGCACCTCACTTCCAGAAGATCCTGCTATACCACTCCTGGGCATATACCCAGAGGATTCCCCACCATGTAAGAAGGATACATGCTCTACTATGTTCATAGCAGCCCCATTTATAATTGCCAGATGCTGGAAAGGACCCAGGTATCCCTCAACAGAAGAGTGGATGCAAAAAATGTGGTATATCTACACAATGGAGTACTATTCAGCCATTAGAAACAACGAATGCATGAAATTCTTAGGCAAATGGATGGAGCTAGAGAACATCATACTAAGTGAGGTAACCCAGACTCAAAAGGTGAATCATGGTATGCGCTCACTAATAAATGGTTATTAACCTAGAAAACTGGAATACCCAAAACATAATCCACACATCAAATGAGATACAAGAAGAAAGGAGGAGCGGTCCCTGGTTCTGGAAAGACTCAGTGAAACAGTATTCGGCAAAACCAGAACGGGGAACTGGGAGGGGGTGGGAGGGAGGACAGAGGAAGAGAAGGGGGCTTACAGGACTTTCGGGGAGTGGGGGGGGCTAGAAAAGGGGAAATCATTTGAAATGTAAATAAATTATATCGAATAAAAAAAATTAAAAAAAAAAGAAGTTAGACTCCAGAAAACCAAACAACCCTATTAAAAAATGGGGTACAGAGTTAAACAAAGAATTCTCACCTGAAGAACTTCGGATGGCGGAGAAGCATCTTAAAAAATGCTCAACTTCATTAGTCATTAGTGAAATGCAAATCAAAACAACCCTATGATTTCATCTTACACCAGTCAGAATGGTTAAGATTAAAAATTCAGGAGACAGCAGGTGTTGGAGAGGGTGTGGAGAAAGAGGAACACTCCTCCACTGCTGGTGGGGTTGCAAATTGGTACAACCACTCTGGAAATCAGTCTGGCGGTTCCTCCGAAAACTGGGCACCTCACTTCCAGATGATCCTGCTATACCACTCCTGGGCATATACCCAGAAGACTCCCCACCATGTAATAAGGATACATGTTCTACTATGTTCATAGCAGCCCTATTTGTAATTGCCAGATGCTGGAAAGAACCCAGGTATCCCTCAACAGAAGAGTGGATGCAAAAAATGTGGTATATCTACACAATGGAGTACTATTCAGCCATTAGAAACAATGAATTCATGAAATTCTTAGGCAAATTGATGGAGCTAGAGAATATCATACTAAGTGAGGTAACCCAGACTCAAAAGGTGAATCATGGTATGCACTCACTAATAAGTGGATATTAACCTAGAAAACTGGAATACCCAAAACATAATCCACACATCAAATGAGGTACAAGAAGAAAGGAGGAGTGGCCCCTGGTTCTGGAAAGACTCAGTGAAACAGTATTCGGCAAAACCAGAACAGGGAAGTGGGAGGGGTGGGTGGGAGGACAGGGGAAGAGAAGGGGGCTTACGGGACTTTTGGGGAGTGGGGGGGCTAGAAAAGGGAAATCATTTGAAATGTAAATAAATTATATCGAATAAAAAAAAATGCTCAACTTCATTAGTCATTAGGGAAATGCAAATCAAAACAACCCTAAGATTTCATCTTACACCAGTCAGAATGGCTAAGATTAAAAATATTTCTGTCTTTTACGGTTGAATTTACATACACATGTGCTTTTCGTGAAGTTGACTCTTCTGTCTAGAGTGTCTCAGTAATGGCAGAGCAAAGACTCTAACTCTAATGGATGCTTTTGAAGTCCATGCTTCTCCCTAGCTATAGTGCTTCCTAAAGTATGCAAAAACATCTTCAGGAGCCTGTTGTCTAGCCAGAGCCCCTAGTGTAGGTCTTCTTTATGTTGTGTGGACAAAGTAATGAATACTCATCCTCAAGATGTCTACATATGTGACATGTATAAATGATCTGAATGGGCTCAGCCAGTCTTTGAAGATATGCGTTCAGAACAATGGTTTGGAGGGGTGATGTGAGAACTAGACTCGTAAGTGATGGGCTTTCCATAGGAAAAGCAGCCTGAGTATAAGACTAGTGGGCTCGAACACAGAAATCAATGAGGCTCTATTATGTGTGTTTGTGTGAGCTTGTGGGCTGGTGTGAACATGTTGGGGATGGTGTTAGCATGACTATGTGTGTGGATGTCAGGTAAGAGAAGTGAGTAGATTTATGATATTGTGCGCATGTCTCTGAGGAGCTCAGGGTGCCCCCTTTTGTTCCTGTCCCTGGTGCAATCTTCATGACCAGTCTAACCTTTCATGTGCATCACAGTTCATGAGTTTGTTTCTCCAAGGACTGAGTATACCTAGGAATAGGGGCAGGTGCTGTCAGCACAGCAAGGACAGATTCTGATGGGTGTATCCCTCTTCCTTCCTCACCAGGATCCAGTCTTTGAATCTCCTCATCCAGCCTCCTCTGGGAGACAGTTCTCAGGGTCACATGCCGGAATGATTGTCTCAGCCGTGCAGCCCTAGGCAGAGATAATATTTCATGTGGCTGAGTTCACAACATGGGACATGGGTGGCCTAGCTCCTTTCTCCAGAAGGAGGCATTTAGACACATAGAAACAGTGCAGCTAGTCACCATATCTCTTCCTGAAGTGCCTTCACAAGTGGGGAAGGGACAGGGTGACAGAATATGGCTCCTAAGACCCTCCTTTATGATGATCTTGACCTAATTTGTGAAAGTCTTTTTTTTCTTTTTTTTAAATTTTTTTTATTGAAAAGGGAAGTAAAAACACTTTATGATAAAATTAAAGATTTACATGGAAAATATTTCAGATAAAATAGAAGAGATACATAGAAAAACATGTTAAAATTGACAATTTTCATTGAAAATTAAAGAGTAAAGTGGTAGACATGTAAAACATTGCTAAATTAATTGAAATATGAAATAGAAACATTTTATGATAGAATTAAAGATGTACATGAAAAATATTTCTGATAAAATTGTAAAAAAATGTAGAAAGACATGTTAGAATTGAAGATTATCATGGAAAATTTTATATAGACATAATAATGGTAGGCATAAAAGTATTCCTAAATTGATTGAAAGTGGAATTATAAACATTTTCTAATAAACTTGAAGATTTACATGGAAAATATTTCTGATAAAATTGAAGAAATATATAGAAAAACATGTTAAAATGAAAGATTATCATGAAAATTATATAGATAAAATAATAGGCATAAGGATAATTCTAAGTTGATTGAAGGTGGAATTATAAACATTTTCAGATTAAATTGAAGATTTACATGGAAAAGATTTCTGGTAAAATTCAAGAAATATGTAGACAAACACATTAAAATCAACTATTTCACAGAAAATTTTACATATAAGATGGTAGATATGAAAACTCTTTCTAAATTAATTGAAGGTAGAATTAGAAACATTTGTGATAAAAGGATTTACATTGAAAACATTTCTGATAAAATCGAGGAAATATATAGAAAGACATTAAAATTGAAGATTATCATGAAAAATAATGCAGATAAAATGGTAGACATAAAAATATTACTAAATTAATTAAAAGGGGATTTACAATCATTTTCTGATAAAACTGAAATTTATATGAGAAATATTTCTCTTAGTCTATGTCTTTTTACTGGGGAGTTGAATCCATTGTTGTTAAGAGATATTAAGGAATAGTGATTGTTGCTTCCTGTTATTTTTGATGTTATTTTTATGTTTGTGTGGATATCTTCTTTTGGGTTTGTTGGAAGATTACTTTCTTGCTTTTTCTAGTGTGTAGTTTCCCTCCTTTTGTTGGCATTTTTCATCAATTATCCTTTGTAGGGTTGGATTTGTGGACAGATATTGTGTAAATTTGGTTTTATCATGGAATATCTTGGTTTCTCCATCTATGATGATTGAGAGTTTTGCTGGGTATAGTAGCCCAGGCTGACATTTGTATTCTCTTAGGGTCTGTATGAGGTCTGCCCAGGATCTTCTAGCTTTCATCATCTCTGGTGAGAAGTCTGGTGTGATACTGATAGGTCTGCCTTTATAAGTTACTTGCCCTTTTTCCCTTACCACTTTTAATATTTTCTTTGTTTAGTGAATTTGGTGTTTTGATTATTATGTGCCGGGAGGACTTTCTGTTCTGGTTCAGTCTGTTTGGAGTTCTGAATGCTTCTTGTATGTTCATGGGCATCTCTTTCTCTAGGTTAGGGAAGTTTTCTTCTATAATTTTTTTGAAGATATTTACTGGCCCTTTAAGTTGGAAATCTTTGTTCTCATCTATACCTATAATCCTTAGGTTTGGTCTTTTCATTGTGTCCTGGAGTTCCTGGATGTTTTGGGTTACCAGCTTTATGCATTTTGCATTTTCTTTGACTGTTGAGTCAATGTTTTCTATGGTATCTTGAGCACCTGAGATTCTTTCTTTTATCTCTTGTATTCTGTTGTTGATGTATGCATCTATGACTTCTGAATTCTTTCCAAAGTTTTCTGTTTCCAGAGATGTCTCACTTTGTGATTTCTTTATTGTTTCTACTTCCACTTTTAGATCCTGGATGGTTTTGTTCAGTTCCTTCACTTGATTGTTTGTGTTTTCCTGTAATTCTTTAAGGGATTTTTGTGTTTGTTCTTTAAGGGCTGCTGCCTGTTGACCCATGATCTCCTGTATTTCTTTAAGGGATTTTTGTGTTTCCTCTTTAAGGGCTTTTACCTGCTGACTGATGTTCTCTTGTATTTCTTTAAGGAGTTATTTAAGTCTTTCTTGAAGTCCTCTATCAGCACCATGAGATATGATTTTAAATCCAACTCTTGCTTTTCCGGTGTGTTGGGGTTTCTGGGACTTGCTGTGGTGGGAGAAGTGGGTTCTGATGTTGCCATGTGGCCTTGGTTTCTGTTGGTAGGGTTCTTGTGCTTGTCTTTCACCATCTGGTTATCTCTGGTGCCAGTTGGTATTTTTGTCTCTGGTTGGAGTTTGTTCCTCCTGTGGGCCTGTAAACATGCGTGCTTACTCCTCTGAGCTCAGAAGTGAAAGCACTGCTGGGAGATCACTCTCTCCTGGTGGGTTATGCACAGAAGACTTCTGTCCCAGCTGCTCCACTGATCTTATGCCCTGTGTGCTCCTAGTTGGTCCCCTCCACAGAGAAGGTGGAGAGCTCACCTCTGTGCTCAGAAGTAGAAGTGCTGCTGGGAGATCACTCTCTCCTGGTGGGCTATGCACAGAAGGCTATGGAGTCTCCTGCCTCCCTGACACAAATGGTGGTGGGAAGACTTCTGTACCAGCTGTTCTACTGTTTACAAAAGGCTGTGGAGTCTCCTGGCTCCCTGGTGCCCTGTGAAAGTCTTATGATTCCAGTTTGCCTTATGTGTGTGTGTGTGTGTGTGTGTGTAATGAGACATGGGATGGTCTCTCTGTCTTTGGTCATGTACTTTTCTCTAGGTCATTGGGTGATGGCTACTGGCTACTGACCAGTGTGGAGTCACTGGTCAACATGTATGTGGAAAGGAAGATCTTAAAGATATTCACCAACTATGAAGTCCCATGTTCTTAAAACACTGTCAAGCTTACAAATGACTCATCTCTGTCTGAATTCAGGGAGTGTACTACTTTCATATGAGATATCATATTCAGCCCTCAGGACTATTATTGCACACCAAATCCCATTTTCCAGCTGTTTCTTGCTATCAGGACAAACTCTGAGATCCTGACTTGTGGTAATCTCACTTACTCATCTGTAGAACAGTCTCCTCTCAGTTTATTGTGAAAGAGAAAGTTGTGGTGCATGTGTGTGTGTGTGTGTGTGTGTGTGTGTGTGTGTGTGTATGTGTGTTATGCACATGGACTATATTGGTGGAAAATCCTAATTTTCTGTACAATGGGTGTGCTACCCAGCCTGGTCTTTGGGAGGGGAGGGGATTTTGACTAATTAGAAGACTAGACCAAGTCGAAGACTGCTGGCCCATGTGAGGCTTGTGCTATCTTTGCTTTTGCTGATATGATTTATGTTTACACTGTTTTACCAGTTGGGACCCTCTGTCACTCCCAACTCCCACTGTCTTCTAGTAAGGAAGATTTTCTGGGAACTTTGCAACTGGCAAGCCAGCTCAATGGGAATGTGTTATGGCCTGAGATACACAATGAGCAACCTACCTCTCCTTTTATTTTGTGCATGGTCATGTCCTAGGATATGAGTCCAACTTTAGGGAAGAGGCAGAAATGGTCCCTGACAGGAAGACAAGACTCACCGTCTCCCACGTCTCCACTGCTGTCCACCTCCTGCCTTCAAACATCTGAATTTGTGACCCTGTGACTATAGGACCCACATTTTCATCGCACAGGCGAGGCTGTCCATGCTTTGGCCACAGGGAATGACCATTCTTTTCCCTTGAACTTTACAAGGCCCTCTTGAGTTCTGCCTTCTGTGTTTTCTACTCAGTCCATGATTAATTTCATGATGTGTAACTTTGTGTATTTTAAGGATATGGTAACATGAAAATCCAAGGGTTGGTAGTATCCACACCTTGTAAGTATATTTTTGGAGGAGTGAATAGAACAACTTTTTGTGATTCTGCAAAACTAGAATCATAGCCATATACTTTCCCATTCAGCTCCACACCTAAGCTTTTATTGATACATTTATGATATATCTCAAGAACTTTGTATTGAAAGATTCAAGACACTTTTTTTTAATGATCTATGCAATCTCTCCTTTCAGGTGATGCAGGGTTAGTGAAAGCCTGTGGTTGGCCAGGGAACATGCCCATGTATACAGTTTACAATTGTGTGACCTTGTTTACATGGTTTTACTGTTTCTGTTCTGAAACCACAGCTGAGAGGTTTTATATGTTCAACAACTACAGCAGATCATTTCTTGCAGTGCATAGAAATTCGAGGATCTATGACTCTAGAAAATATAGTCAGGCAAGAGAATTAACACATAATTTGGAAGGCAGAACCTAAAAGGAAAGTATTTGAATTTTTGAATATGTATTCTCTATTCATCATATAGTGTATGAGGAGTTTTGTTATGAGACATATTAGATAAAAGATAGATCAACAAGCATAAAGACCAAAACCTGATGACATACCAGGACAGAAAAGTAGCCTCTTGAAGTGACAGACACAGTAGACTAGGGATTTCATGTGGCTGCAACCTAATACAACTGCTTTGGAGAGAAAAGGACAGGGGAAGGTAATTAGTGTCTTATGAGGCAACCTCACACTTCAGAGGCAACTGTTACCAAAGCTACCCAGCCATTTACAGGTTCTGGAACCTTCCTCCTTTCCTGCTCCATGTTCTAGCATCCACTCATATCCCTCACATCTCCATGTTCTAGAATCTACCATTATCCATCATAGCTCCAAGATCTAGAACCCACCAGTATCTGTCACAGCTCTATGGTCCAGAACTACTGCTATTCCTCACTGTTCCACGTTCCAGCACTGGTCTCAATCTCTTACAGCAGTGTCAGCCCCAACCCCTCACAAGTCCATGTTCCAGCAGGCAAACCCCATCACTACTCAGAGTTCCATGTTCCAGAACTGAGTATCCTAGTCATTCAGTTTCATGGTCCAGTGCCTGATCTCCATTAGTCAGAATCCCACATTCCAGACACTACCCCAGTGCATCCCTTCTCTATTTTAAAGCCCTTATACACAATACCTCCCAGTCCAGTTTTTCAGAATTCACTCCCAGAGCATTACAGTTCTATATTCCTACATGAACTCATGTATATGGTCCAATTACCCAAGCTCCTTAGGCACATCTGCCCTCTTTAATGTAGCAGGTGAGTCCCTGTATTTATAATGTAGAAGTTATATATTATCTTCTTATTTCGTCTATTAGCTGTTCGAGATCTTTAGTTCTGCCTCAACGTCTTTGTCACATATTTTATTGATTTTTTTTTAACCTTTGTAGCACTCTGCTTTGGACCACTTCATGTTTTAGTATATTAGGAAGTGTCTCTGAATGGCTTACTATTGACTTTGCTGTAATTTTCCAGGCTCTGCTCTGCATAGGATGCAGGGTTTTTAAGTCTGCAGAGCTGTTTTTACATCCCTTTGGGTACTACATATGAGGCCTGCAGGTCTCAGAAAAGCACTGTTATTATGAACAACTGTTAAGGTCCTTTTATACTAGGGTATACATTGTAGTAGGTGAGGAGATCCTCTTCCAGTGCTGACAGTCAAAGGTTTTTAGGTGCCCAAGTCTAGTGACTACTAACAAATTAGGTTTATAGCTCTAATCTCTAAAGTGAAATGACCTGGACCCATGAGTTGTTCTTTAGTGACTGGGTCCTAAGGGGATGACGACCAAGAGATGAGAATATAAGAAGATAGAAAATTTTGGGGCTTAGAGGTCTTGCATAAGCTCTAACTGATACCAAGTAAGTTTATTAAGAAGCACAACATCTTATATACAGTTTTAATGGGAGAAATGGGATCAAGCCACCATAAATTGAGTCAAGCAATGTTGCTCAAAGAGAATATAGAATATCTCCAGGGCATCAGAGACTGAGCACATGGCTCTGTGACTGATAACTCTAGTCTCTTTAGGGGGAAAAGAAATTCACAGGAACCTTAATCCCTTTGAGATCCTAGTCCCAGCTCCAGACTGGCTCTTGCTAAGTCTTCCTTTGGACAAGGACACAGAGCTAGGCTTTGTCTTTTCATCGAGGCCTCTGAAAAAGCTTTGGTTTGGTACGGATCTCAACAAGTAAAGGCATCAGACAACAATTCAAGTCTGTAGGAGATGTTTCCAGCTCTGTGTGAGATACATGGAGGCTTCGTGCTGAGGCTATAAACCCTAGCATCCCTGGAACTTTACAGCTAGTGTAGTCCTCAGTTTTCAACAAGAGCCAGGGTCAGAGGCAGCCAGCAGCAAGCAACCAGTACTAGTCTCAAACGAGATTTGGATTTTGGCATCGTTTGTTGGATAGCAACCAATGGTAGAGTCTTGGATAGCCGGTGGTACAGATTTCAGGCCTTGCACTGTCAGGACCCTCAGCCTCTCACAGTGGCCCATGGGACAGTTCTCTAGCCTTTATCTCTTCATGCTTGGCCACTCCCAAGAACTCTTAGTAACCAGAGACCACCCTTCTCTTCTCTGCCTCTTCACAGCCTTCTTTCTTTAGCTTCAGTCTCCTCCTTCTCTTACCATTGCTCTGACTCGACTGGCCCCCGTTTTCCCCAATGCTTCTTTCTGCTCCTTGTTTCCATAATGGCTGCTCTCTGGCCTTCATCCTCACTCAAATCACCATTACTGCTGTAATCACCACCTCTACCACAGCCACCACCTTTACGGTTGCTGCTACATCTGCCTCTTCATGTCCCTGGCTCAGCCTGCTCTGCTAATGATATAGATCAAACATAGTTATAAAAAGGCCATTTGGGAGAAAGCTTTCATTTGGCTTAATGTTGCAACTCTAGGAGTCATACAGGGCAAGAGGGCCTTCCAGCTGCCTGGAAAATTGAGGGAAGCAGTCAGAGAGGGGATGTGACAAAGGTGTTTGCACCAATTAGAGAAGAAATTTATGTAGATGAATGTCTGTGTGTGTATCAGTCTCAGAGCAGGGTAAACAGACTCATCTAGAATTTGTCAGCACTGCTCCTACTTAAAGACCCCTCCTTCCTTCCTTCTTACTTTTTAAAGATTTATTTATCTTATGTATATGGATATTTTGTTTTTATGTACATCTATCTGCACACTAGAAAAGTTCATCTGTTCCCATGAGACTGTGGTTGTAGATGGTTGTGAGCCACCACGGAGATACTGGGAATTGAACTCAGGACCTATGAAAGAGCAGTCATTGTTCTTAACCCCTCGGCCAGCTCTTCATTCCTCTTCCTTTCCTTTTGAGATAAGGTCTCATGTAGTCCAGGCTGCCCTTTCTCTCACTTTGTTGCTGATGATTACCTTGAACTCCTGATACCCCTGTCTCCACACCCCAAGTTTTAGTAGAACCAATTTGTCTGAAATGTTTACAACAAAAATGTAACTCCAGTTGTGGTGCTAATGGGTCCTCTGCAACTACTAACATGTCTGCAGAGTGCTTACAAAGTGTATGAAAAAGCTGGCTGCCATGTTAACAGTGTAGCCAGTTGCCAGTAAAGTGGCTGCCAGGTTGACAAGTCGGCATTCAAGGTTGTTAGGTACAAGGGCAGGGCCTGCCAAATCGCCACTTTTGATGCTTGTAATTATTTGCAGAAAACATTAACAAGATATTTATAATAAAGACTTAACTAAAGCATAATACAAACTAACAATCTTAACATTGGTTAACACTTAATGGTATTTATCAGTCTCAGATAATGCTTATGTTCTGCCCCGGTGTTTCGGCAGGAGTCTTTGATTTATTTCACCATAAGAACATGCAATTCTCCCTTCTTTCACTGATTCATCCCATCTTTTGGAAGAGGGAATGAGACAATGTTTCATTGTGTAGCTCAGAATGGCTGATACTCATTATTGTAGACCAGGATGCTTGGAACTCACTGTGTAGATAGATCAGAACGTCTGGAACTCACTGTGTAGATCAGGATGTCTGGGGAGGACACAGCTTGCTCGGGTGGGGCCGGTCCCGCAGAGCTTAGGTTCCAGTCCTGAGGCCTCTGGCGGGAGCCTTCAGATCTCCGCTTCAGGATCCAGAGGAGCCTAGGCTGCAACACCACATCTCCAGGCCCTGCAAGAGGCCAGAGGGGTACCTGGGAGGCCGGCTGGGAGGAGTCAGTGTGCTCTGGTGAGTCCAGCAGGCCCCAGGTGGGAACCTTCAGGTATCTGCTTCGGGATCTGAACAGCCTGGGCCACGGCACTCAGTCTCCAGGAGGTCAGCTGTGCACCAGAGGCCAGCTGGGAAGAGGCAGCTTACACTGGTGAGTCCAGCATTGACAACAAGACCAACTAACACCAGTGAGAACTAGCTGGCAAGGGCAAATGCAGGAACGTCACTAACAGAAATCAAGGTAATATGGCAGCATCTGAACCCAATTGTCCTTTAACAGCATGTCCTGGATACCCCATCACAACAGAAAAACAAGATTTGGATTTAAAATCACTGGTTATGATGCTGGTACAGGAACACATGAAGGACATATTTAAAGAAATTCAGGAGAAAATGGATCAAAAGTTAGAAGCCCTTACAAGGGAAACACAAAAATCATTGAAAGAAATCCAGGAGAATACAAAAGCCAATAAGGAGGAAACGCAAAAATCACTTAAAGAAATACAGGAGAACTTTGGTCACCAGGCTGAGGTCATGAAAGAGGAAACACAAAAATCTCTTAAAGAATTACAGGAAAACATAAACAAGCAAGTGAAGGAGCTAAGCAAAACCATCCAGGATCTAAAATCAGAAGTAGAAACAAGTAAGAAAACTCAAAGGAAGACAACTTTGGAGATAGAAAACCTTGGGAAGAAATCGGGGGACATAGATGCAAATATCAACAACAGAATACAAGAGATAGAAGAAAGAATCTCAGATGCTGAAGATACCATAGAAACCATGGACTCAACAGTTAAAGAAAATACAAAATGCAAAAAGCTTGTAACCCAAAATATCCAGGAAATCCAGGACACAATGAGAAGACCAAACCTAAGGATTATAGGCATAGATGAGAGTGAAGAAGAAAACTTCCCTAACCTAAAGAGAGAGATGCCCATGAATATACAATAAGCCTACAGAACTCCAAACAGACTGGACCATAACAGAACTACCTCCCATCATATAATAATCAAAACCCCAAATGTACTAAACAAAGAAAGAATATTAAAGGCAGTAAGACAAAAAGGCCAAGTATCATATAAAGGAATACCTATCAGAATCACACCAGACTTCTCACCTGAGACTATGAAAGCTAGAAGATCCTGGGCAGATCTCATGCAGACTCTAAGAGAACACAAATGCCAGCCAAAACTACAATACCAGCAAAACTCTAAATCACCATAGATGGAGAAACTAAGATATTTCATGACAAAACCAAGTTTACCAATATCTATCCACAAACCCAGCTCTACAAAGGAGGGAAACTTCACCCTAGAAAAAGCAAGATAGTAACCTTCTTTCATCAAACCCAAAAGAAGATAACCACTCAAACATAAAAATAACATAAAAAATGACATGAAGTAATAATCACTATTCCTTAATATCTCTTAACATCAATGGGCTCAATGCCCCAATAAAAATACATAGACTAACTGACTGGATACGTAAACAGGACCCTACATTTTGCTGCATACAGGAAACACACCTCAGTGTCAAAGACAAACACTACCTTAGAGTAAAAGGCTTGAAGACAATTTTACAAGGAAATGGTCTCAGGAAACAAGCCAGAGTAGCCATTCTAATATCAGATAAAATTGACTTTCAACCTAAAGTCATCAAAAGAGACACTGAGGGACACTTCTTGCTGGTCAAAGGAAAAACACACCAAGAAGAACTCTCAGTCCTGAACATCTATGCTCCAAATGCAAAAGCATCCTCATTCATAAAAGAAACTTTACTAAAGCTCAAAGCATACATTGCACCTAACACAATAATTGTGAGTGACTTCAACACTGCACTTTCCTCAATGGACCGATCAGGAAAACAGAAACTGAACAGGGACACAGTGAAACTAATTGAAGCTTTGGACCAATTAGATTTAACAGATATATATAGAACATTTTATCCTAAAGCAAAAGAATATACCTTTTTCTCAGCACCTCATGGTACCTTGTCCAAAATTGATCATATAATTGGTCACAAGACAGACCTCAACAAATATAAGAAGATCAAACTAATCCCATGCCTCCTACCAGATCACTATGGAGTAAAAGTGGTCTTCAATAGCAACAAAAACAACAGAAAACCCACCTACATGTGGAAACTGAACAATATTCTACTCAATGATACATTGGTCAAGGAAGAAATAAAGAAATAAATTAAAGACTTTTTAGAATTTAATGAATATGAAGACACAACATACCCAAATCTATGGGACACAATGAAAGCAGTGCTAAGAGGAAAACTCATAGCCCTGAGTGCCTCCAAAAAGAAAATGGAGAGAGCATACACTAACTGCTTAAGGACACATCTGAAAGCCCTGGAACAAAAAGAAGCTATTTCATTCAGGAGGAGCAGAAGGCAGGAAATCATCAAACTCAGGGCAGAAATCAATCAAGTAGAAACAAAGAGAACCATACAAAGAATCAACAAAACCAGGAGCTGGTTCTTTGAGAAAATCAACAAGATAGAGAAACCCTTAGCCAGACTAACCGAAGGGCATAGAAACAGTATCCAGATTAACAAACTTAGAAATGAAAAGGGAGATATAACAACAGGTACTGAGGAAATTCAAAAAATCATTAGATCCTACTACAAAAGCCTATACTCAACACAACTGGAGGATCTGGAGGAAATGGACAGTTTCCTAGACAGATATCCGACACCAAAACTAAATCAGGATCAGATAGATCATCTAAACAGTCCCATAATGCCTGAAGAAATAAAAAGTGTCATAGAAAGTCTCCCAACCAAAAAAAGCACGGGACCAGATGGCTTCAGTGCAGAATTCTATCAGACCTTCATAGAAGACCTAACACCAATACTCTTCAAACTATTCCACAAAATAGAAACAGAAGGAACTCTACCCAACTCGTTCTATGAAGCCACAATTATGCTGATACCAAAACCACACAAAGATCCAACAAAGAAAGAGAACTTCAGGCCAATTTCTCTTATGAATATTGATGCAAAGATACTTAATAAACTTCTTGCCAACCGAATCCAAGAACACATCAAAACAATCATCCACCATGATCAAGTAGGCTTCATCCCAGGGATGCAGGGATGGTTCAATATAAGGAAATCCATCAATGCAATCCACTACATAAACAAACTGAAAGAAAAAAAAAACATATGATCATCTCATTAGATGCAGAAAAAGCATTTGACAAAATTCAGCATCCTTTCATGCTAAAAGTCTTGGAAAAAACAGGAATTCAAGTCCCATACCTAAACATTGTTAAAGCAATATGCAGCAAACCGGTAGCCAACAGCAAACCGGTAGCCAACATCAAACTAAATGGAGAGAAACATAAAGCAATCCCACTAAAATCAGGGACTAGACAAGGCTGTCCTCTCTCTCCGTATCTTTTCAATATAGTACTTGAAGTTCTAGCTAGAGCAATTAGACACCATAAGGGAGTCAAGGGGATACAAATTGGAAAGGAAGAAGTCAAATTATCACTATCTGCAGATGACATGATAGTCTACTTAAGTGACCCGAAAACCTCCACCAGAGAACTACAGTTGATAACCAACTTCAGCAAAGTGGCTGGTTATAAAATCAACTCAAGCAAATCAGTTGCCTTCCTATTCTCAAAGGATAAGCAGGCTGAGAAAGAAGTTAGGGAAATGACACCCTTCACAATAGCCACAAACAATATAAAGTATCTTGGTGTGACTCTAACCAAACAAGTGAAAGATCTATATGACAAGAACTTCAGGTCTCTGAAGAAGGAAATCAAAGCAGACCTCAGAAAATGGAAAAATCTGCCATGCTCATGGATTGGCAGGATTAATATAGTTAAAATGGCCATCTTGCCAAAAGCAATCTACAGATTCAATGCAATCCCCATCAAAATCCCAACTCAGTTCTTCACAGAGTTAGAAAAAGCGATTCTCAAATTCATCTGGAATAACAAAAAACCCAGGCTAACTAAAACTATTCTCAACAAGAAAAGAAATTCTGGGGGAATCAGTATCCCTGACTTCAAGCAATACTAAAGAGCAATAGTGTTAACTGCATGGTATTGGGATAGTGACAGACAAGTGGACCAGTGGAATAGAATTGAAGACCCAGAAATGAATCCACACACCTATGGTCACTTGATCTTTGACAAAGGAGCTGAAAACATCCAGTGGGAAAAAGATAGCCTTTTCAACAAATGGTGCTGGTTCAATTGGAGGTCAACAGGCAGAAGAATGCGAATTGATCCATTCTTATCTCCAGGTACTAAACATCAAGTCCAAGTGGATCAAGGACCTCCACGGAAGACCAGACACACTGAAACTAACAGAAAAGAAACTGGGGAAGACCCTTGAGGACATGGGCATAGGGGAAAAGTTCCTGAACAGAACACCAATAGCTTATGCTCTAAGATCAAGCATTGACAAATGGGACCTCATAAAATTACAAAGTTTCTGCAAGGCAAAGGACACTGTTAAAAGAACAAAACGGCAACCCACAAATTGGGAAAGGATATTCACCAACCCTACATCTGATAGAGGGCTAATATCAAATATATATAAAGAACTCAAGAAGTTATTCTCCAGGGAACCAAATAACCCTATTAAAAATGGGGTACAGATGTAAACAAAGAATTTTCACCTGAAGAAATTCGGATGGCCGAGAGGCACCTTAAGAAATGCTCAACATCATTAGTCATCAGGGAAATGCAAATCAAAACAACCCTGAGATTTCACCTTACACCAGTCAGAATGGCTTAGGTCAAAAACTCAGGAGACAGCAGGTGTTGGTGAGGATGTGGAGAAAGAGGGACACTCCTCCACTGCTGGTGGGGCTGTAAGATGGTACAACCACTTTGGAAATCAGTCTGGCGGTTCCTCAGAAAACTGGACATGACACTTCTGGAGGACCCTGCTATACCTCTCCTGGGCATATACCCAAAGGATTCCCCGGCATGCAATAAAGACACATGCTCCATTATGTTCATAGCAGCCTTATTTATAATAGCCAGAAGCTGGAAAGAACCCAGATGCCCCTCAAAGGAGGAATAGATACAGAAAATGTGGTATATTTACACAATTGAATACTACTCAGCAATTAGAAACAATGAATTCACAAAATTTTTAGGCAAATAGTTTGATCTGGAAAATATCATCCTAAGTGAGGTAACCCAATCACAAAAGAATACACATGGAATGCAATCTCTGATAAGTGGATATTAATTAGCCCAGAAGCTCTGAATACCCAAGGCACAAATTGCATACCAAATGACTCCCATGAAGAAGCATGGAGAGGGTCCTGATCCTGGAAAGGATTGATCAAGAGTTGGAGGGGAATATAAGGACAGAGAAAAAGGAGGGAGGTGATTGGGGAATGTGTGGAGAGAAGAAGGTTTATGGGACATATGGGGAGTGGGGATCTGGGAAAGGGGAAATCATTTGGAATGTAAACAAAGAATATAGAAAATAAAAATATTAAAATAAAAAAATCAATTCCTTATTTTTAGCATCTCATTTTAATTCACATGTAGTTTTGGTAGATCTATTACAAATGACCATTTTAATTAATTTTTAAATCAGATCGTTCTTCATTTTAATTAAGAAGGCTGCCCACCTGTGATCTTTAAAAATTTAAATGCCCAGGACCTGGTTAAATATGAAAGAGAAACCAATTTGGAGTTAGTAAAATTCCCCACTGAGGGAACCCTAAAGTCAGGTTATATTTAGTTAAATCTCTTGTTCTTCTAAATACTCACAAGGTAAAATATTCACACCCCAAGTTCTAGATGTTGGCTTGTTTTTAAACACTTTCTTTTGGAACCCTTGTCTCTCTCCTCCTCCCTTCCCCTCTCCTCTCCTCCCTTCCCCTTCCCTCCCCTCCCCTCCCCTCTAGTGTACAAATGGATACATGGAAATTTCCAGTTTTGGTCTATTTTGAATAAGTGTTCAGAGCATTAATGCCTTTGTGTGATACATGTTTTCATTTGTGTTTAGCAGATTCCTAGTAGAATTGTTAAATGATATGGTAATTCCCTGTCCACTGGATTATAACTAAATCAGGGAGAATTCTTTTGTGATTCCATTATATGGTGAAGTCTCAATGAGATGAGGCAGTTGTAGTCTTAGTAATTGAAAAGGGCTGATTTCTGTCCTTAAACTAAAGGTTCTGTTGCCTAAGGAGAACATGCTAAGTAATTAATGATTACTATAGACTTCTCCGAGCATACTCTCACAGTCGTCATAGTTCATTGTTGTGATACCCAACAGCACACGGAGCACTCATGTGTTAATACACATCTTTTGTGTCTGCCTTTCCAGATTGTTCACAGAACCCTGGCAGCCATGTTGGGAGCTCTTGCAGCATTGGCAGCACTGGCTGTGGTTGGAGATGTAAGTTGTTAGGGTTTGATTTGCTGACTTCCCACCAGATACTGTGCCAGACCCAGGGTGTATTAGTGGTTTCAAATTGTTTTATGTGATGTTTCCATGAGTTTTGCTCATGATTCATAGAGGCATGAGCTGACAAATGTGGTTTAAGAAAGTTGTCACTGTGAAAACACATACTCATCTATGTGTGGTAGTCTTCATTTAGGCTGGAGAAAGTCTCCTCAGGCAGGCATTTACCCAGTGTGGGGCCATGGAGGTGGGCCAGTCAGGGATGAGGCTTTGTTCTGTGGCATTATAGGCCCTGCAGATGCCTATATGTAAAAAATGGCATCCACTTGATAGGAACATGAGGACTACAAGAAGGGCAAGAGGGATCCTGAGTATTCTTAGGAAATGGAGAGGGAATTGTTGCTGGCACTCTACTTGGGGCCTCCCCAAAGCTGGCCACACAGAGAGCTGGATTTGAAAGCAGCTTTAGCATTTGGAGGACTTTTTTCCCTTTTAAAAACTATTGACAGGCCATTCACCTCTCCATTTAAATCATTTAAATACCTATATAGGGAAATGTGCTTAGTTAGTTATTTGTGATATATATTCTTAACTTAAAATGCCATTGTAGAACTAGTCTGAAAGCATCTGTAAGAATTTCTCCTTGTCTGGGTTTGCTATAAACAGATGCTAACCTGAAAGGGAAAATATTCCCACATTCTAAAATTTAGGGATTAAAAAACCTTTTGATTTCTTGTAGTAGTGAGAATGGAACCCAGGGTCTCATGCATGCTAGGCAATACTCTTGAGTCTCAGCTCTCAACTGTTGTTTTCCACGATAGCCGAGTTGTATAAGATGCCCATTTTAGAGTAAACCTGACAAGGGCTTTCATTAGTGAGCAATCTTATCTCACAGGGCAAGGACTTTGTTCTGCTTGGCAGCTCCACCAGGCCGCACTAAGGGTTAAACTACAACATGCAGGGATGGTATTGGTTGTGTGGACTTGAGGGGCTGACTTAGAAGTTGACACTGCTAGCATGGGAAAGTGGAGGCTGCTCAAGCTGAATGCAGTCTGTGGATGTGGGCTGCTGTCTGGGCTGGAGTGAGATTGCCTCTGGTGTGTTTTGTAAAACCAATGAAAATGTTTTGTACAGAGTGGTATGGTGTGGTGGTGCCTCAGGGGCCCATGTTGAGGCATATCGCCCCTCCTGAGGTACCAGTCATACTCCAGGTCTCGTACAGAATAGAGTTTATTAGGGCTTGGAAAGGGGAGCTGAGAAGAGCATAGAGGCTAGGAGGGAGGGAGAGAGGGAGAGGGAGGGAGGGAAAGAGAGGGAGGGAGAGGAAAGGAGGGAGGGAAAGGGAAAGAGAGAGAATGAGAGAGAGGGAGGGAGGGAGAGAGAGAATGAGAGAGGGGGAGGAAGGGAGAGGGAGGGAGAGAGAGGGAGAGAGAGAAAGAGAGAGAATGAGAGAGCAGGAGGGAGGGAGAGAGAATGAGAGAGAGGGGGGAAAGGGAAGGGGGGAAGGGGAGAGAGGAGAGGGGAGAACAAACAGAGGCCAAACAGTCCCCTACCTGTCTATTGCTAGGTAACTGTTGGGCAGAGCCTAGAAAGGAGTGCTAACAGCCTCCGAGTCTCTGAGTCCTGCATTTGTTCTCATAAGTATGGTTCAAATAGTCTATTTCATTTGGATTGCTCTTGGCTTGTAGCAGGCACATGCATCAAGAAGCCCCCTGGGCACTCAGTGAACTGCCCTTTCCCAGGCAGGCAGGCTAGGTCCTAGCAGTCCCTCAGTTCCCTCTTTGTTCTAATGGTACTTGGAGAGTAGAACAGACAGCCTTCAATCATACCACCCTGCTGAGGAAGACCAAACCAGCAATCCAGGCAATAATCCTTCCCAGAGCTTCCAGGATGACACCCCTCCCTTTTTTCATGAATACTTTGGATGTGACAGCTGCACTGGGTGATGAGTGTTGTTCAGCAGTGTGATATAATTCAATTTCAAAGGCAAGTGGATGCAGTGTTTCCATCTTTGGCCCAATATGTGCGCTTGCAGGAAGGGCAGCCCATTTTTTAGAGCTTTGCTCAGTAGGTTGATGCACAGGATTAATTGGCAAATTTGTGCTTTGATTGCAGAGACCCAGCCTGACCCAAGTGGTGGAGTGGATTGATTTTGAGACACTGGCCCTGCTGTTTGGCATGGTAATTACAGTCTTCCCAGCAGGATATGCTCCAAGTCTGGGCCCTTCACAATTCCACAGTTGCTGATCCTATCATTACAGTCACGAAGGCGTATCTCTTGACAGTTAGGGCTTGATTGAGAAGTGTTAATACAGGTCTAACTCATTTTTCCCAGGGAGGAGGGAATGACTGGTTTTGGTCTGAGATAAACTGAGATGAAGTCATCTCTAAGACTTTTGAACAATGAAGTGGCATCATTATTTCCAAAAGTTAGCAATTTATTTGAGTTATTACCCTTAAGATAAAAATATGACACACTTCAAATACATGAACCCTGGAACAATTTTAGTGATTGGGAGAGTGATTTTAATTATATAAAGAAAAATGTCCCTAAGTAATAGTAAGTTCTGTGCTTGTCAGTTTATCACATTGGTAAGCTGTGAGGAACATTGCTAGGTCAGCTTGTAGGAAGGAAAGATAACTCGCAGAGGATTAGCATAGGGCATGACCTGTGAGCCAGTTAAGCCAGAACTAAATGAGGTTTGGCAAGGCCCTGGACCAAAGTGGGAATGATCATATGTTCTTGGGTCATTCTCTTAACAAGGTCTGCATGTTTCACCTACACTGCACCAGGAGGCCCACTTTGTAGAGTACCGGTCACCAGGAGGTGCTGGAGTCAGCTCTAGGTTCCAAAAGGTTGCAGAGCCGTCATCCTCTTTGAATGGGAAGGTGGAACAGAGCTCTGGACTCAGGTTTCAGAGGAGCCAACAACTGTTGGGTACTGAGAAATACATAGGGCTTGGTCATCTGGAGAGAAGAAGGGAATCGTATGTCTTTAACATACTATTTTCTAAAAAGTTAAGCAAATGGTGTAGCAGTTTGCTAGAACTGCTATAACAAAGCATGATATATATGGTGCTCTGGCAAATGAAAATCTATCTCTCACAGTTAAAGAAGCTGGTATCTGAAATCGAAGTATCAGCAGGGAGTTCTACTGAGACTCCTCCTTGGCTGTCTAACTCTCCGTATGCCTGTATCCTCGTTCTTATCAGGCCGCTGTCATACTCAATTAAGTTCCACCTTGATGATCTCATTATAAAGTCAGCTGTCAAATTCAATGAAGGTCTACCCTAATGATCTCATTGTAATGCTTAAAAGTCCTGTCTCTGGGTGCAGCATATTTTTAGGCACCGGCAGTTAGTAGTCCAACATATACATTTTGAGGAGGAGGGACAGAATTCAGCCTATAAAAATGGTCTGATATTCCTTTTTCTCAATTAAAATTGCTCCAGCAGCCACTTAGATCATCTATGCTTCTGATCCTATAATGGCAGTGCACAGAGTGGGTCTTCCTTATTTTCTGGTACTGCTTGGCCCAAGTCCCTGTTCTATTCGACAACGACAGAATGGCTCCCCATAACAAGAGAAGGCCACACAAGCTATCACCCACATGTGGCTACTTATGTTCACATGTTCAGCATGCTACAAACAGCCCCACAGGGGGCTGCTGAGTCAGGAAGCTGTTCTAGATAAAGGTAGTGCTTAGTTAAAGCAGATTTGGGCGTCTTTGTGTTTCATACAGTTTATTTCAAGTATATTGGGCCTACCAACACAGCTACTTTATATATATATTATATATATATTATATATTATATATATATTATATATATTATATATTATATATATTATATATTATATATATTATATATAATATATATTATATATAATATATATATTATATATATATTATATATATATATTTTTTTTTTGTCATTTAAAAAATTCTTTATTTATACCTCAAATGTTGTTCCCTTTCTTGGTTCACCCCTCCCCCCCAAATCCCGTAAGCCATCTCCCCTTCCCCAATCAACCCACCCCCGGTTTCTTGTCCTGGTATTCCTCTACACTACGGTATCAAGTCTTTCCAGGACCAAGGGCCTCTCCCCCATTTGGTGTCCAACAAGGTCATTCTCTGCAGTCGATGTGTCTGGGACCATGGGTAACTCCAAGTGTACTCATTGGTTATCCCTGGGAGCTCTGGGAGTACTTGGTGACTCATATTGTTGTTCCTCCTATGGCACTACAAACCCCTTCAGCTCCTTGGGTCCTTTCTCTATCTCATCCATTGGGGACCCTGTGCTCAGGTCAATGGCTGGCTGAGAGATTCCTTGTCTGTATTTGTCATGCACTAGCAGAACGTCCCAAGTATCAGCTATATCCGGCTCCTGTCAGCCAGCACTTGTGAGCATCCACAACAGTGTCTGGGTTTTGTAACTGTATATGGGATGGATACCTAGGTGTGGCAGTATCTGAATGGTCTTTCCTTCAGACTCTGCTCCACACTTTGTCTCTGTATCTCCTTCTGTGGGTAACCCAACTACTTTATATAACTTCATATAACTCTCACAGCGACCTCACACAATAAAGGACACCCAGAGGTAAAGTGAGAAACTTGAAGTGCAGAGTGGTAAGTCAAGCACAGCTTTCTGTTGTTAATTGAAGGCTTGAACCTGCGCTTACCCATTCCAAATTTAACAGGTAGCAATGTGGGTGAAGGGTAGAAAGGCAGGACTGTGCTGTGGTCTTAAACTCCATGGAGGATGCAGTCTCTGTGTGGGCCTTGGGAAGAAGATAGGGTTTGAGGAACTGAATTCAAAATGGAGCCATATCAGATACCTGCAAGTTTAAAATAAATGAATAAATGGAATGCTATTCCACTTCTTGGCAAATAGGAAACCTTGTAGCAAGTCCAGGCTTGCTGGAATTTCTAGATGATTAAGCACAGAATAAACGGGGCACTATTTTTGTTAGCCCACGGGGCAGCTGTTTTCCTCAATTGTCATCAGTAGAAACATTCTTGGTGCACACAGGATTGGAGGACAACTGTTTCAGTACCAGTGGTCTGGCTTGTCCCTGGTCATCGAAGTTGTAAGGAAAAAAATCGGTTCCATTGTTTTATAAATGAAAATCTGATACAACTTTAAACCTATTCAATGTCTGAGTGCTGCTTATGGGGACAATTGGGTACAATGGTCACTTTTGGACCATGGCTCTCCCTGCTTCTAGCTTCAAGGCTGATTAAGCCATCGGTCTCTTTGATCTATAAAACAGAGTGACGATGGCATTTGATATTTGTTGTCAGGATTAGAGGGGTTGAAAACATAACAATGCCTTGGGTATTAATATGTACACAAGACGGTCTGTAAGAGTTTCCACTCAGGGAGTTCATATGCGGATAATGGAAGTACTGGACAGCCAGCAAGACAGAGCAGCCCATGATACTCAGCTGTCAGGAGCCAGAGTCCAAACTCAGGATGGGTCACTTTGCATCGTTCCAATGTGGTATTTTGCTAAAAGTCTTCGCTGTCTACTTTTTTTTTCTTTATAGATGATCTTAGTAGCCGTATTTTCAGAAACAGGATTTTTTGATTACTGTGCTGTAAAGGTAGGTATAGTATTGCACTTGCTGGCCATACACTAAATAAAATAAATAAATAAATAAATAAATAAATAAATGTAAACATATTTATATATATTTAAAGCAATATAACTATAAATGCAATACATAATTAACAATATTAATTAATTGAATAATACTATTTATTATCCTAATATTATATATTTAGGCAATTAAAATATTTAAAATTCCATATTTCTTTCAAAATGGCTTCAGGAGGCCTGGGGATAATTGCTATGCTAAGCATGATGTGAAGGCAACACTTCCAGCTTTTCCATAAGAAAATGAAGAGGAAATTCAGGGCAAAAATTTCTGCCCTTAAGCATTTGTGTAACAGTGTTTGAATTAGCTGGCTAGGGCTACACATCAAAACCTAATTTAAAAGTCTGAATAGGTCAAACCATCAGCCTCTGCTGGCATTGCCTTTTGGAGACATAGTTTCAATGTTTACTTTCTAGACCTGCATAGTCCTGATTTTTAAATTTGGGGAAATCACTTTTGTTTTTGTTGTTGCTGTTGTTTTAAACTTGTATGGATGATATTTTAATTGGGATTGAACAAAGGGCCTTGCATATGCTCAGTACATATCTCATCATTGGGCTAACATGTTAAAGGTCTTATTTTTTAAATTACAATTATTATTATTTGGTTGACAAATGGTAATCATATATGTTTGGAAAATATAATATGATGTTTCAATGCATATGCATAGAGAGTGTCATGTTTAAATCAAGATAACTATCATATTTTTACAATCATTTTTTTATGGTAACATATTTGAAATTTACTTTCTTTGTTTTTGTTTTTGAGATGAAGTTTCTCTACATAGCCCTAGCTGTCCTAGAACTCATTATGTAGAGTAGGCTGGTCTCAACTCTCAGAGATACGACCAAGTATTGGGATTAAAGTTGTAAGCCACTATACCCAGCTTAAAATTTACTTTTTAAGTTATTGTGAAATATGCACCAGTCACCCTGCTTGTGCGGAAGTTCTCTAAATCCAGCCCTTTTTACTGCACCTTGAACCAGGGTCTCTATTCTCTCCCACCTACTTCTGTGGGGTCAGTTTTCTTGAATTCCACATAGAATGAAATTATATGTTCTTTGTATATATATGCCTGGCTTATTACACTTAAAATAATGCCCCCCAGCTATTATATCGTTATACTTTAATATTATATTATATTACACTTTCAGCTATTAAATAATAGCTGAAAGTAATGGTAATACAAATGGTATTTAATAATAGCTGAAAGTGTAAGGATTGCACGGGGAAATAGTATTTCATGTTTATGAACATGGTGTCTTTATTCACTTGCTGACAAACACTTAGGTTGGTTCCATATCTTGGAAGAGTTCTCTAAAAAACATGGCGCAGGTGTTCACCCCTTCACCATATACATTTGCTGCCTGTGGTTATCCTTTTAGTTCTTTGGAACACATCTGTCTTAATTTCTATAATGTACTAATTTTATATCAGTCTAGAAAGATCCCCTTTCTCCTAATCTTCTCCCATGCTTGGTCTCTTTCACCCAACCTCCTTTCTGCTTTTAAAACAGGGTTTCCTTTAACACAGTCTTGCCTCAGCCTCACTGTATTACGGAAGAGGGCTGACCTCCATCTCCTCACTGCTGGTATGGCAGACCTGAGCCACCACACTGGCTTAGGTGGTGCTGGGGATTGAACCCTGGATCCTGTGCATGCTAACCAAACACTCTACCACTGACACACATTACCAGCTCTGTTACCTTTCATCTTTTAACATGAAAGTCATTCTAACAGGTATGACGCGGTAACTCATCATGGTTGGACTTTGCATTTTAACCAGAACCCTGGACCATCTGTCAATGGGTCTGAAGGTTTGAACTGAACCTTCCATGCATAGCGGATAAGGGGCCGATCTTGCCGTACCCTAGTAGATGAGGAGACCTTGGCACACTCTACTAATGCAGAGGCTTGGTGCTGACCTTAACTTCAGTTTTGGAATTGAAAATTTCTTTTTAAAAACTAATTTCTACAACAAAACTGTGAAAATTCTGAATGAGACTATATTTTGCTCTCCATATCTTGGAGTCGTTAGTGAAAACACAGCTTTTATTGTACAGATGTTCTGATTCTCGCTTGTTCTTTCTTGTATGTGTCCTAGGCATACCAACTTTCTCGAGGAAGAGTGTGGGCCATGATCATCATGCTTTGTCTCATGGCTGCCATCCTTTCTGCCTTCTTAGATAATGTCACTACGATGCTCCTTTTTACCCCTGTCACCATAAGGTGTGTAGAACACTTCCAACATTGAAATTAAGGCCAAGATTGGAGATGATGTGTATTTGTTGGAGATATATGCATCTTCTGGTTCTACCACCTGGTTTCAAGTTTCCTTCCTTATATCTACAAAAAGTTGAGGGATAGTATCCATCCCTTCCTAGACTCCAGCTTACTGAATTCCAGCCCAGCCAGGTCTGGTTTGTGTGACTGTAGAATATAGACAGGTACAGGTGACAGCACAGGGCAAACATACCACCAGAAGTTTGAAGACATGAGCCTTGCTTTCCAGGACATAGACTGTCATAGGGAATATAGGCAAGAGATTTGTGCAGATTGCTAGCTAGGGTACCAAGAGTTTTTGCTCATGATTTCCCACATTTTCATCATCATCCTGTTCATAGAGTTTAGTCTTCAGCAGATCAGGGCCTAGGACTTCCAAAGATTCCAAGACAAATATCATGCAGCTAACCCACAACCAAGGAAGATGTAATTTAGGCAATAATTCAAGTAAGGAGGGGAGAGAGAGGGGAGAGAGAGAGAGAGAGAGAGAGAGAGAGAGAGAGAGAGAGAGAGAGAGAGAGAGAGAAGAGAGAGAGTTAGTTTAAAATCTCTGCAGAAAAGGGAGGGCAGATAAGGGTCTAAGTCAGCAGGCTTAGTGTTGTTTTATTGCTGGTGATTTTTGATTGCCCACCACTCTTTTGACTGAAGGCATCTGATAGCCAATGTCCATTCATCTGCTCCAGGCCCTGTCCTCTCCTGTGGGCCTACACATGGAGCTCAGCACCCTCTCTCTCAGGGCTGTGGGAACAGGCAGAAGGCATAGCATCACATGGATAGCTCAGACTGTGGTGTGTGAACTTAGAAGAATCCTTGTAATTTGTGATATCTGAAGATGTAAATGCTGATGTTCACTCCCTGCATTGCCTGTGTGTGTGTGTGTGCCCCTCAATGTGCCTTCCTGTACAAGTAAATACTTTAAAAGTTTAGCTTGTCGACAGGCCTTATCACTGTCTTACATTCACGGTAGGTTATGTGAGGTGCTCAATCTTGATCCAAGACAAGTCCTCATTGCAGAAGTGATCTTCACAAACATTGGAGGAGCTGCCACTGCCATTGGGGACCCGCCAAATGTTATCATTGTTTCCAATCAGGAGTTGAGAAAAATGGTAAGTAACAGGACAGCAGGGTCGATTTCAGGAAATGTAAACTCAACGGAGCACTCTATGCAGCATCCTTTACTGAGTACTGTGAACCCAGGTTCTTGCTGTCACCTGGTCACAGCATGCACTATTAGTCATACGTAGTTTAGGAGAGAAAAATCATCAGAGGCACTCTACAAGATAAAAGGGCTGCATTTAGGGGCTGTGTTGACATTAATGGGATGGGAGGTGGTTTTGTCACTGAGAACATCAAGGAGAAATGTCTAGGAAATTACAAAGGGTTATAATAGAGGTAAGAAGTTCCAGACACATATGTCTAATAGGCTCAAAGAACTCATCAGCATCCCAGGGCACAGTGCATCTGCCCTTGTTGTTTCTAAAATTATCAGTTCGGGTGCTTCTGATCTTCCTTTCTGTTGCTTAATAAACTCATCTGTAAAGCTTGCCTGGAAACGTCTGCTTGGTGCTGTTGCTTTGCTGTTCTGTCTCCCAGGCTCTCCTTAACTTTACATCCTTTGCAGCTTTCCATTCATTGCTCCATTCTCCTGTTGTCCCACCATTTCTTTTCCTTTTTTTGGTTTTTCGAGACAGGGTTTCTCTGTGGAGCCCTGGCTGTCCTGGAACTCACTGTAGATCAGGCTAGCCTCGAACTCAGAAATCCACCTGCCTCTGCCTCCCAAGTGCTGGAATTAAAGGTGTGCGCTACCACTGCCTGGCGTCCCACCATTTCTAATGGGACAAAACATTGGTGCTTACATTATGAACAGATCCAGAATTACTCAGGATACAGAACTCCTGTCTCCTCAGGCTATTTTTTCCTAAAACTAATAATTATGTTTTATGACCTGGATGATTTAAAGGTAAGTAGACTGGTATATTTAAGTAGTTTTCTCAGGTTACTAGAAGTTTTAATGTTTTTTACTTTTTATTTTATTGTATGGGTGTTTTTCGCCTGCATGTATGTCTGTGTAGCGTATGCATGCCTGGTGCCCTCAGAGGTTAGAAGAGGGTTTCCAACCCCCCAGACAGAAGATAACATTATATCACCTATGACTGGATAGTTGTGAGCTATCATGTTGGTGCGGGGAGTGGGGGGAGTCTGGATCTTCTTCAAAAGCAGTCAGATCCATTTCTCTACCACTCCCAAGCTCATTTTTCTTCTTCTAGTTTTAAAGGAAACAAAAACATTCTCATGAACACCTAAGATACAACTATTTTTCAATCAGACATTTGGGGTATGAATTCTATAGATAAATACATGGGAGGTTGTTGCAATTAGCCTGATATAAATCTATCTCATCTATATCTATATCTATCTATCTCATCTATCTCTAGCTCTATATTTATATGCTGAGAGGTGTTGGAACTTGCCCCCCTTACAGTGGATTACTGAAAGCATGTGGGCCTTTATATCGTTTCCCTGGGTGAGCCTGTCTCATGGCATAGCTGGACTGCTGTGTCCTCTGTGACCATATCCTTACTGCCAAGATCCTTCAATCTCTGAGGTCCCAATGCCTCACAGTACTATAGTATCCTTGACACCCCCCCTTTAAGGCAGTAGCTATTTATGGATGCTGCTTAAATTCTCATACATTATCATTTTCAAGGCTCCATCTCTCCTACTGGGGCTCAATAGATGCTGAACATATTTGCTTAAAAATACACATAAAATAACAAAATAAACTGAAGAGCAAAATTAATAAAGATTGTTGTTGACTTATTCTCTAACAAATTAACCTAGGGGTGATTTTTACCAATATGAAGCACACTCCACTGATGACCATGACACAGAGCCCCATAGGCAGGCAGAGAGCAGGAAGGAAGGGAGAGGCTGCCTCTCTAGGAACCTTGTAGCAATTCCAGAGCTCTGTGTAGACACAGTAGTAGCCAGCAAATGGAAAGATTGCAGATTCCAGCCCGAGATTGTTCCTTCCAATCACAGTAGGTACTTTAGTCAAATATTTAAAAAAAATAGCCATTAAATACCATTATTCAGTGTTTTGACCTCTCTTCATCATGGGTCAACCCCTTAACCCCATGAAAGCAAACTAAGCCTAGTCTGCAGCTAGTTACAATACTCTATTTCTATTTCCCTCTAAGATGGCTTGTAATTCATGTAAGCATTGGCTTTTCAAAAACACAAGATGTATAAAAAGGCTTTAAGTAGCCAGGCAATGGTGGCACATGCCTTTCATCCCAGCACTTGGGAGGCAGAGGTAGGCAGATTCTTGTGAATTTGTGACTAGCCTGGTCTACAGAGGGGGTTGGAGGTGGGGTTCCAGGATAGGCAGAGTGACACAGAGAAACCTTGTCTCAAAGAGAAAAACCGAAAACCAAACCCAAAACAGCTGCAACAAAAGCCTTTAACCATTTCAAAGTTACAAAGTATCAATGTTTGGTTGCAGGACCCTTGTCCCAAGATCACCAGAGCCCCCCTGTGTGTCCAGTCCACACCCTGCCTCAGTCTCCCTCAAGGCCCCCATATCTTTCCTTTCCTCCTCCAGGGCCTGGACTTTGCTGGCTTCACAGCACACATGTTCCTGGGAATTTGCCTTGTTCTCCTGGTTTCCTTTCCCCTCCTCAGACTTCTGTACTGGAACAAGAAGCTTTATAACAAGGAGCCGAGTGAGATTGTCGGTGGGTATGAGCATCTCCTGGGTGTGATCATCTCCTGGGTGTGATCATCTCCTGGGTGTGAGCATCTCCTGGGTGTGAGCATCTCCTGGGTGTGAGCATCTCCTGGGTGTGAACATCTCCTGGGTGTGATCATCTCCTGGGTATGAACATCTCCTGGGTGTGAGCATCTCCTGGGTGTGATCATCTCCTGGGTGTGATCATCTCCTGGGTGTGATCATCTCCTGGGTGTGAGCATCTCCTGGGTGTGAGCATCTCCTGGGTGTGATCATCTCCTGGGTGTGAGCATCTCCTGGGTGTGAGCATCTCCTGGGTGTGAGCATCTCCTGGGTGTGAGAATCTCCCCATGTTGCAGATCTTCTCTGTAGGATTCTTCCTCAAAACCAAAGGAAGTTCTCGTAAGCAGGAGGGTGGTATTCTTCCATAGTGTCACTAGGGAGGTATTTATTTGTTCCTGCGTGCTTAGGGGCAATGACTGTCTGCAGCTCCTCTGCAAGCTGTCCAGTTAGTTGCTCTCTGGATGCTTCAGTCTGAGTCTGCCAAGGGGCTATAAAACATGGCTTGCTTTTTAATCTGCCACCTTGGCCCTTTCTCTCTATATATATTCAAACTGTAAAACAGAGGTTAAATGTAAGTATCATAAAATAGCTTATTATCTTAGGAAGCGGTGGATGGAAAAGCTATCTCTCCTTTTCACCATTAGAAGGTGTCTGAGTTCAGTGATGGGTGAAAGTGCTGTTGTCTCCTTTCTGGCTCCTTGCTGGCTGATTAATCTCTGCTGTGTGACACACCGCTGCTCACTGGAGCTCCCTGCACCCTGGGAGGAGGGGATCTCCTACTGCCCATGCTTTAGCAGATCCTCCACTAGAGGGTGCCCAGCATGGCTGCCTCAGAACCACACCCAGACTGCTATTATTCCAGAGGTCTCTTTCTGAAGTCAAGCCAAGACAGGGCAATTGGCAGAGTTCATTTGTGTTGCTATCCTGTTACTCCACCCTGGCAAGCTAAAAGTGAAATGTTTATTTATAATAGCATACTGTCCAGGAGACAGAACATCCAGGACCTGACAGTTGCATGGTCCCAGCAACTTTGCTGTATCATAACAGGCCACATAGTTTGGAGAGGATAAGCCAGATACTCTTGATTATAGCCAGGAAGCATCTGAGAAGCCATGACAAAGCATGTTAAAACCACAGCAGCGATGCTTAGATTTTGACTGAAAGCAGGGCCAGTGAGAATGTGCTAGGGCTGTTGAGTCCTAGAGTTAAGACATTGCAAGTACAAACGAATAATAATATATCATTATATTATTGACATAATAATAACAATAATAATAATAACTCAGTAAGTGAATTTTAATAGATATAACTTGATCAATGACTTCCTTCTTCAGGAAGAGTTGAAATTGCCTTTCTTGCTTTCATGATGGTTTTCAGAGTTCAGCTCCATCATCTGGTTCTATCATGCTGAGAAGAGTGTGTGTGGAATGTGGGTGGATGTCACCGGTGTGTGACGGACAGGAGGGCGTTTGCTGAGGGCTGAGCGTGGGAGAGACTCTGCACCCTTGGCACCTTTCACTTATTTCTCTGCAGAACTAAAGCACGAGATTCATGTCTGGCGTTTGACTGCCCAGCGCATCAGTCCAGCCAGCCGTGAGGAGACAGCTGTGCGTGGCTTGCTGCTGGAGAAAGTGCTCGCCCTGGAGCATCTGCTGGCCCAAAGGTTGCAGACTTTCCACAGGTACCACAGGATCCTGCTTGGATTTATACCAGGAGCTCCTTACAGGTTGTGCTTAATGGTGGCATTGCACAAGGAACATTCTCTGTTGCATTCATAGGATACCCAAGAGAGTAAAAAAGATTTTTTGATCACAATATTTCTTACACTTTGGCATTAGTGAATTTTCTATTGCTGTAATTAAACATTGTAACAACTTACCGGGTTTATTTGAGCTTACAGTTTGGCCTCGTTACTTGAGATTGCTGGTGAGAAACATCATGTATGACTCAAGGCAAGTTGAAGAGGGCAGGTTATTTCATCTTTCAGTTTATGTCACAGAAAGAAGTCAGGGCAGGAACTCAAGGCAGGAAGGCAAGGGAGAAAATGAAACTAAGTCCATAGAAAAATGCTTACTGGCTTGCTCTCTATAGCAAGAGAGCTTATTTTTCTAAATACAACCCAGAACTGTCTTTCCAGGGTGACACTACTCACAATGGAGTAGGAATTTCCATATTAATCATTAATCAGGAAAATGTCCTGCAATTATTGCTTTACCATTTTTTGAAAAGTTGTTTGAAAAGTGAAGAGAACTATTCCTCTTTCTTCCATGGTTTCTTTTAGAGCTGCACAGGATATGCACAGGTCCCTTTGATGCTCCTTTGTGATATTTAAATGTTTATCCTAATGACCTTTCCTATCCTTCATTTCCCCATGGTTAGTGTAGAAGAAAACAAAGCAGACAATGTGAGCTGACTGTATGGATCCAAAGGAAATTTAATATAAAGGTTGAAACCCATACAGTCGAAGAACAGATTCCTGCAAGTTATCCTCTGACCTTACACACACATTGTCGTATGCAATGGATTACTAACAAGTAATTTTATATATTTCCAAAAACTGAAAAAATATGATTGTACTGAATAGGTATACCTACTTTTCTTGTTATTATTCTGTTAGCAATGCAGAATGACAGCTATCTACCCAAGCATTTAATTATAGTTATAGTATTATATATTATAATAAGTGCTATAACTAATATAAAGATTATTGAAAGTGTGTGTGAGGGTAAGACTGTGCAATACAGCAGATGCCATGCCATTTTATAAGAAGCACTCGAGCACCTGTGGGGTTCAGTGTTCCTGAACAACACCCTGTGGCCCTAGTCATTCTCACACACCGGCATGTATTCTTTGTAAAAATTTTTTTATGATTGTTTCCACATTTTCTTCCAGTTTTCAGATCATTATTTTTGTTCTTTTTCTTTGGGAAACACAAGGCGAATAGCTTCCCTAGTCACCTTCATGGATTTGCTGTCCCTTACACAGCTGTGCCAGAATCCACAGACATATCTAGGTTTCCACAGCTGTCAATGTCACCTTGCTAATCTCACGAAGCATCGAGCTTTCTGCAACAGAGAAATAATGAGAGTCCTTTTTCTCTTATAGACAAATTTCACAGGAAGACAAAAATTGGGAGACCAATATTCAAGAGCTACAAAGAAAGGTATCTTGTCTTCTTTTCTCAAGGGATTCTGAATCATGAGAAAGAGTGCTTGTTTTTCCTTTTAGATGTTATTATCATTTCTAGTTGTTAATGCTAATTATAGAGCATAGTAAGGCTTGGCGAGGCATCTGGGTGCAGATGTGCACGGGCTGTGGTCATACCAGCCCATCTGCATTGTTCGTCATTTCTGTGTTTTGGCCCCTTTTCTTTCTAATACTTAAGTCTTTGTTAGGGTTTTACTGCTGTGAACAGATACCATGACCAAGGCAACTCTTATAAGGACAATTGAGGTTGGCTTAGAGGTTCAAAGGTTCAGTCCATTATCATCGAGGTGGGAGCATGGCAGCATCCAGGCAGGTACGGTGCAGGAAGAGCTGACAGGTCTTCACCTGAAGGCCACTCGGAGAAGATGGCTTCTCTGCAGCTAGGTCAAGAGTATTAAAGGCCACATCTACAGTGGCATACCTATTCCAACAAGGCCACACCTACTCCAACAAAGCCACACCTACTCCAACAAAGCGCCACCCCCTGGTTCAAGCATATACAAACCATCACACTAAGATTCAGTTAATGATTGAAAATCATTGTTCTTTTTATTCCTGTAGCTTTAGATGAGATATAATTTATTTAAATGTCAATGAGAAAAATCATTTTGTAAAATAGGAGGATTTTTTTTTTCAGGAAATAACAGTATACGTATACATATATATGTCTGAAAGATGGATTCCAAGTGTGCCCTGAAAAGGCATAGTGGCCACCACTTGAGCCAGCTTCTGCTCATTAGTTCTCTTAACCCAGAGAGTATACAGGGCATGAATTTTTGAGTGTAATGTAGGAAATGGTTTCTTAGGCATAGATGTGAGCTGGGTGTATCCTGACATTATGAGTTTGACTTCTGGGCAGAGATTTGCTTCTATTTTCTGCCCATTTTCCTGCTGCAATGAACTGCCTGTGGGGCACAGCACCTCGGAGGGACTCATAGGAAACAGAATCCTCATTGCCTCTGACTCTGGGGTTCCTTCCCCATCCTCTCTCCCCCTTGCCTCTGAGAGGGTGCTCCCCCCCAGGTATCCCTTTACCCTGGTGCATCAAATCTCTGCAGGATTAGGTGCATCCTTTCCCTCTGAGGCCAGACAAGGCAGTCCTCTGCTACATATGTGCCAGGGACCTTGGACCAGCCTGTGTATGCTCTTTGGTTGGTGGCTCAGTCTCTGGGAGCTCCCAGGAGTCCACGTTAGTTGATGCTGTTGGTCTTCCTGAGGGGTTGCCATCACCTTCAGGTCCTGAAATCCTTCCCCTAACTCTTCCACAGGGGTCCCTGACCTCCGTCCAATATTTGGCAATCATTAAAGGCTAGGCTCACAACAAAAAATTGTTCTAATTTCTAAAGGAAGCATTTATAGTGATTCAAATCATATAGTACTGTGGACATACTTCAAGAATCAGAAGACTGTACTGGAAAAATGAGTTGTGTTTTTTTCTCTCAAAGCACAGGATATCAGACAGAAGTCTGCTTATTAAGTGCCTGATGGTGCTGGGATTTGTCATCTCCATGTTCTTTCTCAACTCCTTTGTCCCTGGCATTCATCTAGATCTTGGTGAGTCCAATAGTTTGTTAACTTTTGTTTTGCATTTGATGTTACAGTATGGGTGAGGTTTCTGAGTCTATTCCCAGATGATAACAGTACCAAAAGCTGCTGTTTGCGGAGATGGCTGTGGGCAGCCCTCAGCAGAAGGAAGAAAGGAAAGCTCTCTGGGTGACTTCTGTCTTTGTTGGGAGGGAGAATAGAACTAAGCTGTCCACCTATAGCCCCTTCAGGGTTCAGTGTGAGAAGGGATTGATAGTGTCAATCCTATCATGCTTGCTAACCATGTTTTAAAATGGTTCTTAGAAGAGCCCAAAAGTTACATCAGCAAAACTAGTTTTGCCTTCAGCACAGGGTGATATTGTCAGCAAAGGAACAACTGTGAGGGCCTGGAAAATTGGGGGAGCTTCACTAAGTGAGGTGACCTGTTTGGCCATAAATACTTTCCCATGCAGTGAGCTCCTCCGCCCACTCTATCCCTTTGGTTCTCCTCACTGTCAGCACATTCTCTTTGGTGGTTAGCCTGTGCCCTTCTCCAGTTCTGGGTCAAGGTCCCACCTGTGTTCAGGGGAGAAATGGCGCTTTCAGGTTGAAATTTCTAGTGCCCCGCCTCTCCACAAACATCTCATACTTGCCCATAGACTTCATGTTATTTCACGGTGATGTCTGTGTCAGTACTAGAAACAAAGCAAACAAAATATACTTGTAAAAACCACCTCATGTGAAAGTACAGACCAGCGAGAAATAGATGTTTGATGCAGTGTCCAGGTTACCAGTAACCTGGGCTTGGCTCTGAGTAGGCAGCTGTTTTTCTTTCTATCTTTCTTTCTTTCTTTCTTTCTTTCTTTCTTTCTTTCTTTCTTTCTTTCTTTCTTTCTTTCTTTCTTTCTTTCTTTCTTTCTTTCTTTCTTTCTTTCTTTCTTTCTTTCTTTCTTTCTTTCTTTCTTTCTTTCTACAAGAGAGCTGGTCCTTTTGGCAATCCTTCCTGAATCCCAAGGAAAGAAAAAGGCAGTGTTAGCAATGACATGTATCTCAACTGTTTTAGTGGAGCTACAGCTAGAAATTGTTAACATGAGATTATTTTGATTATACCCAGACAAGTTATAATTTTAACATTATGAACTTTTAATCACAAAGAAGATCAAGTAAGCATTGATAAACAAATAAAGTGGAACTGGTATAAACAAGTGAAGACCTTCCATTAGAGAGTTCTGTGAGCACCCAAAAGAACTTTACGACAAGAACTTCAGGTCTCTGAAGAAGGAAATCGAAGAAGACCTCAGAAAATGGAAAAATCTGCCATGCTCATGGATTGGCAGGATTAATATAGTTAAAATGGCCTTCTTGCCAAAAGCAATCTACAGATTCAATGCAATCCCCATCAAAATCCCAACTCAGTTCTTCACAGAGTTGGAAAAAGCAATTCTCAAATACATCTGGAATAACAAAAAACCCAGGATAGCTAAAACTATTCTCAACAGTAAAAGAACTTCTGGTGGTATTTGTATACCAGACCTCAAGCAATACTACAGAGGAATAGTGTTAAAAACTGCATGGTATTGGCACAGGGACAGGAAAGTGGACCAGTGGAATAGAATTGAAGACCCAGAAATGAATCCACATATCTATGGTCACTTGCTCTTCGACAAAGGAGCTGAAAACATCCAGTGGTAAAAAGATAGCCGTTTCAACAAATGCTGGCTCAACTGGAGGTCAGCATGCAGGAGAATGCGAATTGATCCTTTCTTATATCCTTGTACTAAGCTTGACTCCAAGTGGATCAAGGACCTCCACATAAAACCAGACACACTGAAACTAATAGAAAAGAAACTGGGGAAAACCCTTGAGGACATGGGCACAGGGGAAAAGTTCCTGAACAGAACACCAATAGCTTATGCTCTAAGATCAAGAATTGACAAATGGGATCTCATAAAATTACAAAGTTTCTGTAAGGCAAAGGACACTGTCAAAAGGACAAAACGGCCACCAACAAATTGGGAAAAGATCTTCACCAACCCTACATCTGATAGAGGGCTAATATCCAATATATACAAAGAACTCAAGAAGTTAGACCCCAGGGAACCAAATAACCCTATTAAAAATTGGGGTACAGACCTAAACAAGAATTTTCACCTGAAGAAATTCGGATGGCCGAGAAGCACCTTAAGAAATGCTCATCATCATTAATCATTAGGGAAATGCAGATCAAAACAACCCTGAGATTTCACCTCACACCAGTCAGAATGGCTAAGATTAAAAACTCAGGAGACAGCAGGTGTTGGCGAGGATATGGAGAAAGAGGAACACTCCTCCACTGCTGGTGGAATTGTAAGATGGTACAACCACTCTGGAAATCAGTCTGGTGGTTGCTAAGAAAAGTGGGCATGACACTTCCAGAGGATCCTGCTATACCTCTCCTGGGCATATACCCAGAGGATTCCCCAGCATACAAAAAGGACACATGCTCCACCATGTTCATAGCAGCCTTATTTATAATAGCCAGAAGCTGGAAAGAACCCAGATATTCCTCAATGGAGGAATGGATACAGAAAATGTTGTATATATACACAATGGAGTACTATTCAGACATTAAAAACATGAATTCATGAATTTTTTCGGCAAATGGATGGAACTGGAAAATATCATCCTAAGCGAGGTAACACAATCACAAAAGAATACACATGGAATGCAATCATTGATAAGTGGATATTAATTAGCCCTGAAGCTCTGAATACTGAAGATACAATTAACTTATCAAATGATTTTCATGAAGAAGGAACAAGAGGGCCCTAATCCTGGAGAGGCTTGATCCAGCATTGTAGGGGAGTACCAGGACAGAGAAAAGGGAGGGGGAAAGACAGGAGAATGGATGGAGAGAAGAGGGCTTATGGAACATATGGGGGGGGGGGACTGGGAAAGGGGAAGGCTTTTAGAATGTAAACAAAGAATATACACAAAAATATAAAAAATAAAAAATATCTGAAATAAATGTAATGTAAAAATGAAAAAAAAAAAGAATGGAAGTGACTAATTCAGGAACTTGGAGGCAGGAACTGATGCAGAGGTCAGGGAGGAACACTGGTTTGTGCCTCATGCCTTAGTCAGCTTGCTTTTTTATACCATTTGTGACTATCTACTCAAAGGTGGCACCACCCAGTGTGGAATGGGCCTGCCAACATCAGTCATCAATCAAGAAAATGGTTCCCTCTTTCAAAAATGACTCCGGCTTGTCTTGAGTTCACATCAGAAGTAGTCAGCACACTAAGTATTACGCAAACCAAAAGTCAAATAATATAAAATAGCATTATATAACATCATGATATTGTATAATGTAATGTCATATAATACAAAATGATGTCACTGCAATGACATGTATCATGCAACAAGACATGAAAACTTCAAATCCATTATGTACTATGTCAATGTAGTGGGACATAAAACACATATTCTTATATAATGCAAAATAGTTTTGTGAACTGTGTATCATGTAATGAAATGTGACATCATCTGACACATCCCTTCTTTGAAGTATCAGAACCTGAGCCCAGCACTGACTCAGTATTCTTATTTTTTAAATTTTCATGGAACAAAATTGACTTTTTTGCATAAAATTGTATTTATCTCAATACCCATGGAGATTTATTCAACTACCAATAAAAGTCAGAGTATAATCCGCAAAGCCCCTGTGCTCACTTTTGTGGCTCTTTTCCCTTCCCATCAGCAATAGATCAGTTTCCTTTTTGAGAACCTCATGTATGTGGAATCAGCTGATAGGTAACCTTCTGAGATGAGCTTCTCTTACTACTCCATGACACTGTATGGCTGGATCCTTCCATGTTTCAGATTATATCAGAAGTTTGCTTCTTGGATACTGAGAGATATTCAGTGGCATGGAGGAACCAGGTTTTTGCATCATTTTGCACGGGGTGGTGGTGGTGGTGGGTGGGGTGGGTGGGGTGGGGGTGTGGGGTGTGGGGTGGGGGTGGGGTAGATCAGCCCAACTGTGAATAGAGCTGGTCCAAATGACCACAAACTTAAGGATTAGTCTGAATTTCAACTTTCAATCTTGGCTAAATTATCTAGAGGTGAGACGGTTGGTCATAGATGTATATACCATTCACTGCAAAAGAAATTGCCTGAGTTTTCCACAGAGGCTGTTAGTTCTGCATTCCCACTCTGAATGCCCCATAGCCTCAGCAGCACCAGGCAGCATGAACACTCTTCCTTAGGGCTAGCCTGGCACCCATGAGGTGTCTCCGGGTATCATTCAGCATCTGTATTGGAGCAATTTATTTGTTTGCCTTTGAGGGAGTATTTTTAGCTACAACTAAAGCAATTTACTCTGTTTGTCTTTGGCATCAGAGAGGAGTGTGGGAATGGTTATAGGCTGCCAGCAGAGGTCAGATGAGGACAGGCTTTGAGGGGTGCATCTGATAGAAGCTACTGTGCATGGGCAAACCTGCTTGCCCCTCAGTCACCATACATCCCCTGCACCCCATCCCTGCCCTGCAGCTTCTCAATCAGTTTATAGAATCTGTTTTGGCTACACACAAAGAAAAACCCATTTTGAGCTTCAGATTCTCACATGAAGCACCTGATTGCTGTAGGCAGTGTTACTTCCCAAACATTGGAAATGCCAGCTGGGAGGATGGCGTAATTTTTAGAGGAAAGAGTTCATTATAGCTGGACAGACAGACATTCTCCAAACCTTCTAACACATTTATTAGTTTCTCTAGTGTCTGGTCAGTCTACGTATCTCGTGGTATCTTTAGGAGACTGATTCTGCCACTTCCTAGGAAACGTTACAAAAACGTTTGGCTGCTTAAGATCCTTAAGATGGTATGTGTTTGCACATAGCCTAAGTGTATTCTTCTCTGGGCTTTAACTCACCTCTAGATGACTTCTGTTTCTCCTTCTGTTTCTTTATCTTCTTCCTCCTCCTCTTCTTCCTCCTCCTATTCCTCCTCCTCCACTTCCTCCTCATGCTGCTGCCACAGTACTCACACTGCACCTCACAGATGCAGGCAAGTTTTCTACCACTGAACTACATCCACGGCTACTCCATTTAAAATTCTTATTTTGAGACAAGTTCTCACCAAGTCACCCAGGTGAGCCTTAAACTCAGTATAGTCCACATTAGCATTTAATGTTTCATTCTCCTGGCTCAGCCTCCCAAGGATTGCTTTGCTGATAGTATTCCTCTTGAAGCACAACAGTTTTCAATCTGGGGAAAGCCCACTTTACCTCTTTTTTTTTTATTTATATCATTAGTTTATTTACAATTTTTTCTAGTATAAGAGTTCAAGAGTTTCATCCAATTTTCAGGTCATATCTCTTAAACTTTCTTCATTCTGTTAAAGGGATGAATTAAATATCCTTATTTTTTAAGTAGCTGGTGTCTTACTATAAAGAAAGGAGCGGCAAATCCAGATCCAAAGTACATGGTCATCATAGCCAGTAACCGCCACTTGTTTTCCACTGAAAACGGCAAATTCTTCCCCGGACCCTCCTCATAGTGGCTGCGACGGACCACGGAGGTGGTGAACCTCCAGACACTCTGGCCCAACATGCCGCTGCTAGTTCTGCGAGGGACGCAGACACGGAAGGCGCGAGAAATGGCCGTACCACCACACTCTTCCTTCTTCACTATCCTCTTTACCTCTTTTTAATACTGTGATTTTGGTGTTACACGTAGCTGACTATTGCCTATGCAAAGGTCTTGAGGATATATAGCTTTCTGTTTTAGCTTTAGACTCTTAACAATTCGTCAGTCATCAAACCATTGCCTTTGTTTACTGCAAGAAGAGAGATGCTGTCTTCATAAAAAGCATGGTGATTATGAACACAGCTCTATGTGATAGAACCTTATTCATATTTTTTTGTATCAGGATCAGTAGTTTCTATGTTTTAGGAATTTGGCCATTTGATGTGAATTAAGAGAAAAGTTTTAATTGTTATCTGAGAAGGTTAATCTGGATTTCATGCGGGTTAACACCACTGAACTTTGTAGTGTTCTGAATAGGTTAATTAACAATTATGGCCATTTATGCCTCAGTGACTCTTCTCATCACTGTGACAGACTATCTGGCAGAAGCAATTGAATGGATGAATGATTCATTTTGAGTCTCACTAAAAAGTTACAGTCCCATGTCTGGGAGAGGCAAGGCACATGCTGGCATTGTCCATGGTGGCCAGGAACTTTATTCTGTGTGTGTGTGTGTGTTTTCTTCTTTTTTTATTTATTCTTCTGTCATATATTACACCACGGCTGTGCTTTCTCTTTCTTCTTCTCCCATTCTCTGCACACCACAACTCTTCTTTTCTAGATTCACTCCTTGGTTTCCCTTTAGAAAATAGCAGGCCTCCTAGAGATTGTAACCAAATATGGCAGAACAAGTGACAATAAGACTAGTCATAAATACTCATATGAAGACTGGAGAAGGCAACCCAGTAGGAGGAAAGGGGTCCCCAAAGCAGGCAGAGCCAAAGACAGCCTCTGCTCCTACTGTTAGGAGTCCTACAAGACGACCAAGCCACACAACCATAACATGTATGCAGATATCCTAGGTCAGACTTATAAGGCTCCCTGATGATTGCCTCAGTCTTTGTGAATCTACAATCCTTCCTCTCCCTCTTCTACAGGATTCCCTGAACTCTGCCTAATGTTTGGCTGTGGGTTTTTGCATCTGCTCTTATCAGTTGCTGGATGAAGCATCTCTGATGATGATTATGCAAGGCTCCAGTCTAGGAGTATAGCAGAATATCTTTCTGAATCATTCCATTGACTTTATTTTAGCCAGTCATGTTTGGTTCTATTCTAGACCTGCGGGCTATCCCGATTTGGTTCCTGGCCTTCCAGGCAGGGTCATGCATGGGCTCCCTCTTACGGCGTTGGTCTCACGTTGGACCAGTCATTGGTTGGCCATTCCCAAGTTCTATGCCACCTTTACCGCAGCACATCTTCTGGACGGGACAAATTGTAGGTTGAAGGTTTTGTGGCTGAGATGGTCTTCTAATTTTTTTGTCTTCTTCTTGGTGGAGGGGAACTTTATAGCATGGCTTTTTCATATCTAAGCAAACAAGGAAAGAGAGATCTTGGCTTAAAAGTAGAGTATCCCTGAAAGGCCCATGCTAGATAGGCTCCATACTCAAATGGCTCTACAACCTCCCAAACAGCATTATCAACTGATGACCAATTTTTTAACATGTGAGCCTATGGTTTGCATTCAAACCATAATAATTTAGCTAAATATTTGTCAATTTTGTTGATTTTTTTCAAAGAGCCAATTTTTGTTTCATTGATTATCTTCATTGTTTTGTCTGTTCCATTTCATTTATTTCCAATATAATATTTACCATTTTCTTTCCTATGCTTACTTTGGGCTTACAATGTCCTGTTTTTAGTGTTTTAACATCAAAGTTTAAGTGATTGCATGGAAACCTTTCAGAGCAGGTCGGTCGCCTTATGTCATTACTGCCTTATCTGTTCCCAACAATGCTGCTCTACTGGCATTCCATTTCTACTATTTTAAGGCATTTAACATTTTATTTTTGAGTTTTAAGAAAATTCTATTAAAAGGTTTTAAGAACTTACAGTGCACAATGTTTCACTTACCCACATTTCTGTAGTTTCCAAATTTTTCATCATTGATTTTTGATTTTCATTCTGGTTTAGATATATAATTTAGCATGATTTCAATCCTTATAAGTTTGTTGGTATTTGTTATGGAATAATATGTTTTAGGGAATTTTCCCTATGTGTGTGAGATTTTATATTTGACCTGTGTTAAATGTGCAGATGTTTCTTAGCTCTAGTTTTCTCCTTTATTCATCCACACTGTCTCTGTTCTTGTTGATCTGTTGGCATTACTGAGATAAGGACATTGACATCTCCAAAAACCATTGGATGGTTTATTCAGTTCTGTCACTTATGCTTTATGTATTTGAAAACTTTGTTGTTAGAGACATTATGGACTTGTCATATTTTCTTGGTGGATTTTCTTCTTTGCCAGCATATAAAATACTCTTCAGCACCAGTTTCTTTCATTTTGATGTTTTTGTTATCTGGAATCAACATAGCCAGTCCAATTTTATTAACTTACTTACTCTTACTAACGTACATTTTGTTTTACCTCTAATAGAATTGAGTCCATGCATAGTACATACTGAGTAAGTGCTCTGACATGGAGATGTATTTTTAGCCCTTGGGTTTTAAAGACAGTGGCTGATAGCCTGGCCTCAAACGCTATGAAGCCTGGGCTGGTTTTGAACTCATGATTCTCCTACCTCAGCCTCCATATAGTTAAGTGCTATCACATGTAGCTTATGGGTTTTACTTTGAGTGTCGTTTATTTTGTATGTCATTTTCCTTACTTTTATTTTCCATGTACCTGAGCACAGCATATATTTAAATCATTCATGTGCCAGTATCTACCTTTTGTTTGAAATACTTAAAATTTCATATTTAATTACTGAGATAACATAATTTAATCTATAGGCAGTGCCATGCAGGGCACTTAGGGAACTGGCAGCATTGGCGCACACTGGTATCCGTTTGATTGCAGTTTGCAGGGTCTGCCATGGAGTCAGAGCAGATACAGGAGGGACAGATGCAGGCTGCAGAAAACCCTCACTCTGAGTACGGGCTCACAGACAGTGTTGAGAGAATAGTTGAAAATGAGAAGATTAGTGCAGAAAAGTCATTGAAACAGAAGGTGGATCTACAGTCCTTATGTACCTGTGCATACCTGGACCAGACAGTCATGTCTGTGTTATTACAGGGATTTGCTGTGCTGGAAAAGGAAAGACCACCAAATCCCATTGAGTTTCTAGCATTTTATCTTTTAAAAAAACAAGGCACAGTTTGAAGAGTGAAATTGATTCTTGGGAAGAAAAGAAACATTTGGTTGCTACTGTAGATTCACATGACTACAAGGCAGTTTTCATTGCCATGATTCCCCCCATCTAAGAACTTTCAGGACCAAAGAACTCACTTCTGGAGTTGCAGAAGAGGGCATATCCCTGTCTGATTTAATCACCATACTTATTTAATGAGTATTATCTGTGCAATTTTTTCAGATTGTTTTGCTTTGTTTTTAACAAGACCTTCAAAATAAACTGTTAAAACACCTTAAAAAAAACAAGTCTGACACTGGGTAGTTTATTTCAGGCATATTTAAGCACAACACAATTAGGATAACCATTTTCTAGTAATATTAAACTCAAATCTGTGTATACAACAAAGCTTAAGACATGATTACTTAGAAATTTGTAATGTATAAATGACATCTTCCATAGAGATAAGTTGTATAACTTAACTTGGGAAACAGGCTGAAGGTAGACAGCTCATGATAAGGATCTGGGAGAGGATAACACTACAGATTGGTTGAGATAAATGTGAGAGTCTGTGGGAGCCAGGTGTGGTCTGGCTATACAGACAGTGCAGAGGTCACCAGGCTATGAACCACAACTACTCCGGCTTTCTGGATAGAAAGTAGGGAATACATCATTTCCTTTGAAGAAACAACCCTGAGTGTTTAATATTCGTGGTTTCCTTAGTACTTATCTTTTTTTTATTATTATTATTCGATATAATTTATTTACATTTCAAATGATTTCCCCTTTTCTAGCCCCCCCACTCCCCGAAAGTCCCGCAAGCCCCCTTCTCTTCCCCTGTCCTCCCACCCACCCCTTCCCACTTCCCCGTTCTGGTTTTGCTGAATACTGTTTCACTGAGTCTTTCCAGAACCAGGGGCCACTCCTCCTTTCTTCTTGTACCTCATTTGATGTGTGGATTATGTTTTGGGTATTCCAGTTTTCTAGGTTAATATCCACTTATTAGTGAGTGCATACCATGATTCACCTTTTGAGTCTGGGTTACCTCACTTAGTATGATATTCTCTAGCTCCATCCATTTGCCTAAGAATTTCATGAATTCATTGTTTCTAATGGCTGAATAGTACTCCATTGTGTAGATATACCACATTTTTTGCATCCACTCTTCTGTTGAGGGATACCTGGGTTCTTTCCAGCATCTGGCAATTACAAATAGGGCTGCTATGAACATAGTAGAACATGTATCCTTATTACATGGTGGGGAGTCTTCTGGGTATATGCCCAGGAGTGGTATAGCAGGATCTTCTGGAAGTAAGGTGCCCAGTTTTCGGAGGAACCGCCAGACTGATTTCCAGAGTGGTTGTACCAATTTGCAACCCCACCAGCAGTGGAGGAGTGTTCCTCTTTCTCCACACCCTCTCCAACACCTGCTGTCTCCTGAATTTTTAATCTTAGCCATTCTGACTGGTGTAAGATGAAATCTTAGGGTTGTTTTGATTTGCATTTCCCTAATGACTAATGAAGTTGAGCATTTTTTAAGATGCTTCTCTGCCATCCGAAGTTCTTCAGGTGAGAATTCTTTGTTTAACTCTGTACCCCATTTTTAATAGGGTTGTTTGGTTTTCCTTAGTACTTATCTATGAACACAAGACCATCCTCCAATGTCTTGGCTTTTATTCTTCCATTTGTTTTTGTTTTTTGTTTTTGATGCTTCCCAAGCACTATTTTATTTCCACATTACTCTTATTTTTGAGTTATTTTCTTAATCATTATTATGGTTATTACAAGGAACAAATTAACTTATAACATTATATTTCAGGTCAGCATTAATTTAATTTTGATAGTTTGGAAGAACTTTGCTCTTTATTATTTTTCATCTCTTTCTGTTTTGTGCTATTTGCTACATAATTTTAATCTTTATATATCTTATGTTCAGTTTTGTAATTATTATTTTAAGATGACATATTTTAAGTAACATGAATGGTCAAAAAGATTATATCTATATTATTTTTATTTATATAAATGTTCCCATGAGTTATTTATTCATGTGGTTGGAGTAAGTTTCCAAATGGTTTTCATTTAAGACTCAGGGCTTCTATTTGTACACCTTAGATGAAAGGTAGTCATGTCTTTCCTGGTTTTTGTTTATAAAGGAATGCCATATCGTCTTTCATTTTGAATGGCAGTTTGGTTGGGTATAAAATTCTTGATTGACAATTTTAGTTTTCAGCACTTTGATTATATATTTCCAGGGTCTTCTGGCATCAGTATTGTGTGATTGTTAATTTTATTGAGTTACATGGTTAGTTGCTTCTCTCACTGACTCAGAACTTTCTCTTTGTGCCTGTCTTGTCTTTCAGCATTTTTACTATAGTATGTCTGAGTGTGACTATCTCTGTCCTTACTGGATTTAGTTGAATTTCATGGATTCTAAGATTAAGTTTTCATCATATTTGGCTAGTATTGCCCATTAGTTTTTCAAATATTTTTCAAATATTTTATCCTTCTCCCTCTGCTTTTACTTTTTGAATTCTTATGATCTATATATTGGCTGCTTCATGGTGTCCCACAAGCCTCTGATGTTAATAATTTCTCCTTATTAATCTTCTTCCTAAGATTAGAACTTGTTGTTCTTATCACTGCCCAGCTTATACTTTGTATTATTAAAAGCTTTAAAAAACCAACTTATATTTTCAAAAACCTTACCATAATTTCATTTCTTTTAGAGATGAATAGATTTTTGGAGGTCTTATTTTATATTCCTATTGACATCCTTCCCTAGATGAATTTTGATGCATTTCTCATCATAGAAATTTGTTGTTAGTATCAATAAAGATATTTATTTATTCTTATAAAATGTTTTGATCATATTTTCCTTCCCATGTCTTCCAAACCCCTCCCCACCTCCCTACTATTCAACTTAATGTTCTTCCCCTCTCTTTCAAAAATGAAAAATCGTATTTTCTCTTTCCCAGGAGGTATCAACTGCAAGTAGCTTCTTGGTTGGGGGTGATACTTTTTGTTCACTTCTCAATAAAAACTTCTCTTTGAGGGAAGGTATTCCTGTCTGTTTCTCACTGGTGATTTGTGCAACTCTCCTTGGAGACTATTGAGATCTTTGAGCACCTGGAGAGGTTTGGTTGTCCAAGTAACTTTAATGATCTGAGTTGCACTTGACCATCGTACAGACACTGAGATATGAAACTAAGAAGGCTATCCCCTCTCCTCTGGATTATTCAGACCTTTGACAGGTACCCAAAGGTGCATTCTGCAAGGTTGGCCATGTTTCAGCTACAAGTACCCAAGTGCTACCACCTGCTCTTTTACTGATTCTACTACGGTTTGAATAATGCAGCCAGTTTCTTATGTTGAGTTCACAGAGATGAATAATTTAGAGCCAAGAATTTGATTGCCCACCTACCTTTCATTTTTTATTTTCAATATCTTGTATCACACAGGATTGCACAAATACTAAGGCAGCTGAGTTTCTGAAGGGATTTTGATAGACAACATGCAGCTTTCCAGGAACAGGTCTTCTGAGAAGTCCACATAAACAGAAATATCTATTAGTTATCAGCAAAGTAGTAAGCCATGTCTCAAGGCAATTATTAAAACTCTCAAACCAAGTGGTTACTATTTATTAGTACAATTATCTCCTGGACAATGAACCTTGACAATTTAAGTTGTATAAACATACTAATAATTTGTTTTCTCCGTAAGTTCTATTTTCCTTTAGCATTTGTAAGATGTAATTCTCACATTTGTTTTTAGAATATAAAATAAAAATGGTTCATATCTAAAGGCTTATTAGAAATACTGGAATTAAGCATTTTCCCTAAGACTAGGAATATCTCTACTTTTTAAAAAAATATGTCATTTATTTATTTATGTTTATTTGATATTTTCTTTATTTATATTTCAAATGTTATTCTCTTTCCTCCTTTCCTCTCCAAAACCCCTCTATCTCTACCCACTTCCCCTACTTACCAACCCACCCACTCTTGCTTCCCTGTCCTGACCTTTCCCTATACTGGGGCATTGAGCCTTCACAGGACCAAGGGCCTCTCCTCCCATTGAGGTCCAACAAGGACATCCTCTGCTACATATGTGGCTGGTGCCATGTGTCCCTCCATGTGCATTCTTTGGTTGGTGGTTTAGTTTCTGGGAGCTCTGGGGACACTTGTTGGTTCATATTGTGCTCCTCCTATGTGTCTGCAAACCCCTTCAGCTCCTTCAGTCCATTTTCTATCTTCTTCATTGGGGACTCTGTGCTCAGTCCAGTGCTTGGCTGTGAGCGTCCACCTCTATATTCGTCAGGCCCTGGCAGGGCCTCTCAGGAGACAGCTATATCAGGCTCCTGTCAGCAAGCACTTGGCATCCACAATAGTGTCTAGGTTTATGGGATGGATCCCCAGGTGGGGCAGTCTCTGGATGGCCTTTCCTTCAGTCTCTGCTCGATACTTTGTCTCTGTATCTCCTCCCATGGGTATTTTGTTCCCCCTTCTAGGAAGGAACAAAGTATCCATACTTTGTTTTTCCCTTTTCTTGAGCTTCATGTGTTCTGTGAATTGTATCTTGGGTATTCAGAGCTTTTGGGATACTATCCACTTATCAGTGAGTGTATACCATGTGTGTTCTTTTGTGATTTGGTTACCTCACTCAGGATGATATTTTCTAGTTCCTTCCATTTGCCTAAGAATTTCATGAATTCATTGTTTTTCATAGCTGAGTAATGTGTAAATATACTACATTTTCTGTATCCATTCCTCTGTTGAGGGACATCTGGGTTCTAGCTTATACTTTAAGATCAAGAATTGACAAATGGGGCCTTATAAAATTGCAAAGATTCTGCAAGGCAAAGGACACTGTCAGGAGGACAAAATAGCAACCAACAGATTGGGAAAAGATCTTTACCAATCCTACATATGATAGAGGGCTAATATCTAATATATACAAAGAACTCAAGAAGTTAGACTCCAGAGAACCAAATACCCTATTAAAATGGGGTACAGAGCTAAACAAAAAATTTTCTACTGAGGAATACCAAATGGTTGAGAAGCACCTAAAGAAATGTTCAACATCCTTAGTCATCAGGAAAATGCCAATTAAAACAACCTTGAGATTCCACCTCACACCAGTCAGAATGGCTATGATCAAAAACTCAGGTGACAGAGGATGCTGGTGAGGATGTGAAGAAAGAGAAACACTCCTCCATTGCTGGTGGGATTGCAAGCTGGTACAACCACTCTAGAAATCAGTTGGTTGGTTCCTCAGAAAATTGGACATAGTACTACCTGAGGACCCAGCTATACCACTCCTGGGCATATACCCAGAAGATGCTCCAACATGTTATAAGGACACATGCTCCACTATGTTCATAGCAGCCCTATTTATAATAGCCAGATGCTAGAGATCAGCTATTTCTTAGCAGGATCTGTGTACAGAGGGCTGTCGAATAGCCTTAGCTTCCAGGTATAGATGGAGACTGGAAGGCTCTGTCTCAGCTGCTCTATTGTTCCTATGCCCTGTGCACTCCTGGCCGGTTCTGTTTTGGACAGCTGTTTGAGAGAAAGTGGAGATCTCACCTCTGAGCCGAGGAATGAGAGCACTCCTGGGAGACCAACTCTATTCTGACAGGACCTGTTTATAGAGGGGTGAATATTTCTATTTTGAATCATAATGTTAGAAACAAGAAGGTCTGTTGACTATTTCATTTGTTGTGGCCATGTTTCAAGTTTTCAGCATTTATAACTTTAGCAGTGAGTTTGAAAAATCTTGTTAGATAGGATTACTTTATAAGCTTTTCAAATGTTCCTTTGTGGAAACTGTGTTTTGTTGTTAGTGAATGAATGGCACGGCTCATTGGAACAAAACTCAACAACACGCCTAACTAGTTTTTCTTTGACTGTTTGCACAATATTACTTAGATGATGAACATTGTGTTTTTTTTTTCCTTAGGCCAGATGCTTTGGAATAGAATAAGCAATGTTGGGTAGAACATTGGTCCTACTATCTCAAAAGATCTTAACACAATAAAGAGTTTTAGTTATTTGTACCATGTTTAGTGTTGATCAATAAGGGTCCTTTTGGATAGGGAACCAACATTTTTTGATGCTATCATATGAACACACAGTTTCTGAGTCACCTTGGCAAGACAGAAATGGTGGATAGAGCTGAAAGCTACTTTAAGTTCTGGATAGGAACGTGGATTTTGTTTGCTCACAGCTCAGTGAATGTGTCGATCTTGTGGCATCATCTAACACGGAGCTGAGAAGGCTTCCAGTAGGGAGAAGAACAGCAGAGTAAGGAGCTGTGAGTGCAGACTGATGGGCCAGTACACAAAGCATGTTCTGAAATATTTCCAATAGCCTATGTGACATGGCTTATGAGCTACTGTACCGCAGTGTTCAGGCATCAGAAATGGCTAAAACCTGTCCAGAAATTGGTCAGCATGGAAAGAGTCACTGAAGAATGTGTCTTTGACAGTTAGGGAACCTGAGGAATAAGTGGACAGGTCTCATGACTCTGGATAAGTTTCTTAGGTCCAGGACAATTTGTTATCCCATCACAAGGCTCTGGTCACCTAGAGGAAGGTCATTGTAGCTGTTATTCTATGGATATTTGTTTACATTTGTTTGTAATAGTCAAACACTGGAAACCATGGAGATGTCCTTAATGGGAAAACGGAGTGGACATCATGGCATAGCCAAATATCCTACTGACTGGCGAAGAAATTGAAATTTAATTCACAATGTGAAAAGGAAGAACCTTAAAGTAATTGTGATAAATGTTGCTTTTTCTGTCAAGGTAATCTGACCACTGTCACATAAAAATATTCAACATTAAATCAATTGGGAATGTGACAGCTAGAGTGTATTTCAAAGGTAGAATATTGTATAAAATATGTGAGATTTGGGGTTTGATTTGAAGCATTGGGAGGAGAGAGGAAGCAAGAGAGAGAGGAGAATACAAGTCCCCATTCATAGAGAATACAGAGATTGTAAATGGATCTGTCGAGACAAGAGAAGGATGTTTCGTTGGGAGTGTGTGAGCCTGCAGTGACTGAAGGAGCTGGAGGGGGATAGAGAATGAATGAGCATGAGTTCTGGGGATGATGAATATGCCCATTATCTTGATTGCAGTGTTGGTTCATGAATGTATACATAAGCCAAAATAGAAATTATACTTTTAAATATACACAGTTTGCAATACAGCATTGTTTTCAACAAAAATGTAAACCATTCGGAAGATAAATCATCCACTGGTATGCTAGCGATGGTGTTTTACAGGCTGTATTTTGCCTGTTTTACAGGATGGATTGCTATTCTGGGTGCCATCTGGCTGCTAATTTTAGCTGATATTCATGACTTTGAGATCATTCTACACAGAGTAGAGTGGGCGACTCTCCTCTTCTTTGCAGCACTCTTTGTGCTGATGGAGGTAAGGCTTTGGAACTATTACTTACTTGATTTTAGATTTCATATTTTCTTTGCAGAGTGAAAGCCTAAGGGTGCACATCTTTCTACATATTTGCTAAATGGGAAATGATGGTGATTAATCTTCAGGTGACCAGTGTTTTTATTTCCCACGTTTTAATGTTTCTTCTAACAGTGTTTATTTGGCTGTTATTCTTTCTTTTTTCCTGAACTGTTCTTGTGACATATAAATTTGTTTTAATTTGCTAATAAAACATAGAATTTGCTCAAAATAAGTCTGGAGAAAAATGGCTAACAAGAGCAAGTTCATAGGGCATAAGGATCTGAGTTAGGCTGCACAATACGAATGATGCTTCTGTATAGGCAGAGAAAGACTACGTCAGAGAACATGTGATGCTATGTATTGTCTTGATTGGGACTGTTTCTAAAAATTATTTATAATATGTATTTTAATCTTGAGACATAATTTATAAATTTGTGTCTTCCTCAAACAGAGAAGAAGAAAAATAACTAACAAAAATATGATTCACCAAAGAGTTCCTGACCAAGCCCGGGTTCATTGCGTCCCTGGTGTTTAACCTGTATTATATGCTTTTACTTTTTAAGGCAGAACGTTTCCCACATTTCTGAATAATGGCTTTTTTTGACTGTTGGAAGTATATATTTTATTTTTTAAAAATTAATTTTAAAGTTAGCACACACAGTAATGGGTTTTATGTTGGCAATGTCATGTAGGTGCTATTCTTTATTTCTCATTCATCTCCCTTCTGCCACACCCTTCCGTGCGTGCTCTGCCCCACTCACTAATCCCCTTCCATCTCTCAAGTAGTCCTCCCCTTGGCTTTCATGTCCCATGGGTTCTCTTATCCTGTCCCTTTCCACCCTTCCTGACTTCCTGAAGATCTGTTCCTATTCTCACTCATGGTCCCTTACCTGCACTCATGACTACACACACACACACACACACACACACACACACACACACACACACGCACACATGCACATGCAATTAAATCTATATTCTACATAGGAGACAAAACACATGATACTTGTCTATCTGCGTCTGGTTTATAGTGGTTTCATAGTGATCTTCCCAGTCCATCCATTTTCCTGTAAATATGATATTACTTTACAACTAAAAATTTTTATTTTGTGTCTGTGATTATACAGCCATTGGGTAAGTCTCTGTGTGTATGTGTGTAGTCATGAGTGCAGGTAAGGGACGTATCTGTTTATGGACATCTAGGCTGATTTCAGGTCTTAGGTGTAGTCCTTGTGAATGGTGCAGCAGTAAAAACCAATGTACATGAATCTCTTTGGGATGTCAGCTTTAAATTCTTCAGGTACATATGTACAATTGATATACCTGAGTTATAGGATAATTCTATTTATTTATTTATTTATTTATTTATTTATTTATTTATTTATTTACATCTCCTTTTCCTCACCTCTGAAAGGGCATATCAGCCCTATCCCCACCCTTTGACCTGGTATCACACTACCCTGATGCATCAAATCTCTGCAGGATTAGGTGCATCTTCTCCCACTGAGGACAAACAAGGCAGTCTTCTGCTGCTTATGTGTTGAGGGCCTTGGACCAACCTGTGTATGCTCTTTGGTTGGTGGCTCAGTATCTGGGAGCTCCCAGGGGTCCAGATTAGTTGACACTGTTGGTCTTCCTGTGGGGTTGTCATTTCCTAGAAGGCCTTCAATCCTGCCTCTAACTCCTCCACAGGTGTCCCGACCTCATACAATATTTGTCTGTTGGTATCTACATTTGTCTCAGTCAACTAGTGGATAGAACCTCTAAGATGGCTGCTTTACTATGCTATCTGCAAGCACAACATAGCATCATTAATAGTGTGAGGGATTTTGCCTGCCCATGGGACGGTTCACAAATTTGGCCAGTCATACTGGTCAGCCAATCCTTCAGCCTCTGCTCCATCTTTGTCCTTGCATTTCTTTTATACAGGACCAATTTTGGGTCAAAAGTTTTGTACACATCTCTCATGATAATTCTGTTTTGAATTTATTAAAGACTATTTCTGCTGAATCCCATTGAAGCTGGATAAGTTTATATTACAATCAACAGTGAATAAGGTTTCCTTTTGCTCTCACCACCATTTGTTATTTGTTTTATTGGCTGTTTGAGAATTTCATGAGTTTTGACCATATTCATTTCCCTCCCCCAACTCTTCTCATATATAACCACTTCCCTTATCACTTAACTTTGTGTCCTTTTTATTTCCTTATCAACTTTAATTTGTGCCACCCAAATGTCCTTTGTTATGAGGACTTTCAATGGAGCATGGTTGACATACCAAGGGTTTCTTATAGGAAACTGATATATTTCTACATTCCAGCAGGTGACAATTGCTAATAACTCATCCACAAACTGGGATCTAATCTGGCCTGGGCTTGCATCATATTGTCATAACTGCTCTGAGTTAATATGTGAAGTTTCCTTGCCTCATCCAGCACACACTGTTCTTATACTGTTTCTGCATTCTCTACTTCAATGGTTACTGAACCTTGTGAGGAGTAGTGTAATATAAGTGTTTCTTTAGGCATGGGCATTTAGAGACATTATGAAGTCTCTTATTCTCTGCACATTGGCTAGTTGTAACTCTGTGTTAATCGGAAGATAATTTATGGGTATAATGCTACATCTTAGGAGTCAGTTTAATATTCTGTACATTGTACAGAATAATAGTATTAAGTTAAAGCCTATGGCCTATGACCTGCCTAGTCATAGGTTGTTGGCCTGATAATGCTGCCAGCAATGGGTTTCATTTTATGGGGCTTGACTTAAATCCTATCAGAAAGTTATTGGTTATTTCCATAATGCTCATGCCTCTATTACATTAGTGGGCCTGTCTTTCCAGGATGGTTATCATTATAGTTCATAGGGTTCACACTTGTATAAGATTATTACTATTCTCCTTTGGTAGCATGCTTAGCATCTTTTAGTACTATGAGACAGCTATTAGTGACGAAGCTTGTGGACTGATTTCAGTTTGATTCCTCCATGTACTATGACATAGTGTCTTCAGCAACAGGATCTTACTGTCAAGTTCTGGAGGGTAATCCAGAACTTGGATTGCAAAGAGCATTGACGATAGTCTATAAGGTTTACAGATCTTGATACCTCATGGGTCAACAACTCCTATAGAGGAAACCCATTCCTGGTACTAAACCTCTGGTGTCTGGTAGGGTCATTGTTGATCCATTGTAAGAAAACTTAATTTCAGCTCTTGTTGTGTATGTGTATAGATGCGTTTTAGGAGTAGATTCCCATGTTAGTTTTTGAAGTCTTTGGTGATATTTTTTCCCTTGTCAGTTTTCCTCTTTTCCTCTGTTTTACCTCCTATATTATAATCTATTCCCTCTTATTCTTTAAATTTCCTTTAGCCCATATGTCAGGACATTCTATCTTCCCTCTCCTGAACAACTTTACCTGTAGACCCTTAGCAATTCCCTTACCTTCATAAGCATTCCAAATAAAACACTCATATCTAAAAATTCAAAGCTAACATCTGCAACTGACAGAAAGCATTTGACTTTTGTCTTTCTGAATGTCAGTTACCTCATTCAGAATGACTGTGTCTAGTCTCAGCCATTTACCTTTAATTCCATCATCTTATTTTTTCCTAATAGCTGAGTAATAGTCCATTGTAGAAAATGTCATATTTGAATTCCTCATTCTTTTTTTTTTCCAGACAGGTTTTCTCTGTGTAGCCCTGGCTGTCCTCGCTCTGTAGACCAGGCTGGCCTTGAATTCAGAAATCCGCCTGCCTCTGCCTCCCAAGTGCTGGGATTATAGGCATGTGCCACCACATTGAATTCTTCATTCTTTAGTTTATGGGTCTATAGACTGCTTTTGTGAGCAGAACATCAGTAAACATGGACGAGCAAGTATCTTTGCAGTAAGATATAGAATCTGTTGAGTACAAGCCCAAGAATGATATATCTGTATTTTAGTTTTAGCTTTTTGAAGAAATTCCAGCTGATTTCCATAGTTGTTCTATGGTTTACATTCCCACCAGTGGTAAATAAACCTTCCATTTCCCCATCCATGCATTTATTTTCATTTTTCTTCCTGGATGATTGCAATTCTGATTATGGTCATATAGAATCACAAAGAAGTTTTATTTTCATTGTTCTGGTGCTTAGTATGTTGAAAAAAATTCAAATATTCATTGGTCATTTATAATTTTTTTGCAAACCACCTTTTTAGTGGTTTCACCTTTCAGGCTTATTAATTGATTGGTATTACTTTGCTATTTAATATTTGAGGCTATTTGTATAATACAATATTAACTGCCTATCTGATATATAGCAAAATTTCCCCTATTATGTATGCTATCTCTTCACTTTTGTGCTCATGGTTTTGCTGTGTCTAAATTTTTTCTTTTTTTTTATTAGGTATATTCTTTATTTACACTTCAAATGTTGTCCCTGTTTCAAGTTCTCCTCTTCCCCGAAATCCCGAAAGCCATCTCCCCTTCCCCAATGAACCCACTCCCACTGCCCTGTCCTGGTATTCTTCTAAACTACGGTATCAAGTCTTTCCAGGACCAAGGGCCTCTCCCCCATTTGGTGTCCAAAAATATCACCCTCTGCTGCTGATGTGTCTGGAGCCATGGATGACTCCAAGTGTACTCTTTGGTTGATGGTTTTGTCCCTGGGAGCTCTGGGAGTTCTTGGTGACTCATATTGTTGTTCCTCCTATGGTGCTGCAAACCCCTTCAGCTCCTTGGGTCCTTTCTCTGCCTCATCCATTGGGGACCCTGTGCTCAGTTCAATGGCTGGCTGAAAGTTTCCCCCTCTGTAATTGTCATGCACTAGCAGAACCTCCCAGGTGACAGCTATATCTGGCTCCTGTCAACAAGCATTTGTGGGCATCCACAATAGTGTCTGGGTTTTGTAACTGTATATGGGATGGATTCCTAGGTGGGGTAATATCTAGATGGTCTTTCCTTCAGACTCTGCTCTACACTTTGTCTCTGTATCTCCTTCTGTGGGTATTTTGTTCCTTTTTCTAAGAAGGCCTAGAGTGTTCATACTTTGTTCTTCCTCATTCTTGAGCATCATTTGAATTGTGAATTGTGTCTTGGATATTCCAAGCTTCTAGGCTAATATCCACTTATCAGTGAGGGCAAACCATGAGTGTTCTTTTGAGACTGGGTTACCTCACTCAGGATGATGTTCTCCAGCTCCATCCATTTGTCTAAGAATTTCATGAATTCATTGTTTTTAATGGCTGAATAGTACTCCATTGTGTATACATACCACATTTTCTGTAACCATTCCTCCATTGAGGGACATCTGGGTTCTTTCCAACTTCTGGCTATTATAAATAGGGCTGCTATGAACGTAGTGGAGCATGTGTCCTTATTACATGTGGGAGAATCCTCTGGGTATGGTATTGGTACAGTGACAGGCAGGTAGATCAGTGGAATAGAATTGAAGACCCAGAAATGAACCCACATAACCTATGGTCACTTGATCTTTGACAAAGGAGCTAATTTCATCCAGTGGAAAAAAGATAGCCTTTTCAACAAATGGTGCTGGCTCAACTGGTGGCTAGCATGCAAAAGAATGAAAATTGATCCATTCTTATCCCCTTGTACTAAGCTCAAGTCCAAGTGGATCAAGGAACTCCACATAAAACCTAACACACTGCAACTAATAGGAAAAAAAACTGGGGAAGAGCCTTGAACACATAGACACAGGGGAAAATTTCCTGAACAGAATTCCAATAGCCTACGCCCTAAGATCAAGACTTGACAAATGGGACCTCATAAAATTACAATTTTCTGTAAAGCAGAGGATACTGTTAATAGGACAAAATGGCAACCAACAAATTGGGAAAAGATCTTTACCAACCCTACATCTGACAGAGGGCTATTATCCAATATATACAAAGAACTTAAGAAGTTAGACTCCAGAGAACCAAATAACCCTATTAAAAATGTGGTACAGAGCTAAACAAAGAATTTTTCACCTGAGGAATATCGAATGGCTGAGAAGCACCTAAAGAAATATTCAGTATCCTTAGTCATCAGGGAAATGCAAATCAAAACATTGTTGAGATTCCACTTTACACTGGTCAGAAAGGCCAAGATAAAGAACTCAGCAGACAGCAGGTGCTGGAGAGGTTGTGGAGAAAGAGGAACACTCCTCCATTGCTGGTGGTATTGCAAGCTGGCAAAACCACTCTGCAAATAAGTTTGGTGGTTCCTCAGAAAACTGGACATAGTACTACCTGAGGACCCAGTTATACCACTCGTAGGCAAATACCCAGAAAATGCTCCAACTATAAGGACACGTGCCCCACTATGTTCATAGCAGCCTTATTTATAGTAGCCAGAAGTTGGAAAGAACCCAGATATCCCTCAACAGAGGAATGAATACAGAAAATGTGGTAAATTTACACAATGGAGTACTACTTAGCTATTAAAAACAATGAATTCATGAAATTCTTAGGCAATTGGATGGAACTAGAAAATATCCTTCTGAGTGAGGTAACCCAATCACAAAAACCACACACTGTATGCACTTGCTGATAAGTGGATATTAGCCCAAAAGCTCTTAATACCCAAGATACAACTCACAGATCACATGAAGCTTAGAAGAAGGAAGACTAAAGTGTGGATACTTTGATCCTTCTTAGAATGTGGATCAAAATACCCATGGCTCACAACCAACCAATAGACTTAGCATAAGGTCCCCAATGGAGGAGCTAGAGAAAGAACCCAAGGAGTTGAAGAGTTTGCAGCCCCATAGCAGGGACAATAATACGTAGCAATCTCTGGATGACCTTTCCTTCAGTCTCTGCCCCATTTTTTGTGCCTACATTTTCTTTAGACAGGAACAATTCTTGGTTAAAAAATTTGAGATGCATGGGGGCATTTGAGGGCCCCCATCCCTCAACTGCGGCCACATCTATCTACTGGAGGTGGTCTCTTCAGGTCCTTTCTCCCCGCTGTTGGGTGTTTTGGCTAATATCATCACCAATGGATCCTGGGAGCCTCTGAAGTCCCTGGTGTCTGTCACTTTCTAGTGGTTCCCCATCCCATACTGCTGCATATTTCTATTCATTCTCCTGGCCCTTTGGACTTCTCTCTTGTCTCCCCCCATACCTGATTCTGCGCCCACTTTTCCTTCCCCCTCCCCCCTCCAACATAGGTGACTCCTTCCCTTTGCCTCCCCTGATTATTTTGTTTCCCCTTCTAAGTGGGATTGAAGGATTCACACTTTGGTCTTCCTTCTTGTTAAGCTTCATATAGTCTATGAGTTGTATTGTGGGTATTCTGAACTTTTGGGCTAATAGCCACTTACCATTGAGTTCATACCATGTATGTAGGTCTGGATTACCTCACTCAGGATGGTATTTTCTAGTTGCGTCCATTTGCTTGCAAAGTCCTTGTTTCTAATAGTTGAATAGTATTCCATTGTGTAAATGTACCCAATTTTCTGTATCCATTCTTCCAATGAGGGACATCTGGGTTGTTTACAGCTTTTGGCTGTTATAAATAAGGCTGCTATGAACATAGTGCAGAATATTTTCTTGTGATATGGTAGAGCACCTTTTGGGTATATGCCCAGGAGTGTTATAGCTGGTTCTTCAGGTAGAACTATTTCCAATTTTCTGAGGAACTGCCAGATTGATTTCCAAAGTGGCTGTACCAGCTTGCAATTCCACCAGCAATGGAATAGTGTTCCTCTTTCTCCATATCCTCACCAGCATCTGCTGTTGCCTGAGTTTTTGATCTTAGCCAATTTGATTTGTGTAATGTGGAATCGGTCATTTTGATTTGCAATTCCCTGATGACTAAAGTTGTGGAATATTTCTTTAGGTGCTTCTCAGCCATTAGATATTCCTCAGTTGAGAATTCTTTGTTTAGCTCTGTACCCCATTTTAAAATTGGGTGATTTGATTTTCTGGAGTCTAGCTTCTCAAGTTCTTTGTATATTTTAGATATTAGCTCTCTATCAGATGTAGGGTTAGAAAGGATCTTTCTTTTCCCAATCTGTAGCTTTCTGTTTTGTTCTGTTGGCAGTGTCCTTAGCCTTACAGAAGCTTTTCAGTTTCCTGAGGTCCCATTTGTAGAGCCTGAGCCATTGGTATTCTCTTTAGGAAAATTTCCCGTATGCCAATGTGTTTGAGGCTCTTTCCCACTTTCTCTTCTATTAGATTCAGTGTATCTGGTTTTATGTGGAGGTCCTTGATCCATTTGGATTTGAGCTTTACACAAGGAGATAAAAATGCATCAATTTACATCCTTCTGCATGCAGACCACCAGTTAGACCAGCACCATTTGTCGAAGAAGCTTTATTTTTTTTTCTATTGTATAGTTTTGACTTCTGTATCAAAGATCAAGTGACTATACATGTATGGGTTCATTTCTGGGTCTTCAATTTTATTCCATTGATCTACCTGCCTGTCTATGTACCAATACCATCTGGGATTTTTAATACTTATTGCTCTGTGGTATTGCTTGAGGTGAGGGATGGTGATTCTCCCAGATGTTCTTTTATTGTTGAGAATTGTTTTTGCTATTTGGGGTTTTTTGTTATTCCATGTGAAGTTGAGAATTACTCTATCTCTATGAAGAAGTGAGTTGAATTTTAATGGGGGTTGCATTGAATCTGTGTATTTCTTTTGGTAGGATGGGCATTTTCACAGTGTTAATATTATGGATCCATAAGCAGGGGAGGTCTTTACATCTTCTGAGGTCTTCTTAAATTTCTTTCTTTAGAGACTCGAAATTCTTCTTATGCAGATCTTTCATTTGCTTGGTTATAGTTATACCAAAATAGTTTATATTATTTGTGAATACTCTGAAGGGTGTTGTTTCTCTAATTTCTATTTTAACCCATTTATTTTTATGTAGAGAAAGGCTACTGATTTGCTTGAGTTAATTTTATATCATGTCACTTTGCTGAAGTTGTTTACGAGCTGTATAGTTTCCAGGTAGAATTTTGGGGTCACTTACGTATACTATTATATCATTCACATATGATACCGTAGTGATACCTTGACTTCTTTCTTTTCAATTTGTGTCCCTTTGACCTTTTTTGGTTGTCTAATTGCTCTATCTAGAACTTTGAGTACTAAATTGAATACATAGGAAGAGAGTGAGCAGCCTTGTCTTGTCCCTGATTTTAATGGTATTGCTTCAAATTTCTCCCCACTTAATTTGATGTTGGCTGTTAGTTTGCTGTATTGTTTTTATTATGTTTAGGTATGTGCCTTGAATTCCTGATTTCTCCAAGACTTTTCAGATGAAAGGGTGTTGTATTTTTTTCAAAGGCTTTTTCAGCATCTAATGAGTTGATCCTGTGATTTTTTTCCTTTTAGTTTGTTTATGTAGTGGATTATGTTGATGGATTTTCATATAATGAACCATCCCCTGTATCCCTGGGATGACGACTACTTGATTGTGGTGAATGTTTGTTTTGGATTTTCTTGGATTCAGTTTGCAAGAATGTTATTGATTATCGATATTAATAAGTGAAATTGGTCTGAAGTTCTCTATCTATATTGGGTCTTTGCTTTAAGTATCAGAGTAACTGTGGCTTCATAGAACAAATTAGGTAGCATTCCTTCTGTTTCTATTTTGTGCAATAATTTGAGGAGTATTGGTATTACTTCTGCAACTTGCTCTAGTCTTTTTTTTTTTTTTTTTTTTTTTTTTTGGTTGGGAGACTTTACTGACTATTTCTATTTCCTTAGGGGTTATGGGACTGTTTAGATAGTTTACCTGATTCTAATTTAACTTTGGTACATGATATCTGTCTTGAAAATGTTCCATTTCATCTATATTTTCCAGTTTTGTTGAGAATAGCCTTTTGTAGTAGGATCTGATGATCTTTTGAATTTCCTCAGTTTCTGTTGCTATGTCTCCATTTTCATTTCTGATTTTGTTAATTTGAATAATATCTTTGTTCCCTTTAGTTAGTTTTACTAAGGGGTTATTTAATTTGTTGACTTTCTCAAGAGCCAGCTCTTAGTTTTGTTGATTCTTTGTATTGTTCTCTTTGTTTCTATTTGGTTGATTTCAGCCCTGAGTTTGTCTATTTCCTGCTGTGGACTCTTCTTGGGTGGTTTGCTGGTTTTTTTTTTTTTTTTGTTGTTGTTGTTCTAGAACTTTCATATGTGCTGTTACAGTTATTAGTATAGGATCTTTCCAATTTCTTTATGAAGGCACTTAGTACTTTGAATTTTCCTCTTCGTACTGGTTTCATCATGTCCCATAAGTTTTGTTAAGCTGTGCCTTCATTTTCATTTAAATTCTAGAAAGTCTTTAACCTCTCTCTCTCTCTCTCTCTCTCTCTCTCTCTCTCTCTCTCTCTCTCTCCCTCTCTCTCCCTCCCTCCCCCCTCTCTCTTTCCCTTCCTTGACCAAGTTATCATTGAGTAGAGAGTTGTTCAGTTTCCATGAGTTTATGGGTAATTCCTTTTTTTGGGTAAAACCTGTTTGATTGCTTTCTCCTGTAATTCTTTAAGGGATTTATGTGTTTCCACTCTAAGGGCTTTTACCTGTTTACCTGTGTTCTCCTGTATTTCTTTAAGGGAGTTATTTATGTCCTCCTTAAAGTCCTCTATCATCTTCATGACATGAGATTTTAGGACAGAATCTTGTTTTTCAGATGTGTTAGGTGTCCAGGGCTTGCTGTGTTGAGAGAACTAGATTCTGATGGTTCCAAGTGGCATTGGTTTCTGTTGCTTATGTTTTTGTACTTGCCTCTTGCTGTCTGGTTATCTCTGGTGTTAACTGGCCTTGTTGACTCTGACTAGAGTCTGTCCCTCCTGGATCTCTGTGAGATGGGTTAGAGCAGGGAGGAACATAGTGCTGTCTCCAGCTAGGGGGCCTTCCTGTGCCCCTAGCTAGGGCAGGCCTCCTTTGACCCTGGTTATAGCAGATATTCTGTGACCCTGGTAATGGCAGAACTCCTGGGAGACAGGCTGTCTCTGGGTGTGGAAGTCTGGCTGGAATGCCTGATCTGCCCCTGTCTTCAGTTGCACACTAGAAGGAAGATGTTTCCAGCAGAGGATAGGTCCTGCATCTGCTGGGCTCTGTAGGGGTCCCAGTAGGGAAGCTACTGGGCATGGATCTCACTTGTGACCCTGGTTATGACAGACCCCTTAAAGTCAAACTGTCTCTGGGTGTGGGGAGTAGGAGCCTGATCTCCCACAGGTGGGAAGAATTACAGACTAGAAGAAAGGCCAGCCAATCCTTCTTAAACTATTCAAAAATTCGAAATAAAATAATTCTTAAACTCCCTTCTATGAGGTCATTTTTACAAAACCAGAGTAAAGACACAATCCCAGGGTAAAGACAATGCCAATATCCCTGATGAACCTAGATTGAAAAAGCCTCCTCCCAATGCTTCTAAACAGAATACAGACATATATAAATAACCTTATCCACCATGTCCACGTTTGCTTTATCCCTGAGATGTAGTGATGGTTCAATATATACAAGTCAATAAATGTAGTAACCACAGAAATGGACTTAAAGAAAAAAACCACATGAGCATCTCAACAGATTCAGAAAAAGACCTTACAAAATTCAATATATCTTCATGATAAAAGTACTAGAGATAATAAGAGTAGATAAAACACACCTCAGTATAAAAGCTATATATGAAAGCCCTGCAGTCTAAATTGAGAAAAACTTAAAGCAGTCCTACTGAAGTCCATAACCAAACAATTCACTAACCCCACTCATTTTTAATATTGTTCTTGAAGTACTAGCTGGAGGAATAAGGGAAAAGAAGAAATTTGAAAGGAGCTAGGAAAAGAAGTCAAACTACCTTATTTGTAGATAACAATACACTATACATAAATGCCAAAATTTTTACCAGAAAATTTGTAGAAATTATAAATAGATTTAATGCAATTCCAATCAAAATACCCATATCATTCTTCACCAAAATAGGAAAAAGAAACATTATAAAATTCATAGGGTACCACAAAAGGTTCCAAATAACTAAAATAATCATAGAATAATTCTGGAAGGATTACTACAACAGATCTCAAGATAACAAAGTCTGTCCCTTCTGAGCTTCCTAACCCCAAATCTTTAGGTTGTATATATAACTTGGAATAACTGAACAGACCAGAAAAGCAAAAAGGGAACTCTCTCTCTCTCTCTCTCTCTCTCTCTCTCTCTCTCTCTCTCTCTCTCTCTCTTTCTCTCTGTCTCTGTCTCTCTCTGTGTGTGTCTCTCTCTGTCTCTCCATCTCTGCCCTGTCTCTGTCTCTCTCTGTCTCTCTCTGTGTGTCTCTCTCTGTCTCTCCATCTCTGTCTCTGTCTCTCTCTCTCTCTCTCTCTCTCTCTCTCTCTCTCTGTGTGTGTGTGTGTGTGTGTGTGTGTGTGTGAGGCAACAGCATCTAGAGGATCTGGGGTAGAAGTAGAGATCCTTCAATTTCTTGACCAAGTTCTCCTGGAGTTAGGAATATACTACAGAGGTAGATACTGAGGAATGCCAATGGTCTCCAACTCCTAGAGATGTGCCCTTTCTTTGTATGTCCATCAGGCTAAACCTGTGGTGGGGAGATAGGGAATTGGTTATGGTTCAAATGCCAGTGTTCTCATGAAGACTTAAGAGATGTCTTTATTTGTTACACATACATCCTTAGAAAAACTTGTAGAGACCTAAATGTTTTAAAAATAGTTTTATTGTCATGGCTGTTTGCTTGGAGAGCTGGTTTGCCCACTTCCACTGATGCCATTCTGAAGCCATACCCTACATTTCTTCATTCTGTGCTTGTTCCTTTTCCCCCCAAGATCAAAGACTTGTGGTTTCCTGAGGTGGAAATCATTCCTCAGCAATTACTTCAGCAGCTAGCTTTTCCTTGGGAGATATTTGTGAGTTTAACCATGTCACTCTAACATAATAAAATACTCTGTGGTGTGGAAGTTTAATAAATTACCCCCTCAGGTTCATATACTTGAACACTTGGTCATCAGGGAGTGGAACTGTTTGAAAGGAGTATAAGGATTAGGAGGCATTTCTTTGTTGCAGTAGGTGTGGCCTTGCTGGAGGAAGTATGTCACTAGGGATGAGCTTTGAGGTTGCCTTAGGTCCAGTCTGTCTGCCTGTCTGTCTGCCTGCCTGCTTGTCTGTCTTTCTGTCTGTCTGTCTGTCTGTCTGTCTGCCTGCCTGCCTGCCTGTCTGTCTGTCTGTCTGTCTGCCTGTCTGCCTGCCTGCCTGCCTGTCTGTCTGTTTGTCTGTCTGTCTGTCTGTCTGCCTGCCTGCCTGCTTCTCTGCCTCTCTGCCTGCCTGCCTGCCTGCCTGTCTGTCTGTCTGCCTGCCTGCCTCTCTGCCTGTCTGTCTGCCTGCCTGCCTATCTGTCTTTCTTTCTGTCTCTCTGTCTGCCTGCCTGCCTCTCTGCCTGTCTGCCTGCCTTTTTGTCTGTCTGTCTGCCTGCCTGCCTTCCTGCTTCTCTGCCTGTCTGTCTGTCTGCCTGCCTCTCTGCCTGCCTGTCTGTCTGCCTGTCTGCCTGTCTGCCTGTCTGCCTGTCTGTCTGCCTGTCTGCCTGTCTGCCTGTCTGTCTGCCTGTCTGCCTGTCTGCCTGTCTGCCTGTCTGCCTGTCTGCCTGTCTGCCTGTCTGCCTGTCTGTCTGTCTATCTTCACCTCTCTGTCAGCTAGTCAGGATGTAGTTCTTAGCTACTTCTCCAGTACCATGCCTGCCTGCCACCATGTTCACTGCCATTATGATTGATCAGCTAAGCTCAAATGGTAAAGAATCCCCAATTAAATGTTTGCTTTTTTTTTTTTTTTTAAAAAATAAGAGTTTCCTTGGTCACAGTGTCTCTTCATAGCAATAGAAGAGTTACTAAGACATATGACAAATTAAGACCAATTATTAAGTGTTTAAAATTAGACCTAGAGTATTTCAGAGATTCAGTGGTCTTTCTTGGACATTTCTTCCCATCAGGAGTTTTTTTGTGTAGTAGCTGTGTATCTTAGTCAAGGTTTCTATTCCTGGACAAAACACCATGACCAAGAAGAAAGTTGTGGAGGAAATGGGTTTATCTCACTTCCACTTCCACATTGTTGTTCATCACTGGAAAAAGTTAGGATAGGAACTCAAAAAAGATAGGATCCTTGAAGCAGGAGCTGATATAGAGGCCAATGGAGGGATGTTTCTTACTGGCTTGCTTCCCCTGGCTTGCTCAGCTTGCTCTCTTATAGAACCCAGGACTACCAGCCCAGGGATGGTATCACCCACAATGGGCCCTCCCCCCTTGATCACTAATTGAAAAAATGCCTTACAGTTGGATCTCATGGAGGCATTTCCTCAACTGAAGCTCTTTTCTCTGTGATAACTCCAGCGTGTGTCAAGTTGACACAAAAAACCAGCCAGTACTCTGGGTAAATTTTCCCAATTGGAGTTTTACTTTCATATTAGAGCTCCCAGGGCCTTGTCAGATGAGCAGATGAGGTCCACTGAAACCAGCTTGTGCAGTTAACAGCAGTGAAAGTGAGAACAATCATGGTTCTGTGAGAAGGCTTGTATGGAATTTACTTTCTTAGGTGTTTACTCTAGATTGCTTTACATTTCTTAATCTTTATTTTTATGCACATCTGCTTTATAGCCTTATAGTACTTAACAACCTGCAATTGAGTTTTAGTGTTTTTCTCCCTTATCTGTGCTAGCCTAGCAATTAGGGAGCCAAACTGATTATATTGACTTAGTTGCTTTGACATGAGGGAAAGGTTATTATATCTCAATTTCTTCTCATTTGTATTCATTACTGTACTGCAGAATCCTGATAAGAAGCAGGCAGTTTCTGCACATAAGTATGAGACAGGGACAATGTGTCTTTAATGTTTATCCAACAGTGCAGATACATATAGAATTGATTGTCTTTATATTAATAAGTTGGGATATAATTTTGTAAAATTTAGTTATATAGATATTTTTGGACTTTTCTAGCAATAATAAGGACATATTAGGGATGGGAAAAAACTAAGTGATTTAATTAGTGGCTGAAATTAATCTAAAGCACTTGTTTGGCAAAGATTCTTTCTGTTAATTAAAGATAATTCTGAATAGCTGTGGGTTAGTTATTAATCAAGAGGCACTTCTGTTATAGAAGCCAATAGGATAGTTTACTTACTGTAGCAGAGGAAGGCACTTTTGCCCCCAGTTTCCATATTGTGACTCAAGTCTCATTAGAGTATTTTAATCTACTTCTTGATACTTGAATCTTCTGAATATGTTTAAATCAGCAGAAACTGAATTTGTTATTATTATTTCAGAGTCAGACTAAACATTGTATGAATTGTCATTTTTCAGAAAGATCAGCTTGAGTAGGCAAACATGGGATGTGAACAATAATCAAGTGTGTACCCAGTGTCACCTTGAAGAAGCCGGTTGATTCTGATGCTTCCAGTCTAGCACAGGTTGGTGTAGAAGGAGTCCAACACTCTGATAGCATCTTAGCACCAGGCAATGTTCATTGGGCTGAGGATTTTCATTGGTAACTAAAAATGGCCTACAGTGCTTTTCCTGTATTACAACGAATGACCAGGTTTTCCTTTCCTCAGCTCTGGCTTCAAATCCCTATTCAAACTGATTCTTTTGTCCCCTTCTAGATTTTTGGAGGTTCCTTACCCTTTTTGTCTTCTAAAATTAAGTTCTCTAGAGCATATTCTGGAGCTAATCACCACATGTCTTGTTCTTGTGGCTTGGAAACACCCTACTCTGAAGTACAGAGGGTCAGAAGAACTCTAACTTTTGGGGAAATGTCTACATCCACAAAATTACATGCACTGAGGCTTACCATAGCCCATTGGCAATGTTGGCTGAATGGTGATTGTATGTTTTTCATGTACTTTTTTCAGTTATTTGCTGAATTCCTCTGAAATGGGGAGCCATTTCACTCTAATGCTCTATGCTCTCCTTCCTATGACTGGAGAGTGGTATTCCAGAGAGGACCTGGGTGCTGGGTGTGCTAGCTGCAGCATGGCTGTTGCTGATTTCATGGTTATAGCCCCAATCTCTCATAAATCTCTCAGAAAATATATCCAGAAGTTTTCAAATCATCACAACCCTCAGCCATTTGCTTGTGTGTGTTTCTGTGTCAGTCTCTCAGAGGCTGATGGGGCTCATGACCCCTCAGATTCAGCCAGTCACCTCAAGGTCTGCCCTTGCTGTCATCATTATGACATGTGTTCATTTACTCATTCAGTGCAGCAGCATCTTCAAGTGACCACAGGACTGCCACCTCATGCTCCTGTATAAAACAGACCCATTCCCTCAATCAAAATTCTCTTTTACAGGCTTTTTGTTTTCTGCAAGATGGCAATTTTTACTATATTAATCCTGCCAATCCATGAGCATGGGAGATCTTTCTATCTTCTGAGATCTTCTTGGATTACTTTCTTCAGAGACTTGAAGTTCTTGTCATACAGATCTTTCACTTGCTTAGAGTTACACCAAGGTATTTTATATTATTTGTGATTATTGGGAAGGGTGTGATTTCCCTAATTTTTAGTCTATAATGTATATCCTTTGAGTAGTGGAAGGCCACTGATTTGTTTGAGTTAATTTTTTAATCCAGCCACTTTGCTGAAGTTGTTTATCAGGTTTAGAAGTTCTCTGGTGGAATTTTTGGGGTCCCTAAAGTATACTATCATATCATCTGCAAATAGTGATATTTTGACTTCTTCCTTTCCAATTTGTATCCCTTTGACTTTCTTTTGATGTGATGTGTTTTTGGATTCAATTTGCAAGAATTTTTGGATATATTTTTTATTTTCATTTCAAATGATTTCCCCTCTTCTGGCTCCCCACTCCCCAAAACTCCCATAAGCCCTCTTCCTTCCCCCTGTTCCCCTATTCACCCCTTCCCGCTTGCTTCCCTGTTCTGGTATTGCTCTATACTGCTGCGCTGAGCCTTTCTAGAACAAGGGGCCACTCCTCCGTTCTTCTTGGACATCATTTGATATGTGGATTATGTCTTGGGTATTCCAAGTTTCTAGGCTATTCCACTTATCAGTGAGTGCATACCATGATTGATCTTTTGAGTCTGGGTTACCTCACTTAGTATGTTGTTCTCCACTCTCATCCATTTGCCTAAGAATTTCATGAATTCATTGTTTCTAATGGCTGAATAGTACTCCATTGTGTATATATACCGCATTTTTTGTATCCATTCCTCTGTTGAGGGACACCTGGGTTCTTCCCAGCTTCTGGCTATTATAAATAGGGCTGCTATGAACATAGTGGAACATGTATCCTTATTACATGCTGGGTAATCCTCTAGGTATATGCTCAGGAGTGGTATAGCAGGATCCTCCGGAAGTGACATGCTCAGTTTTCTGAGGAACTGCCAGACTGATTTCCAGAGTGGTTGTACCAATTTGCATTCCCACTAGCAGTGGAGGAGTGTTCCTCCTGTTTATATATTCCAGTCTGTTAGTCTATTTCTTTTTATTGGGAAATTGAGTCCATTGATATTTAGAGATAAGGAAAAGTGATTATTGATTCCTGTTATTTTTGTTGTTATAGGTGGAAGTATGTTTATTGTGACTATCTTCTTTTGGGCTTGTTGAAAGAATATTACTTTCTTGCTTTTTCTAGGGTGTAGTTTCACTCTTTGTTTTGGAGTTTTACATTTATTATCCTTTGTAGAGCTGGATTTGTGGAAAGATATTGTGTAAATTTGATTTTGTCATGGAATATCTCGATCTATTTCTCTATCTATGATAATTGAAAGTTATGTTGGGTATAGTAGCCTGGGCTGACATTTGTTTTCTCTTAGGGTCTGTATGACATCTGCCCAGGATCTTATAGTTTTCATAGTCTCTGGTGAGAAGTCTGGTGTAATTGTAATAGATATGCCTTGACCTTTTTTCCTTAGTGCTTTTAATATTCATTCTTTGTTTTGTTCATTTGCTGTTTTGACTTTTATGTGACAGGAGGAATTTCTTTTCTTGTCAAATCTATTTGGAGTTCTATAGGCTTCTTGTATGTTTATGTGCATCTTTTTCTTTAGATTAGGGAAGTTTTCTTCTATATTTTTGTTGAACATATATACTAGTCCTTTAAGTTGGCAATCTTTGCTCTTGTCTATACCCATTATCCTTAGGTTTGGTCTTTTCATTGTGTCCTGGATTTCCTGGATGTTTTGGGTTAGGGCCTCTTTGCCTTTTGCATTTTCTTTGACTGTTGTGTCAATGGTATCTTCTGCACCTGAGATTCCCTCTTCTATTTTTTGTATTCTGTTGGTGATATTTGTATCTATAACCCCCGATCTCTTTCCTAGGTTTTCTAACTCCAGGATTGTCTCACTTTGTGATTTCTTTATTGTTTCTTGTTCCAATTTTAGATCTTGGATGACTTTGTTCATTTTCTTTGCCTGTTTGATTGTGTTTTCCCATAATTCTTTTATAACTGCCCTGAAGCAGCTCTTGAAGGCTGTGGACAAACGCCTATTATCAAACCCTTTTCCTTTCGCCTAAAACAGCTCTTAAAGGCTATGGACAAATGCATATAAAGTTCCTGCTCTATTTTCCACTGTCTGCCCCTAAGCGAGTTCAGTGTTGGGTCGATGCTATCTTACTCAGTCTGTATCCTTCTGCACCTGTCATTGCTCACCATGCAGGATACTATCTTTTCCCATTTTCTGCAAAGCACGAAGACAGGGTCACCTCAGACCTTCCCATGTCCAGTCCCTCATTTGGGAGCCATTTTGTAACTGCCTGCAGTCACAGAGAACTGGGTCGCTGGAAGAGAAGCTGGGAATAGATGGGGCAGGGCCGCGAAAAGAACAGAGGCCAGGAAAACCCAATTGCTGATTGAGGCCCCAAGTTTAATGAAGGTCTGACAATTTAAGGCTTTTGGGGTGAGTCTCTCCCCCAAGACTCCGGGGTGTGTCCTGGGGAAGTGATCTGGCTGTTCATTAGGTTCCTCAGGCAGCTGGGAGGGTCACCTGCTTAATTCAGGAATTCACAGACCTGGAGAAACAATGAGCTTCACCATCACTCTGAGCTCTCCACCCTAGGTGGAGCAGGATCCTGACTAGCACAGGAATCCCCACTCAACAAAGACTGGGAGAGGAAGTTCACCTTGATCAATGTTGAGTTCCTACCATGTGGCATGTCACCCCAATATGGCTCTCTACACTCTTTAAGGGATTTTTGTGTTTCCTTTTTAAGTGTTTCTACTTGCTTACCTGTGTTCTTCTGTTTTTCTTTAAGGGAGCTATTTATGTTCTTCCTAAAGTCCTCTATCATCATCATGAGATATGATTTTAAATCAGAGTCTTGCTTTTCAGGAGTGTTGGGGTATCCAGGACTTTCTGTGGTTGGGGAACTGGTTTCTGTTGCTTATGTTCTTGTCCTTGCCTCTTGCCATATGGTTATCTTTAGTGTTAGATGGTCTTGCTGTCTCTGACTGTGGTGTGTCCCTCCTGTAAACCTGTTTGTCAGGACTCCTGGGGGACCAGTTCTTTCTGGGAGGAATTTGGGTATGGAAAGGTGTGGCACAGGGTCAGCTCTAGGACACAGATGAAACTGGAAGGATTCTGTTCCTGGTCATTCCTTGATTCCTCTGTCCTAATGGTTCTGGGCATGTCTCTCTTGGCCAGAAATTTGAGAAGTAGTCCTCTTCACTTGTGCTCTCAGGTGTGTCAGCTTTCCTGGAAGACCTGCTCTCTCCTGGGGGAATTGGGATATGGAGTGTTGTGACATAGGGTCTGCTCCAGGTGCAGATGGAAACTGGAAGGATCCTGTCCTAGGCTTGTCCTGTGTTCCTGTGTCCTGAGGACTCCACTTGGGTCCCTTGGAGCAGAAGTGATGGTCTTAAACAAAAATTTTTGTTTTGCTGTGCTCATAGGTGTGTTAGTCCTTCTGGGAGACCAGTTCTTTTCTTGTGGGACTCAGGTATGGAGACCTGTGCTTAATTTTTTTTATTTTTAAATTAATTTTGTGTCTGTGTGCACATATAAGTATGTAAGTACAGGTGCTAATATAGGACATAGGTATTGTATCCTCTGGAACTGGATTTACAGGCAGTTGTGAGATGCTGTAGGTGATGAGGACCCAACTCAGTTTTCTCGGCAAGAGCAGGGAACACTCTTAATTCCTAAGCCATCTCCAACCCCTCAGCTTGTGTTTCCTTAATGAGTGACTTGGAATATTTTTTCATGATTGAGAACCATTTTCATACCTTTTTGGTGATGTATATTCATGTCAAAAATTTTTCCATTTTTTCTTTTTGAGATGATCTTGCTTTATCTCCTAGGTTGTAGTAGAACTTGAATCCTTTCTGCCTTAGCCTTCACATATTATAAATGTGATCACCACAGCTGTCTAGTTTCCCATTTTCTATTTAGTTTTGAGTTCTGTTACACAATTTTAAAAGTTTGTCATATTAAGAATGATAGTTTTTAAGCTATGATATCTGCTGCTATTATTTTCTGAGTTTGACAGTTGTGTTTTGACTTTGTGTAGTACTTGTTATTTATTTTTGGTCATGCAAATTTCAAATCCATTAATTTCTCAAATTTATGAATTATGCATGGCAACCTTTATTTGTATTTGGAAATATTTTATGTACACCCAGGCTAAAAGAAATTATCCATTGCTTAGATGTTATCATTCTTATTCCTAAATCTCTGACTCATTTAGAATTTTTGTTATGCTGGGATCCAGTTTTATTTTATTTTCAAATGAGTTTTCTTTTGTCTTAGTAGTACTCACTAAACAGGACACTTTTATCAATGACATCTAGATGCCACTTCCATTGTGTGCTGACTTTCCAGGTCAGATAGGTGAGAGCTGTAACTTCTCTGTCTGTCCCGTGGTCTGCTTATCTACGCATGTACTGTATGTACAACGCTGTGAGAAGCTTTTCATTTACTTTTAATGGCTAGAAGGGTTAGTTGTCTCATAGTTTTTCTTTTTCATTGTGTAATTTTGCATCATTCTTCTTTATAGTATCAACTTATCATAGTACAACAAAATGGTTTGCATATACTCTTGGTTAAAATTGTACCAAATATAGAAATTAATGTAAAACAACTACCATGTATTTCTTGATTCATCCAATATAAGAACAGAATGAGTCTTTTTGTCTATGTTCAAGTCTATAGCTATCTCTCAAGAATGCCTTAAGGTTGTGTTATACAACTTTTACAGGTGTTCTGTTCAATGTGTTCCAAAACACACAATCTTTGTTTATTTCATACACATTGTTCTTTACCAACACATTCTCTCCATGTATTTATGTATGTATGGTGACACTCTTCTTTTTCTGTCATACTGGAATTGAACCTATAGTTTCATATTGCCAATTGAGTGAGTACTCTATCACTCAGCTACCTGAGCTAGAACATAGATTTTAATAATTAAGCTATATATTAATTACTTTTCTTGTTGCTGTGACCAAATATGCATTAAGGAGCAACAAACTTCCATGACTATAATTTAGAGTGAATAAGCCCTTTTGAAAGAGGAGGAACAAGAAGATAGCAAGGAGAGCTTGCAGCAAAGCAAGACTGAAACCCCACAATGCAAATACAAACCCTAAAGCTCTAGATGTGGCATCTGTAATGCTTGGTGGCAATATCTGGTTCTAATGGGCTTGGATAACCCTGAACTGCCACTTCTATTGTCTATAGTGGATGACATACACTCTTTCTTGGGTTTCCATCAGTTGGTACTGGTAGCTTTTCTCATCTTGTGTCTGGTATTTCTGACATCTTCAATATTCTGAAGTGTCTGGTACAACTTATGTTTCACCTTCCCAGCTTCACATGCAGCCTCTTTTGGGATTCCATGTACAAAATTCAACACTCCTACATGTGGTCTGGTTTCTGCAGACGTTTAGAGTCCTGGTGCTAACTGTGATGACACCTGTCACTCTTGCTTTATGTATCTGTGAAACCATCACCACAGGGATAATGCCATTGTTGCTGTCAGCTTGAGATGTAACTTGGTACCTTTACGTCACAACTGCAGTAGCCTCTATGTACCTACAAGGGTACCCCCCCCCCAGCTGACTCATAGTTGAATATCCCAGAGGTACTCTAGAGCACACTATCCAGGTATTCTCTTTTACACATGAATTTGCATTGTCATACTTTGAAGTTCCTGATGTGTGTATTCCTGATGTCAAGGTACATTTGTTGACTGTTGTCACCAGGTCAGTTGCCACCTGTGCATTTCTGTCCACAGTGGAACTTGGGTCATGTTCTTTTCTCTGCCACACTACATTCTATTTGCATGTTTTTGTTCCACATTCTATTCTTTTTCTCTACTGCAAATCTGAGTAAATCCAGCAAGCAATAACAAGGGTACAGACTGAGTATAATGCTGTCATGAAATTTCTTCTGTCAATAACTTAGTCCATTCCTTTGAATTCAGTCTCATTGAAGGTTTTAGGGCACAGGCAGAAAGCAGTCGGTTTTATAACATGCATGGCCATTGAACCAGATTCTGATAGTCTTTTTTTTTCTCCCTTTGAAACCTCTTGAACTTGGCTTTCTATCTGCATTCCTATTGGCATTTGCTCTTCCACACTTGCACCATAAACAAAGGGCTTCTTTAGGCTGTAGCTCTAACCTTTTCCATCTTCTTCCCTCTTTTTTTGGTAAAAGGGCCTGGGATTTACAGATGCACATAACAAACACGATCAAATTTATCACAGCAATTACCCCACTTTTTTGCTTCACTTTCTTATCTTCCTTTTATTGGTACTTTGACCAACACTTGACAAGAAGCAACTTAAGGGAGGAAGAATTATGTGCTCACACTTTGAAGGATACAATCTATCATAGCAGGGATGACATGGTGGTAGGAACCGGGGGCAGCTGATCATAGCATGCCTGCAGTTAGAAAGCAGAGAGAGATGAGTAATGGTAATACACTAAGCTTTCTCCTTTTTTCCTCCTTTTTATTCAGTCTGGGTCCCCAGCCTATGGGATGCTGCAACCCATGCTCAGGGCATGTCTTCCCTGTTCAATTCATCTTAATCTGGAAAGTCTCTAATGGATGTTCAGAGAAGTCTGTCTTCTAGGTAAATCTGGATATCCAGATACAGTGAAAATGAAGAATAACTATCACAGTGTGTGTGTGTGTGTGTGTGTGTGTGTGTGTGTGTTTGTGTATGTGTAGCAGAGATACATGGTCAATATGAGAGGCCTAAAACTGCTGTGTGTGGGATTGTCTGCTTGCTGAGAGCTTCTTAGCTGGCACCCGGAACTCAAGTTTAAGAAATATTCTTTTCATTCTGTAACAGGTATGAATGCCAAGACTGTCAGTATAATGTAATTTATGCCATTTGAATTTCTCCTGAAAGTCTGGAATTTTTGTGTGTATTTAGCAAAAAAATGACCCAATAAAAACATAAGTCTACAAGGATGTCTCTGGTAGAAACATACAAATGTTGCTATATTCCTATAACCCTGTTCCTGGGTTCTCTCTCTGTGGTCTGGAGGGCATTCTTTCTATACCATTATACTACACGTTAGAAAGTATACAAGTATACATTCAATCCCAGGAATTCTAGCAAATCTCCAAATATGATGATGCTCTGGAAGAAATGCTTTTAGCATTAGCCTATTAAACAAGACACTGATATTGAACATTTTCTATTCCTTTTACCACATTAAGAAAATATATTTCAGTTCATATTTTTGAGTACTTTAGTTATTAATGGATATTGAATTTTTTAAGGATTGATTTTTCCCCAGAATTCATAGTAATAATTTTCTCTTAGATCAATTAATAACATTTGAGCCATTAATTAATTTATTACTATTGAAATATCTTTGAATTTTAGAATAAATCATCTTTGTCTTGAAATGTTATTTTCATTTTAGTAGCATATCTTAATTATACATAATAATAGGTTTTATAATGACACTTTAATATGCTTATATATTTTGATCATATTGACTCAATCGTCCTCTCTGTCTCCCACCCACTCCTACACATCATCTCTTGTGATGGTTTGTATATGCTCAGCCCAGGGAGTGGCACTATTAAAAGGGATGACCCTGTTGGAGTAGGTGTGTCACTGTGGGTGTAGGCTATAAGACCCTCATGCTAGCTGCCTGGAAGCCAGTATTCTGCTAGAAACTTTCAGATGAAGATGCAGAACTCTCAGCTCCTCCTGCATCATGCCTGCCTAGGTACTGCCATGCTCCCACTTTGATGATAATGGACTGAACCTCTAAATCTGTAAACCAGCTCCATTTAGGTGTTGTCCTTTATAAGACTTGCCTTGGTCACAGTGTCTGTTCACAGCAGTAAAACCCTAAGTAAGAGAACTCTCTTTTCCCAAGTTGTTCACTGTCTGCTTTCATGTCTTTATTTTCAGTGATGCAATGATGTTATTGTGATTACATACAGGAGCATAGCAAATGTTTACAGGAACATTCATGAGCTATACCACTGAAGATCTTTTCCTCTCCACTAGAAACCAACTGCTTACAAATACTCAGGGAAGAGTTCATGTACCCCTTGGCCTTGCTGGAGTGATTTGAATGTCCTATTCATGATTGAACATTCAGTCAGCACTTTGACCAGCTGTAAGCATTTTCAGTAACTATCCTCTGCAAAAAAGATGCTTCTATGATCAAAACTGCCAGTTATACTAATATATGAGCATAAACAGAAATATTGAGAAGACAGTAAGACAAGCGTACCATATCTATTTAGCAGTATAACTGTTGCAACCTTCCCAGGAGGGACTGCTTCCTCCTTAGCACAGGCATTTTGAGCAGTGTACAGTAACAGATTTTAATTTTTCCAGAAGCCACTCCCACCATAAAGAAGCTAGTTACCTAAAACAGACTTGCCATTGTTGCTCCAGTGGGTACCTCTTGCATGGTCTTTTGATAGTGTAGCATGCAAGAGTCACAGCTGAGGCAGACTACTGATGACACAGCACTCTCTGGCACTTTGAAATAAAGAACTGTTTTAGTCACCATTCTATTACTGTAAAGAGACACCATGACCAAAGCAACTCTCATAAAAGAAAGTGTTTGACTGGAGTCTTGCTAGTAGTTGCGGAGGGTGAGCCTATGATCATCATGGTAGAAAGCAGAGCAGCATGGTGCTGGAGTAGTAGTTGAGAGTTTTATATCCTGATCCTCAGGATATAAAACAGGTAGCACAAGAGACACTGGGCCTGCCATGAACTTTTTAAACTTCAAAGCCCACATCTCCTCCAAAAAAAGCTGTACCTACTCTATCAAGGCCAACCCTTCTAATCCTGTTTCACAGATAAGTGCTCAGCCATGTTCAGTGGCACTCTATTTGCAATAACCAGAAGATAGAAACAATCTAAATATCCTATTAACAAATGGATTGATAATGAAAATATGGTACATCCCCACAATGGGATACTGTTTAATGGCACAGAAAGCCTGTATCCAGTTCTTGTAGTGAAAATCTTCTTTGATACATGCTAGTATAAAGATAAGATGTCTACTGTAGTTAAGAATTATGCTGGTTTACTAAACTGGTAGTATTAGATGATCTTCTGAGATCCATGACCTCACTAGCCCTGGGTAGCTGGTTGGATTTCTAGCATTGAGCATGATTTTCTTCCTGTTGAGTGGGCCTCAAGTCCAAGTAGACCACTCTTGGTTACCACCAAGATATGAATGTCACTTGTTGCATCTTTATAGGCATTTTTGAATGATGTCCATTTTTGTGGTTCATAGATGTTGATGTCTTGGTAGCATGTGTAGTATTTTCTGGAGCTATAGAAGTTAGACTTCCTCAAGAAGGAAACTTTCAAATTAGATCTAGTTCAAATAACCTTGGTTTTTGTGTTCTAAGTATGCAATTATCTTCAATAGGAAATTTTCTTCAACCTCTGAGAGGCAACCAAAGGCAATAGCAATAGCTTAAATTGTTTTGGGAATCACTTGGACTACTAAAGTGACTATGTGTATTGACTATAATTTTAGATAACCATAAAATTCTATGATTCCTTAAGGCATTGTGAAACAACTTGGGTGATTTTATCCTTCCTTTCTTCTCTTTCTCTACTGACCACCCTCCTCACTCATAAGTTGGAGCCCCACTTCTATTTTTCTATTTCCCATTTCCTGTTCTGTGTATATCATTATTTTCCTCTGAATCCCTCCACCCCCACCCATAGACCCTTTGTACTTTCATGGGTTCTGTGGTTACTTTATGTTTTATATTCACATCTGAAGTTTTGAAGCTAGAAGCTGCAGATGACAGAGAATAAGGCATACTTCAACTCAATGCAACTATTTCTAAGTCCACCCATTTATCTGAAAATTTCATTTTTTTTAGTATAAATAGTATTCCATTGTGCATATGTACTGCATTTCACTATCCATTTGTTTGTTGAGGGACATTTAGGTTTTTTTCTGTTTCCTGGCTGTTGTGAATATGGCATCAGTAAATGTGGCTGGGCAATTTTCTGTAGAGTAGGATGTTGTATCCTTTGCACATATGTCAAGGAGTGGTATAGCTGAGTCACATAGTGGATTTACTCTTCACACTTAAGACTTTCCCATACTGATGCACAGAGTGGCCATAGCAGTTTGCAACCCCACTAACAGAGAATGAAGGTTCTTTTTCCTCATTACTTCCCCCCAAACCTTGCCAGCATTTGTTGTTAGTTGTTTTGTGTATCTTAGACATACTGTATGTCATGAGACAAAAATTTAAAGTTGTTTTAGTTTGCATTTCACTAATTGCTAAGGATAGTGAACATTTTTCAAGTATTTTTAGCCATTTTTAATTCTTTTACTGAGAACTCTCTTAATTTGGTCATTATGTTTCTTTGACTCCTTGTTCTTTATCATCTTTGTATGTTCTTTGTGTTCTAGATACTAACCATCTGTCTGATGTATAACTAGTAAAGATTCTCTCCTGTTATGTTAGCTTCCTCTTCACTTGATTGTTTCTTTATTTGTGAAGCAGCTTTTTAGGTTTATAAGGTCCTACTTGTCAGTTGTTGACCACAATTCCTAGGGCAAATGTAGTCCTACTCAGACTCTTTTCCTACTTCCATATCTTGTAGGGTGCTGTTTATGTTTCCTTCAGCAGCATTTCAGGTTTCAAATCGAGGTCTTTGATCCGCTTAGTGATATTTTTGTGTAGGGTGATAGATGTAGGTCAAATTCCCTTCTTCTGCATGTGGACACTCAGTTTCCCAGCTCCATTTGTTGAAAATGCTTTCTTCTCTTTCTGTATTTGTTTTGGGTCTCTTTGTCATATAGTAGGTGGTTATAGTTATGTGTACTGTGTTTGAGTCTTTCTTTCTTTTTCTATTGGTCTACAGTTCTGCTTTTGTTCCAGTATCATATTGTTTTTATAACTATGGCTCTGTAGTATATCTTGAAGTCTATTATGATAATCTCCTGCCCCCCAGTATATTATTCCTTTTGCTCAGAGTCACTTTAGTTGTCTGCAGTTTTTTTTTTTTTTTGGTTCCATATGAATTTTAGATTTTCTTTTTCAATTTGTGTGATCACAGTTGTTGCTATTGAAGTTGGGGTTGCATTGACTCTGTAAATTGTATCTGTTTTAATGATAATTTTTACAATATTAATTCTACCAATCCTTGAACACAAGATATTGTAGCTGGTCTTTGCTATTTTATTTTGTGGGTTTTTCTTTTTCCTGTCCTTTATCATCTCAGTTTCCCTCCCTAACACTAGATAGGAGAGAAAGATGGAGAAGGAAAGGGAGAGCGAGAGACAGAGAGACAGAGAGACAGAGACATACACAGAGAAACACACACACACACACACACACACACACACACACACACACACACACCAAGAGAGAGAGAGAAAGAGAGATCCCTGAATCTAATTTCTTTTCTTTTGTTTCTTCTTTGACCTTGACTACTAACAAACCACAACCAATCTCCCTAAATGACCAACAACTACCCACTAAATGTCTCAAGGATCTAGCATTTATTTAGCGTCTGAAAAGTTCCCTGAATTCCAAATGTTACACAATCATAGAAACTGTCTGCTGATGGCAAAACCACACCTCTGCTGGAGCACCAGACAAATCATAACCAGTTGCATGAGACAGTCCAAAGCAGTTCCACATCCTTCTACATGGGACTAAAACAAAAATACATTCTTATAATATTTCTGTGTTTTTTCAAAATAGTTTGTTGTTTTTGATATCATAAGTGGGAGGGCATACATGATATCTTTGTCAGCATATCTGAAGACTACTGATTATTGTAAGGTGATTCTGCATCCTGCCACCTTGCTCAAATTATTGATAGTTTCTAGATTTTTTTGCTGGAATTTTTTGAATATCTTATTATAATAGCATATCCTCTGCAAAGAAATGTAGTTTGACTTTTCCCCCTATTTGTACTGTTTTTTGCAGTTGCTCATTTTTATTATTTTCTATATTCTTTGTTTACATTCCAAATGATTACCCCTTTCCAAGTTCTCCCTCCCCATAAATCCCATAAGCCCTCTTCCCTCTGCCCATTCCCCAAGGAAACTGAAGAAAACCTCAGAAAATGGAAAAATCTTCCATGCTCATGGATTGGTAGGATTAATATAGTAAAAATGGCCATCTTGCCAAAAGCAATCCGCAGATTCAGTGCAATACCCATCAAAATCATAACTCAGTTCTTCATAGTTAGAAAGAGCAATTCTCAAATTCATCTGGAATAACAAAAAACCCAGGATAGCTAAAACTCTTCTCAACAGTAAAAGAACTTCTGGGGGATTCAGTATCCTGAACCTCAAGCAGTACTACAGAGCAATTGTGTTATTTGTATCTTTTAATGTCCTTCTCTTGCCTTACTGTTTTAGTTAGTTGCTGAGGACCAGCCTCAGTTGTTTCAGGTTCTTGAGAATGGGAGGATTGGATCAGTGCAAAATCAGAGTCTCAGGTAAGGATGCGGATACAAGCTGACAAGTGACTCATTGCTCTTTTGAAGCTATACTGTGAGTCAACTCTCTCTCTCTCTCTCTCTCTCTCTCTCTCTCTCTCAGTTCACTTCAGTCTTTTATTGCTTACACACCTCCTTGTTATATAATAATACATAATCAAAAGCCTTTTCATTATTTTTCTCAAGCCCATTAGTTTTCCTGAAAAACTCCATGTAACTGTGCTACCAGAAAGCAAGATGAACACAGTCACTGTTCAGTGTCTGCTAAAGCAAGTTATACATACATTAACTTTTAAATCACAGAAAAACCTCTATATTACAGGTCATTAGGGCATAAACTTACAGTTACATCATTAGCATGAGAAGAAAAAGGTGCTAAACAAGTCAGGGCAATATTAATATTTTTAACTTGTCTAAATTTGCAAAAGATATTTATTGAGCTCACCCAAATATCTATTTCTACAGTACTTTCAACCTCTTTCCCATATGCAATATTAATTCCTCTTGTAGCTTCCCCCAGAGTTCCTTCACAGGCCTGAATTCTTTCTCTTAGAGTTCCCTAATATCCTTAAGCAGGCAGTATCAGGTCCTGTCACAGGGTCCAAACTCTTCTACTCATCCTTTTATCTTTTTTTATTACACATATATATCCCAATTTCCCCCAATAATATTTTTGGATCAAACTTTCTATTATGAGAGATTGTCCCTTGTGGTGGTATCACCATTGCTCATTAATCCAGTACAACCAGCTATTTCTTCCTGATCTTGTCCTTTGTATTTTCTATGGAAATCCTTTCCTTAGTGACCCAGGCCCAGTATTCCTTTTTCTTTGGGGGTGGGGTCTTCAATTCTCTTAATTACCAAAACTTCAGGATTCTCAAAAACATTTTCTGCTTCAAATATTTCCTGGTACAACTTAATCATCATGAGTTGGCTACAATTTCCCAGAGACCAAGTGGCAACATGCATTGGCAACCATGTTGTACTTGGTAGTGCTTCCAGTGCTATATTGAAAGTAGATATTCCTGCCTCATTCCTGAATTTACTGGAGTTATTTTGAGTGTTTCAACATTTAGAATAATGTTGACTATGAGTTTGTCATATATCACCTTTAATATGTCGGTATGTTTTCTCCAGCCTTACTGTCTCTAGGACTTTTGTCATGCTGACATGGTAAATTTTGTCAGAGCTTTTCTGCATTTAATGAGATGCTTAAACAATTTTTGTTTATCATTCTAAGTGAGGTAACCCAATCACAAAAGAACACATATGGAATGCAGTCACTGATAAGTGGATATTAGCCCAGAAGCTCTGAATACCCAAGACACAATTCACATATCAAATGATTCCCAAGAAGAAGGAAGGAGAGGACCCTGGTCCTGGAAAGGCTTGATGTAGCATTGTAGGGGATTACCAGGACATAGAACTAGAAGGGGATTGATTGGAGAATGGGCGGAGGGAAGAGGGCTTATGGGACTTATGGGGAGGAGGGAACCAAGAAGGGGAAAATCATTTGGAATGTAAACAAAGAATATAGAAAATAATAAATAAATAAAGAAAGAAAGAAAGAAAGCAATTTTTTGTTTTTTCTATTATATAATTTATTATATTTATTTACTTATGTAGGTTGAACTATTCCTATTTTCCAGGATAAAGCCGACTTGATCATGGTAGATGATTTTGATGTGTGCCTGTATTCAGTTTCCAGTAATTTTTATGTCTATAATCATCAGTGAGATTATGTCTATCTATGTATCTATCTAAGTATGTATGTATGTATATTTGTATGTATGTATGTATGTATGTATGTATATATGTATGTATGTATGTATCTATCTATCTATCTAATAATGGTGATGTCTGTACATGGTTTTATGTATTAGAATAGTATTTAATATGGGCATCAAAGAATGAGTTTATCAGTGATTACTATATTTTTGAATAATTTAAGATGTATTGGTTGTAGTTTTTCCTTTAAAGTCTAGTAGAATTTTGCTCTGAATGCACCTGAGCCTGGCTTCCTAGCTAGAAGACTTTTCATTTCTCTTTCAGGCTCCCCCTTGTTATAGATTTGCTTACGTTGTTAGTCTCTTTCTTGGTTTAATTTGGTAGTTTGATTCATCAAGAATTTATACATTCCTTTTAGATCTTCCAAATTAATGGAGTACAGATTTTTAAAGTATTTTTTATAGCTACTGAATTTCTGTGTTATCTGTTATAATATTTCTTTGTTCTTTTGTAATTCTTTTAAGTTGGTTATCTTTTCCTTTTGTTTGGTTGGTTAGGCCAAGGAACTTTTAATGTTATCTTTTCAAAGAATCTGCTTTTAGAGGTTTTTTTTGTGTTTTCTTTGTTTGTATTTAATTAATTACTGTTTAATTTTATTTCGATCTACTTGATTTGGTTTGTTCTCGTTTTTCTAAAATTTTCAGATTGTTATTAAATCATTTATTTGTAATCTTTATGATTTCCCCACTCTTTTTAAGTTAATTTATTCTTTGATAATTTAATACATGTAGATCATACATTCTGGTCATACTTATCCCTTGATTTTCTTTTATCTTCCTCCCATTCATAAGACCTGGACCACTTCTTCCTGCTGAATTCTTGTTACACTTTTTATATATAAAAATGCAGGGCTATAAACTTCCTTCTAAGAACCATTTTTTCACATGTCCCACAGATTTTCTTGTATTATGTTTTCATTTTCAGTTCGTTCTAGGATTATTTTCTTTTTTAACTTATCATTCAGTAATGATTTGTTTGATCTCCATAACGTTATATATTTACTAGAGATTTGCTTGCTGTCTGTTTTATGTTTTATTGCATAAACATCAGAATAAGATACATGGACATATTTCATATTTGCTGTATTTTGTGTGTGTGTGCATGTACATGTGTGTATATATGTGTTTGTTTGTTTGTGTTCCAGCATATGATCTGTTTTAAAAGAGTTTCCGTGTATATCCTTTGGTGTTTTGGTAAAACATTCTATAGATATCAGTTAAGTGTTAGGACCCTTGGCAAACTCCAGTGTTAGCCTCTCAACAATCTGCATGAGGTAGAACAAAATCTGGTTCAGTAAGATTCAGTAGCCTGTGCTGGTTCAGACTTCTAAAGTATGACACTGGGCAGTTTATTTTAGGCATATTAAATCACAGCATAATTTTGAAAAAGTTTCTTTCCTGATGATAATTAAGTCCACTCCATGGGTATACAAAACTTAAGATATGCTTACATGGAAACTCTTTACAAAGTACGTATGGCCTTTTCTGTAAGGATGAGTTCTATTGACACAGAAACAATATTCAAAAAAGGGTCTAGGGAGAATTAGTGAAGCAATTATAAAAGTATGTGGGATTCAGGAATAGCCTGACCCTACAGATAGCACAGAGGTCACCTAGGCTGTTGTAAAGTACAAATGAAATCTCTTTTAAGGATGGGTTTGTTTGGTTGAGAAACAATGCTCGCGATAAAAGTCTAGGAAGGAAGTGTCTTGAAGAAACATAATAGTCTGGGGGATTCAGATGTGGCCTGGCTCTACAGATAGCACAGGCTACTAGGTTATTAATCACATCTGTTACCAGCTTTCCAGGTGGAAAGGAGATATACAACTCTTCCATTGAGGAGAGAACTGTGTGTTTAACATTTCTGTTTTCCTTGGTGCTTATCTGTGAGAATAAGCAAATGTCCATTGATAAGGTATCCTTTAATTCTTAGGTTTCTTCATTTGTGATTTGTTCAGATGACCTCTCTATTGGGAAAAGAAGGTTTTGAAACTGCTGAAAATTGTTAGATTTGTGTTAATCTGTGTCAATAATTCCACTATTAGAACTTTGTTTTAATTCTAGAACTTGGAGTTAATTGTTTCAGGCTCTACTGGGTCTAATCTGATTGCTTATATAGAGAAGGAGCCACACGGAAGGTAAACGGTTGGGTATTGCATCCATTCCTGTGAGGGCTGTTTCACTGATATTCTCAGTTTCTGTCTGGCCATTGGCTGCTTCCCTGTTGCCCTGTTTTATGTTGTTAATTTTGAAAGTCTAACAGCAATGGGATTCTGTTTTTGTATAGGCCTATGGTTTTGCTTACTTCTTCTCAGTCTTAATAATTTTCTTGTGCATGTGTCCAATATTCTAGCTCAGTAATGGTGTCATTCCTCCATTCTAGATTCTTTCCCCTTGCCTCCTTCATCTAGTTGCTCCCATTCTACTGTGTGTTGGGACTTTTAATGTATTTTAACAATTTCATTTTCTTTGCTGTTTTAAAACCTTCCTTCAGTGAACAGAATTATGTTTTCATTTATTTCAGTTTTCCCATGGGTATCTCATATATATATTGCCCATTGCTTACCATTTCTGTTTTGGGTTTATGACTTTAGAATGGGTTTTGAATTTCAAGTTCAAGAATGCTTAGCTTATTCTGAAGTGTGGGCTTTCCATCATCCTCTGCTTCATGGCTAGAGGTGGAAGGAGCTCTTTTTCTCATTTGATAAGCAAGAAATTTTACTTCACGATTACTTCCATGTGGCTCTATATAACTCACTTAATTGTTTTTTTAAAGCATCTGGGCCTCATGTTTCTGAAGGATTCCAGTTTCTGGGTACTCTCTTCTCAGCATAGCAGTATCTTTTTGCCTTTCACTTGTAGGGCCCATTTTAATTATCCTTTCTTCATGTTTCTTGACCTCTGAAATGTAAAGGAGCATTTCTGTTCTCTTATATTTTTTCTTTTGAAAAATTTTTATGCAATATATTCTGATCACTCCCACAAGCCCCCCTCCCATCCTTCTCCCTTCCCACTTCCCACACAGCCAAATCCATGCTTTCTTTCTTTCTAAAATTACTATCTAAAGACTATACAGAACTCAAAAATTTAAGCCCCATTCTCAAGTAAATAATACAATCAGTAAATGAACAAACAAAAAGACAAAAAAAACATGAAAAATTTTACTATTGTAGTCATTATGAAAATCTAATCAAATACTACATTAACATTTTATCTCACTCAAGTCATCGTGGTTATTGTGAAAACAAAAACAGCAGGCTGGGTCACTGATACGGTTGGTAAACTCCTTGTTCTGCAAGCATGAGGACCTAAGCTCAATCCTTGTAACCCATTAAAAATCAAAAGGCAGACACGGAGAACATACTCTTATAATCCGAGCTCTAGAGGGGCAGAGAAAGGCAGCAGTTCCCTGGGCCTCTCTGGACAGTCAGCCTGGCCTACTTGGTGAGTTTCAGACCAATGACAGGTCTCAAAAACAGGTAGACAACATCTGTCCTCTGACCTCCACACAATTGCTCAAGCATCCCCCCAGACAATAATATGTACATGCACACCCACACGCACATTAAATGGTAACAATAAATGCTGGCAATGTATAGGGAAAATATACTGTTGATCTGAATGTAACTAATAAAGTCAATGTGGAAATCAATGTGGAGGTTCCTCACAAAACAAGTACAACTGCCTCATGATCCAGACATGGTACTTTTATGACTGCACCTTAAGAACCTGACAGAGTACTCACATAGTATACATCCCTGTTTATTGTGGTGCAGTTCAAAGAATCCTGGTCTTGGAGTCAATTAAGATGTCTATCATAGATGAATGGGATAGAAAGTCTCTCTCTCTCTCTCTCTCTCTCTCTCTCTCTCTCTCTCTCTCTCACACACACACACACACACACACACACACACACACATGAAAGTAAAAAGGGCACTACTTGGAAAGCAGATTGCAACTAGAGAGAGAGCAATGGGCAGTGCACACAACTTTAGTATATGGCAGATTGGAATGAAAAACGCCATTATGAAGTCCATTATGAAGTCTCTGTACAGTGAATATACAATGAAAAGACATTAGGGGACTAGAAAGATGAGTTCAAGAGTGCTTTACTCTGTATTTTACTCTGTAGCCTTCCTTTCCCTTTCTGCTTTTCCCACTCCTTTCTGCAATTGTGAGATACCTTCCTTTGGCCGTGTGGGCATCCAGGAGTGCTCTCTGCTTGTCTCTGCTCCACCATCTCTGTTATAATTTTGATGCTGTCTATCTTCATATTATGAGGAAAGTGTATATCTTAGTGTATTTCTGTGGCTGAAATGATTTGGAACTATGGGGTATATCTTTGAATGTAGGTCCCTTCTCAGCTCTGTTGAATTTAGCTTGGAGGAGGGGGCTAGGGTACTGGTGTTCAATGACCTACAAAGCCACCCTCATGTAGAAGTTTTTGGGTTCTGTCTCATAAATTCTTTAAATTCATAGACTACAAAAGGTGAGGTGTAACAAGAAGTATTTTATTACAAGGAGATTAAAGGAGAGAAAGAAAGCAGAGCTTTTTGAGCAAAATATTAAAAATTGAACTGGCATGTTCCTGTGCTTGTGCCTCTGCCCCAGTGGCCTGGCTGGCCATGCACTGGCGTGCAATGGCCGACTTGTTCTTATCTCATGGAGATTCTGACTCTGAACTCCATAATCTCTTCACCCAGCTCACTAGGTTTGCACTGGTGAGTTGCTACCATTAAATCCCATACTTCAAATCCCCCATGGCCTTTGTAGAGCCATGGTTGGCCACTGCATCTTTCTTTCTTGAAACCAGATGAGCCACCATGTGAAGGAAAATGCAACACAAACTTAGTTCAGAAACAATGGTAACTCAATCTCTGGGCACAACAACTAAAACTGTTGTAAGCCTTATTAAAATCTGATCCCTACGGTGGTGGATGCAGATCTGCCATAATACCAGGAAACTCTAAGAGCTACATCTTACCCCTCTGCTGTCCCACCTCCAAAAGGAAGTAACTCTCCTGCTTCCTCTCTTCCTCCTTCCCACCCGGAAGTCCTGCCTACTCACCCAGTGATTGTCTCCTTTATTCATTAGGGGATTGGTTCACAAGAATAGCACCATGCCCATCTACAACAAGAGCTTGTGACATCAGGACGGGTTCCAGTAATGGACACAATTGAGCTACACTTGTTTTCACTTAATACAGTTTCAACGCATGGAAGTGGGATGAGCTATGTTCCAGATGTCAGGGGATCCCAACCTCAGTAGGATTTCCAAAAAGGGGTACTCTTTAGGGTAAAGAGATAAGGAGAAAACCTACCCATTCCAGCTTACCCCTTTCTGGGTCCTTTAGCCTCTGCCATTATGGAATGAAGACTTCTCTACTTAGACACTTCTAAGATTTCTGGCCTTCAGCAATAAGAGGAGGCTAGAGGGATACCCAAGAACATTGATTCCTGGCTTTTAGGCAAAAATTGGTCACTCTTCTTTGGAGTCTTTTAACCTTAAACTGGAAGCCAATTTCAATCCCCTGTCCTATAATGTAAAACTCAAGGCAGACAGGAATTTATAATGAATAGAAGTTGCTTTGGTTCATAATTCTAGAGGCTGGAAGTTCAAGATAGAAATGTTTGTTTACCAATTCAGCGTCTTTTGATAGCAATGGTCATCTCACAGTGAAAAATTGTCATGCTCATTCTTGCACTAGGTGCCCAAAAATTCTTTGCAAAAATACAGTTTTGGGAGAATTTATAGGTAAACAGTTACAAAAGGTTGTGAGATATACACAGATTGTTTATATAGGCGATGGTGGAAATGATGTCTGCCCAGTAACTTTTTTTTTATTCGATATAATTTATTTACATTTCAAATGATTTTCCCTTTTCTAGCCCCCCACTCCCCGAATGTCCCGTAAGCCCCCTTCTCTTCCCCTGTCCTCCCACCCACCCCTTCCCACTTCCCCGTTCTGGTTTTGCCGAATACTGTTTCACTGAGTCTTTCCAGAACCAGGGGCCACTCCTCCTTTCTTCTTGTACCTCATTTGATGTGTGGATTATGTTTTGGGTATTCCAGTTTTCTAGGTTAATATCCACTTATTAGTGAGTGCATACCATGATTCACCTTTTGAGTCTGGGTTACCTCACTTAGTATGATGTTCTCTAGCTCCATCCATTTGCCTCAGAATTTCATGAATTCATTGTTTCAAATGGCTGAATAGTACTCCATTGTGTAGATATACCACATTTTTTGCATCCACTCTTCTGTTGAGGGATACCTGGGTTCTTTCCAGCATCTGGCAATTATAAATAGGGCTGCTATGAACATAGTAGAGCATGTATCCTTATTACATGGTGGGGAGTCTTCTGGGTATATGCCCAGGAGTGGTATAGCAGGATCTTCTGGAAGTGAGGTGCCCTGTTTTCGGAGGAACCGCCAGACTGATTTCCAGAGTGGTTGTACCAATTTGCAACCCCACCAGCAGTGGAGGAGTGTTCCTCTTTCTCCACACCCTCTCCAACACCTGCTGTCTCCTGAATTTTTAATCTTAGCCATTCTGACTGGTGTAAGATGAAATCTTAGGGTTGTTTTGATTTGCATTTCCCTAATGACTAATGAAGTTGAGCATTTTTTAAGATGCTTCTCCGCCATCTGAAGTTCTTCAGGTGAGAATTCCTTGTTTAACTCTGTACCCCATTTTTTAATAGGGTTGTTCGGTTTTCCGGAGTCTAACTCCTTGAGTTCTTTATATATATTGGATATTAGCCCTCTATCTGATGTAGGATTGGTGAAGATCTTTTCCCAATTTGTTGGTTGCCAATTTGTCCTCTTGATGGTGTCCTTTGCCTTACAGAAACTTTGTAATTTTATGAGGTCCCATTTGTCAATTCTTGCTCTTAGAGCATACGCTATTGGTGTTCTGTTCAGAAACTTTCTCCCTCTACCGATGTCCTCAAGGGTCTTCCCCAGTTTCTTTTCTATTAGCTTCAGAGTGTCTGGCTTTATGTGGAGGTCCTTGACCCATTTGGATTTGAGCTTAGTACAAGGAGACAAGGATGGATCAATTCGCATTCTTCTGCATGCTGACCTCCAGTTGAACCAGCACCATTTGTTGAAAAGGCTATCTTTTTTCCATTGGATGTTTTCAGCCTCTTTGTCGAGGATCAAGTGGCCATAGGTGTGTGGGTTCATTTCTGGATCTTCAATCCTGTTCCATTGATCCTCCTGCCTGTCACTGTACCAATACCATGCAGTTTTTAACACTATTGCTCTGTAGTATTGCTTGAGGTCAGGGATACTGATTCCCCCAGATTTTCTTTTGTTGCTGAGAATAGTTTTAGATATCCTGGGTTTTTTGTTGTTCCAGATGAATTGCTCTTTCTAACTCTGTGAAGAATTGAGTTGGGATTTTGATGGGTATTGCATTGAATCTGTATATTGCTTTTGGCAAAATGGCCATTTTAACTATATTGATTCTACCGATCCATGAGCATGGGAGGTTTTCCCATTTTTTGAGGTCTTCTTCCATCTCCTTCTTCAGAGTCTTGAAGTTCTTGTCATACAGATCTTTCACATGTTTGGTAAGAGTCACCCCAAGATACTTTATACTGTTTGTGGCTATTGTGAAGGGGGTCATTTCCCTAATTTCTTTCTCAGCCTGCTTATCCTTTGAGTATAGGAAGGCCACTGATTTGCTTGAGTTGATTTTATAACCTGCCACTTTGCTGAAGTTGTTTATCAGCTGTAGGAGCTCACTAGTGGAGTTTTTTGGGTCATGTAGGTAGACGATCATGTCGTCTGCAAATAATGATAGTTTGACTTCTTCCTTTCCAATTTGTATCCCTTTGACCTCCTTATGTTGTCGAATTGCCCGAGCTAGTACCTCAAGTACAATATTGAAAAGATAAGGAGAAAGGGGGCAGCCTTGTCTGGTCCCTGATTTCAGTGGGATTGCTTCAAGTTTCTCTCCATTTAGTTTGATGCTGGCTACCGGTTTGCTGTATATTGCTTTTACTATGTTTAGGTATGGGCCTTGAATTCCTGTTCTCTCCAAGACTTTAAGCATGAAGGGATGCTGAATTTTGTCAAATGCTTTTTCAGCATCCAATGAAATGACCATGTGGTTTTGTTCTTTGAGTTTGTTTATGTAGTAGATTGTATTGATGGATTTCCGTATATTGAACCAACCCTGCATTCCCGGGATAAAGCCTACTTGATCATGGTGGATGATCGTTTTGATGTGTTCTTGGATTCGGTTGGCAAGAATTTTATTGAGTATTTTTGCATCGATGTTCATAAGGGAAATTGGTCTGAAGTTCTCTTTCTTTGTTGGATCTTTGTGTGGCTTTGGTATCAGCATAATTGTGGCTTCGTAGAAGGAATTGGGTAGTGTTCTTTCTGTTTCTATTTTGTGGAATAGTTTGAAGAGTATTGGTGTTAACTCTTCTTTGAAGGTCTGGTAGAATTCTGTACTGAAGCCATCTGGTCCTGTGCTTTTTTTGGTTGGAAGACTTTCTATAACTCCTTCTATTTCTTTAGGCTTTATGGGACTGTTTAGATGGTCTAGTTGGTCCTGATTTAATTTTGGTATTTGGTATCTGTCAAGGAAATTGTCCATTTCCTCCAGATTCTCCAGTTGTGTTGAGTACAGGCTCTTGTAGTAGGATCTGATGATTTTTTGGATTTCCTCAGTTTCTGTTGTTATATCTCCCTTTTCATTTCTAAGTTTGTTAATTTGGATACTTTCTCTGTGCCCTTTGGTCAGTCTGGCTAAGGGTTTATCTATCTTGTTGATTTTCTCAAAGAACCAGCTCCTGGTTTTGTTGATTTTTTGTATGGTTCTCTTTGTTTCTACTTGATTGATTTCGGCCCTGAGTTTGATGATTTCCTGCCTTCTACTCCTCCTTGGTGAAATAGCTTCTTTTTGTTCTAGGGCTTTCAGGTGTGTCATTAAACTGGTAATGTATGCTCTCTCCATTTTCTTTTTGGAGGCACTCAGGGCTATGAGTTTTCCTCTTAGCACTGCTTTCATTGTGTCCCATAGATTTGGGTATGTTGTGATTTCATTTTCATTGTGTTCTAAAAAGTCTTTAATTTCTTTCTTTATTTCTTCCTTGACCAAGGTATCATTGCGTAGAGTATTGTTCAGTTTCCATGTGTATGTGGGTTTTCTGTTGTTTCTGTTGCTATTGAAGACCACTTTTACTCCATAGTGATCAGATAGGAGGCATGGGATTAGTTCTATCTTCTTATATTTGTTGAGGTCTGTCTTGTGACCAATTATATGGTCGATTTTGGAGAAGGTACCATGAGGTGCTGAGAAAAAGGTATATTCTTTTGTTTTAGGATAGAATGTTCTATATATATATCTGTTAAATCTAATTGGTCCAAAGCTTCAATTAGTTTCATTGTGTCTCTGTTTAGTTTCTGTTTTCCTGATCGGTCCATTGAGGAAAGTGCAGTGTTGAAGTCACCCACAATTATTGTGTTAGGTGCAATGTGTGCTTTTAGTTTTATTAAAGTTTCTTTTACGAAAGACTGTGCCCTTGCATTTGGGGCATAGATGTTCAGGATTGACAGTTCTTCTTTTTGTATTTTTGCTTTGACCAGCAAGAAGTGTCCCTCAGAGTCTCTTTTGATGACTTTGGGTTGAAAGTCAATTTTATCTGATATTAAAATGGCTACTCCAGCTTGTTTCCTGAGACCATTTGCTTGCAAAATTGTCTTCCAGCCTTTTACTCTAAGGTAGTGTTTGTCTTTGACCCTGAGGTGTGTTTCCTGTAAGCAGCAAAATGTAGGGTCCTGTTTACGTATCCATTCAGTTAGTCTGTGTCTTTTTATTGGGGCATTAAGTCCATTGCTGTTAAGAGATATTAAGGAATAGTGATTGTTACTTTGTTACTTCCTATCATTTTTGACATTATTTTTTAAATTTGATTGCTTAACTTCTTTTGGGTTTGATGAAAGGTTACTGTCTTGCTTTTTCCAGGGTGAAGTTTCCCTCCTTGTATTGGTGTTGTCCTCCTATTATCCTTTTTAGGGCCGGGTTTGTGGATAGATATTGGGTAAACTTGGTTTTGTCGTGAAATATCTTAGTTTCTCCATCTATGGTGATTGAGAGTTTTGCTGGATATAGTAGTTTTGGTTGGCATTTGTGTTCTCTTAGAGTCTGCATGAGATCTGCCCAGGACCTTCTAGCCTTCATAGTCTCAGGTGAAAAGTCTGCTGTGATTCTGATAGGTCTTCCTTTATATGTTACTTGGCCTTTTTCTCTTACTGCCTTTAGTATTCTTTCTTTGTTTAGAACATTTGGTTTTTTGATTATTATGTGACGGGAAGTATTTCTGTTCTGGTCCAGTCTGTTTGGAGTTCTGTAGGCTTCTTGTATATTCATGGGCATCTCTCTCTTCAGGTTAGGGAAGTTTTCTTCCATAATTTTATTGAAGATATTTGCTGGCCCTTTAAGTTGTAAATCTTTACTCTCATCTATGCCTATAATCCTTAGGTTTGGTCTTCTCATTGTGTCCTGGATTTCCTGGATATTTTGGGTTACAAGCTTTTTGCTTTTTGCATTTTCTTTAACTGTTGAGTCCATGGTTTCTATGGAATCTTCAGCATCTGAGATTCTTTCTTCTATCTCTTGTATTCTGTTGTTGATATTTGCATCTCTGTCCCCTGATTTCTTCCCAAGGCTTTCTATCTCCAAAGTTGTCTCCCTTTGAGTTTTCTTAGTTGTTTCTACTTCTGATTTTAGATCCTGGATTGTTTTGCTTAGCTCCTTCACTTGCTTGTTTGTGCTTTCCTGTACTTCTTTAAGAGATTTTTGTGTTTCCTCTTTCATGACCTCAGCCTGTTGACCAATGTTCTCCTGTATTTCTTTAAGTGTTTTTTGGATTTCCTCTTTGTTGGCTTTTGTATTCTCCTGGATTTCTTTCAATGATTTTTGTGTTTCCCTTGCAAGGGCTTCTAACTTTTGATCCATTTTCTCCTGAATTTCTTTAAGTATGTCCTTCATGTGTTCCTGTACCAGCATCATGACCAGTGATTTTAAATCCAAATCTTGTTTTACTGGTGTGATGGGGTATCCAGGACATGCTGGTAGAGGAGAATTGGGTTCAGATGTTGCCATATTGCCTTGATTTCTGTTAGTGACGTTCCTGTGTTTGCCTTTTGCCATCTAGTTCTCACTGATGTTAGTTTGTCTTGTCAGTGCTGGACTCACCAGTGCAAGCTGCCCCTTCCCTGTTGGCCTCTGGTGCACAGCTTACCCCCTGCACTGCCTGTAGACAGGGTGCTGCTGCCCAGGCTAATCAGATCCCGATGCAGGCACCCGAAGGCTCCTGCTGGGGCCCGCTGGATTCACTGGAGCACACTGACTTTTCCCAGCTGTCTGCCCGGAAGCCCAGCTAGCCTCTTGCAGGACCTGGAGATGTGGTGCGGCCGGCCAGGCTGATCTGGATCCGAAGCGGAGAGAGTTGAGCTGAGGGCTTCTGCCTGAGGCCTTGCCCCAGATTGTGTCTGTGGACCAGATGGAGCCTGTGTGCACCCGCAGGGAGTGCCGACGGTGTATGCTGCTGTGACCTCCCCTGTGTTCCGCTCACTCCGCTTGCCCAGTAACTTTTTAAAAGATAAATGATGTTGCCATGCCACGGAAAAGATACTTTACATAGAACTCTTGCCAAAATGTCTCAAAATCTTGAGCCTCTGGAATCTTCTATTGTAGTTTGGTCTTCAGGTGTTGAAATAATTTCTCATTTACAATTTCTAATAAAGATATGATGTGCCAAGAAAGAAAGAAAGAAAGAAAGAAAGAAAGAAAGAAAGAAAGAAAGAAAGGAAAAAAGAAATGTCTGTACGTGATGGAGACTGTCTAGCTTTGCTGTAAGTCACAGTGTGTAGGAGGAAGCAGAGCTGGAACAAATCCACTATCTTGAAATGACATTAGTTCACTCTGAGTATAGAGTGCTAATGACCTAAGTGCTTCCTATAGGACCCACTACCAACACTGCTTGTGGCTGTAAGCACTCCACACATGAATTTTGAGGGACACATTGAAACCATAGCTGAAAAATTCTCTGTAGTGTTTGCTGTTCTCTTCTTGTTTTTCTTATCTTTTTGGGGGAGAGAATATGCATGTTACCAGGTTGCCATTAATGAAATGGCATTCATAAAATGAAACCTCTGTTAAGCAGTTACACAAGCACTGTGCTACACTGCTGTGGTGACCACAAGCCAAATTAATAGGTATTTCACAGTGCTCTGCAAGGGATTTAGAGGCTGGGAGTAGAAGTGACTGCTAAGAGAGTGAGGAGTCAGAGCCTGAAGCTCCAGGTCTTTTCCTTTGTAACTTGCTCCTGGTTTGTCCTTGAACATGCCTTGAGGGATGTGGTGGTGGCCGCGATTCACTCTAAAGCAGGACCTGAACATTCTGTTTTCCAAAAACCAGAGTTGAGCAAGGTACCTCTTGTGTGCCCTTTATCTGTCTCAACTCATGTGGCCCCTCTAGACTGCTCTGGGTAGGACAGAACTGCATCTTCTTTTCTAGGAGCTGATGGTTGAGTTGCCACTGTACCCCATCTCACCACACTCACGTCCTCTGTGACCTCCATAGCAAAGTTACCTGAAATGTCCTTACCACAGTAGGACTGCACCCTAGGTTGACTCTTAAACTTCTTCTGTCCCTGTGTGGTTGAAGCCCCCCCCCCCCCCATCTGCCCTGACAGCACTAATCGGTACACTTTTATCTTTTCTTCTGGGGCATCTCCTTCTAGGACCATGTCTGCTGCTGCAGACTAGGCCCTGCTGTCCACCTGGTTCTGCAACACATAGCCTTGCATTTGTTTTCTTGATGTCTCAGTCCTGGAGATAATGATACAGTGGGAACTGGAGTCCCCCTTTGGGGTTCTTAGTCTCCTTGACAAAAAAGAATTGAGAATGAACTCAAATGGAACCCCAAGGACAACTTAATTACAGTTGAAAAGAAAGACCTGAAGGCAGACAAGCTGCAAACAGCAGCAGCTTGCAGCTTGCCCCAGGCCTGTAGGGAGGTAGGAGCAAAGGGACGGAACCATGCTGCCAATGCTGGGATGGAGGTCAGGCAGAAGGCAGAGAAGCTGCGACATGGAAGGGAAAGGGGCTTTATAGAGAAAGAAGAGGAAGCCCAAAATGTTTAGGGTAAATATTCTGTATAAAAAACATGCTTAGAAAGGAGACATAACAAAAGAAAAGATAAACTTTTCTAAAGAAAATTGACCATGCTTAAAAGTTACAGGGCTGCAGGCCTTAGGCTTGGCTGCGCTGGGACTGAGCAAGTCCTACAACTAGGGGCAGGGATTTTAGGAAGAAAACAAAAAGTGCACTATCTCTTTAAAGGAATAATTATTCTGCTTATAGCTTGGCTCATGGAGAACCACCAGTCCTAAGGGTGGTCCCTTAGCCAAGTGGATGACCTGGCCCAATGAGGGCCAAGAATCTTTTTTCTTGATTGGCAGTTTTTCTTACTCTAACATTTCTAACATAGCATTTGAAGAAGTAACCCTAAACTCATTTAGGAGCCAGCTAAGAGATAAGAACCCCCAAACACTTTTGGTTACTAAGAGGGTCAAGGATATTTTTGGTTTGTATCCAACTTTGCTATGGGGTCTTTTTAATCCTAAACTACCCAGCCAGGTCAATTCCTACCCATTCCCACGTTGAGTGAGTTTAGGATCTGTTGTACTTGGAGTTGTTTCTAGCAGGCTTATCTCCTTCAAGACTTCATGCCACATGGGGTTTAGGAGAAACTGAGATGCTTGAAGAGGGAATGTGAGAGTTTTAACATGTCTGAATGTACCATGTTAAAATTTAATATCTTTCTTGCTAATGGCCACCAAACCACACTCATCATTTTAAAGACTATTCTTGTTAGAGGTTGAGACCAATTTCTAGTGCTCAGAAGAATTGCTGTGTTCCATGTTGTTCTAATGAGGAAAAGAAAAGTTTTACAAGGGCTTATCACATGAAATATTCATCTAGACTCCTTCTCAAACAAGAAGAAGCATCTTATATTCGAGAGAAGCTCTCTGCTAACATTAAAGATTAATTCTGAATAACAAGAGAGTGGGGCATAGTGGTGAGATACAAATGCAAAAAGTTAGAATCCTGACCTGGAGCTGTGCTTACCTCAGCCTCCACACAAGCTAAGGGCTTCTCTGTTCGTCAGTCCATCCTTGTTGGCCCCTGTTAGGATGGAATGGCAGTGAGGGCAGGAGGGCTGAGTTCTTGGGGGAAATCTGTTTTGTTTTTGTTGTTGTTCTTTTGTTCTTAAAGAGATTCTTTTCTTAGCAATGGAAAGTGCCTCTTACAGAGCAGACAGGACTGGTCATTATCTGAATCTCCTTTAGTCTCCTTGTGGTCTTTTCTGAACCAGACTCCCTTTGTAGCCAGGACCTGTCAGGGAAGTATGTGGAGCCAGGGCTCACCATTCAAACAGTAAAAAAAGGCATCTGGTGAACAAAAGGGGAAAGAAGTGACTGACTCTCAAGATCTCAGTATTTACACAGGGTTTGGGATACAGGGTCATAGCTGTGTGGTCCCTGACCAGTGGTAAGAAGCACAGTCAGCCTTGCAGTTACAATATCAGCTCAATGTTACTCAGTTCAGCCAGCCAGGCTTCAACATGCAGGAAGCAGAAGGATAGGAGAGCAGCCATTGCTGGGGGCTCTCTTTGGGTATGTTATTAGTGTATTTTTCACTTTTGACTTTTCTTGCTTAGAAGCCATCAAAGATACTCCTACCTTAATGTTTCCTCTACTAGGATGAGCCCCGACGGCTCTCAACAACACATATAACCACTCCCACCTTTCAGAAGCAGCAAAGGGAAAAAGCACAACAGTTTTTAGTAAGTTGTCTGCCAGTTTATTTAAATTAATTGCTCATACACAGAAGTACTAATAAATCAGGGGAGCTAGACACTTAGTTGCTTGAGTAATGGAGGACACTTGTGTGCTCCATGGATGGTGCACCTGGGTTAAGGGTTCAGGGGATGCCTGGAAGAGCTCTGACCGTCCTCCCTTGCCTTGGCACTTCTAGCTTCTAACACCTGTGCATTATTGGAATTTATTTTCATAGGAACTTTTCCTAACATGGTGTAGAGAAAGAACAAAGACACCAAATTTCTGAAAATTCATTAATTTATATTTCAATTTGGGAAAAAGAAAAGTACTCCAAAATTAAATTATTCGAGTGATAATTATGGTCTGAATAGGTTCCATTTAATATAGTTCTCTAAGCATGCTAATCTGTTGAGTAAATCAAATCAGTGATACACTTTAACATTCTATAGTTATAAAATCATCTAAAGGACATGAAAGGAAGCATTCTAGAAATAATCTAAATGCCCAAATATCCATCACTAATGAAAAAAGTCCATATGATATAATATTTTTTAAAGTTGAACATAGTATTGCTGTATATAATATGATTTAAGGATGAATATTGAAAATATTTTAATCAATAGAAGAAACATCATATCTTGTATGTCCCTTTCATAGGAAATACCCATACTAGTAAGTCTACACAGAAAGAAATTAGGTTAATGGCTGCCTGGGGCAGAATAGGATGCGGGAAGTCTGGAAGGCAATAGGGAAGGTCAGGAGAATTAGGGGAGGAATGCCTTAAGTTTCCTTCTGGGGTGATAAAAATGTCCTAGCACTTGTGTGAATGTTTGCATACATCTTTATGAATATGCCAAAACTTTCCAATTCTTCATTTAAAAAATGTGAATGGTTTGATGTGTGAAACTTATCTTGATAAAGAAGTTATTTTAAGAATTAAAAGGAAAGAAGAAAGAAAGAAAGAAACAAACAAACAAACAAAGAAGAAAAAGGCAAAATTACACCTTTCTGGGTAACTCAGGAAACTGGGCAGGCTGCAGCATTAAGTGCTAGAAGCTCTGTGAATCACTGAAGCTCTGTGAATCACTGCCTGGAGGAAGGAATTCTAGGGGTTTCATGAAGGAGATAATCATTCATCCCTTCTCCTTAGCGTGGCTTTACATAAACTCGCTAATGTGCACTAGCTGGAAATCCAAACCAAGTGCTTGACAGGCCCAACTGGACAAACTCAAAATGGAGGGAAGAACAGTTTAGAATGTTTCATATGGCATAGACTACCAGTTCTTCTCAGGCCAGAGGTAAATTTTTGCTTCCAATATTCTAACTAGAAGGAAGTTGTTTTGCCTTACTGGATCTCAACAAAGCCTAAATAAGTACATCTTTTTCATATGGCAACTTAAATCCCAACTATGAGGGGCAAAACTGAGATTTAACTTTCTAGTGGTACCAGGGAAATGAGAGGTAAAGTCCAAAGCTTCAATGACAGGAGCTAGGTGGCTATTGGCACACCAATGACTATTTTTCCTAACTTTTAGGTACAATAAGAAATAGTAATAATGATAATCGTCATCATAGTCAGCATCATCATCATCATCATAATAACAATGATAATAAAACCTGCTCCCATTAAAAAAGGAAGCCAAACAAAGGGAAACACAAAATCAATACTGAAGTAAAAATAAAAATAACCTATTATACCAAAATCAAAAAGAAGACCTTAAATAAATTTTACTCCTTTAATTTATTGCCTTATATCCCAGCCATTCCATGTTTTTCTTCTATGGGATATAGAATAAACAGGATTGGCCATTAACTTACAGATTGGTCCAAAGGCTGCTGATTCTGGTGTGGAGGGCCCTGAGCGTCACCTCCTACCTTTCTCATAGACAGAGGGACATGGGGATGCTTATCTGTTCTTCTCTCTTATAAGTCCGTTTCTATGGAAACGCTGTCCTGCAAGTAAGCTCACCAGTGATCTCCAAGAGAAGACACATGCATAATTCTGGGGAAAATTAATACATGGGCAAGTTTATTTTTAAATTTTGTGGCAAAGATGACTTACAATTAGCTCTTTGTCAGTTTTCTTTTTTTTTTTTTAATAACCTTGCTGTGACATTACTCCCAAAATAGCGGTATAATTCAAGTTTATTTAAAACGATTGTAATTATAATGTATTCAGAATGTTTATAAAAATAAATAAATGCATCAGCTGTTAAACATGTAAGAATATTTTATGTTCCAATGGTTAAAAATCAGATTATTTTTCTTAGGTCAGATTTTAAAATAGAGCAGATAGTATGAGAAGAAAAAAAAAAGCAAAGAAAAGAAAATAGAAAATGAAGCCCAAAAGTACATTGCTTTCTGCCTGACTTCTGAATGTCAGCATTAGTCTCCTTTCCCCTCAGCACAAGCTCTGAAAGAATCAGGCTGACTGTCCCCTTTCTCTTTCTTCTAGAGTTGCTGTTCTCCGAAACTTTGTAGAGGGTTCTGGGTCGCATGGGGCCCTGTCTCTACTTGAGCCCTCCTGGGGTGTATCAGTTAATCAAGAAGAGAAGATAGGCCCAGGAAAAGCATATTTATTCTCCTAAGTGTAGACCTGGGTTGGTATTATGTTACCTCTATTTCATAAGAAACAAGAACTCCAACTTGAGTTCTGCTTTATAGCTGTAAACACACTAAAGTCTATTCTTCACTCTGCTTACAACTGAAATCCAGACAAAACAGAAAGGTCAATAGCTCATGGACTTTGAACACTAAGCAAAACCAAGTAGGTGTTGGAGGGGAATGGAGGCCTTGAGTGGTCTTAACCCTCTTATGGTTGGGTCTCCTTTTTTTCTCCCCAATCTTAACTACCACAAGGTAGGCCTCTAAAATTGAGTGTAATGGTGGTAATTGATTGGCAGCACTTGTCTTGAGGAGTCAGACAGCCTTGTCTGTGGGATGGATGGGCATAGAATTCCAGAACAGAGAGCTAGGGAAGTAAACCAATTCTGTGCATAATGTTCACAAGTCTCATTCTGTATCTGGATATGTGGGCCTATCTCAAACAAGTTTAACAGGATATGCCTCACAAAAATCATATACAGGAGAGTTGGACTGAAACTGGAGCCACTGTAGTCTCTAGCTGACTGCTAAACTATGCTCATGGGAAATAGTCTCCAGAGTATGAGAGAAAAATGTGAATTTAAACTATCTCAGACATTTGTTTTTGATACAGCCAAAGCTAGCTTAAAGAGAAAATTGTGGATGAAATACATGAGACAAGAAATATAAAAAAAATCACCTGATGTTCTACTTTAAGAAGAGTATGAGAAATGAACAAAGACAACTAAATAGAAAAAAATCCAAGAAAGATAAGAATATCATCAACAAGAAAGGAAGGAGGAATATATAAAACTTCAAATAGAAAGCTAATCCTTCACAAAAAAAATCAGGAGACACATGTTACCAGTGTCAACAAGAAAATGGGGTTGTAATCCAGACACTAAGATTTTAAAGTAACAATGAGAATATATTAATACATTTACAAAAATCAATCCAACAATTTACATAAATGAAATACTGTCTTGAAATAGAACACCAGAGTGACTTACAGTGCAATAGGTAATCTGAATACTATTATATCAATCAGGGAGAGTGAATTAATAGTGTAAACACTTCCATCTGGGAAAGCTGAGACACAGCTAATGTATCTGTAGAATTTTCTCAGACTTAAGTAAGAACTGAATCTAGTGAAACCATTTCAAGAGAAAAATGGCTCATTTTGTAACTCCTGGGATATAGGCATTATGGGAAAAAGAAATCCAGACTAGCAGACCTCATGAAGACAGACCTACAGATCTTTAGCAAGATACTGATATTAACTGGATGCCATAGTATTTAAAAGGCCAAAATAGTTTTACTTCAGCAACACAGTGTTGATTTAACATTCTAAAGTCAAGCAATTCATTCTTTGTCCTAACATTATAGGGGAAAAGCCCACATGATCATTTCAATAGATGGTAAAATGCATTTGACAGCATTCAAAGTTATAATAAAAACTTTCAGAAAACCATGAACCCCAACAATGATGACAGGAAGTTTTGAAAATCCTAGAGACAATCTCACATTTGTTGTTGAAAATAAACAATAACTCTTCCCTACCCCCTAAAATCCCCCAGCTGGGAAATACACTTGGGTGCCCACTCTCTCCACCATGCCATACTATGTTCTCTGGATAATGTGGTTACTGTCTCAAAGAAGCAAAGGACAGAAAGACAGACTGCGAAAAGCAGAACTCTCCGCTTGCAGACCACATGATTGCAAGTGTGGACAGCCCATCAGGTGCCCTATCAGAACTGAAGTAGAAATGTGGGAAGGAGCTGCAAGGTTGAGTTTACCCATCTTCCTGTCATTGCTTCTGAAGACCAGGGGGAACAGCTTGGAGAAGGAAAGAGCTACCTTGATGGATGATTTTAGTTCCTTTTGGCTGGCTTCATTGTTTCCAGACAGACACCTCCCTCAAGGGGTGTACAGAGCCAATGGCTTCCCGTGGATAGGAGCAGAAGTCCGGGAAGGGCCAGAATCCCAAGGGTACAACCTCAGGCCCTGCTTCCTTCAAGCAGGTCCCACTTCCTGATCGCCAAAGCAATTCTGGGGAGAAAAAAGTTGTCAACTAGTATTAATGAATCAGATGATTATTTGAATGGAAACAAAAAGAATGCTAGAGATTTTTTCTTTCATATTTTTACACCTTATCTGATTTTGTCGTTTCTACAGGTTTACTTGTTTATCTTAAAATATTAAAAAATAATAATAAATTTTGATCATATTTACCCTCTTGGTGAACTCCTTCCAGATTTACTTCCTACTTTTTTTACTTACTCAAATCTCTTTTCTCTTTTATTTTCTTACCTTTGGCTGCAGTGTAGTCAACATACCAGTGATAGCTCTCTTAAAGAAAACTGACTTTCTCCTTGTAGATACCAGTTGCTGATAGCTCCTTGGGTAGAAGCAGGACTTCACGTTTACTTCTGTTCTCCATATTGGGATGATGAGTTCTTGGCAGCTCCAGGGATTTGGATTTGGCTGTGCCAGTGAAGGAATGAAGAAAAGATAAACACATAGATACATAGAAAACTTGTGATTGGGGTGACTGGGCTCTATGATAGAGAAATGAACACCTCAGGAGCTCAGCATGACTGTTGTAAAGTTGAACAGGGAGGCAAGGCAGATCATGGCCTACAGCTGAGCCAAGGAAGCAGCTTTAGCTAATCTTGGCAAGCATAGTAGAGGAGCATTCTTCAGCCTGTAAACATCACGAGGAGAAAGCTACAGTGAATATTTTCTGCATACACTATTAACATTTACAGTTGGATCTGAGGGAAGAAAATACTATTATTCTGAGTCTCACTTTGGCCAGGGACTTACACTACAACGGAGCTCAGGCATTGGAGTCCTTGACATGCCTGTGCCCTGCTAACAATATATATTCTCTCAGGTCTTCATTCTCTCAGGGATTTCTCCAGGATTAGTGTGGTTCCGGCTTGCAAAGGTCTTGCACATGCTGCTGTAACTGCTATCAGTTTGCATGACCTGCTATTAAGTGCCTTGTTGTGTTCAAAGGGCACAGTTTCCTTGTATTCATTTACTGTCTCTGGATTTTACAACCTTTATATCCCCTCCATTGTCCCTGAGCCATGAGAGAAGGGGCACATTATAGCTGTTCCATTTAGGACTAAACCTGTGACTTTCAGGGTCTTATTTTCTGTACCTTGGCCATGATTTGGTCTCTGTGTTGATTGCTATCCACTGCAAATACAAGCTTCTCTGAAGAGGGTTGAAAGATGCATTAATCTATGGGTATAGCAAGAAGTCATTAGAAGTAAATTTAATATTATGTCTACTAGCAGAATAACAGCAGTTGGTTCTCCCCTAGGTCTTAGGACCTATCTAGCCACAGGCTCTCGATCCAGTAGTTGTGCCAGGTGTTATTTTCCTTTTGTGGATTGGGACTTAAATTCAGGCAGAAAGTGATGGTTGTCCCATGGATGTTTGTGCCACGATTGCACCTGTGAGCATGTTTTGACGGCCAGTCATTAGTGTGCTATGTGGTTCACAGATGGGTGAGGTTGGTGATTGCATGGCACCTTCCAGCCTTATGAAAACTGGCTAGTATGGAAGAGGTTTCCAGATGATAACTAGGTTAATGGCTCCAGTGATGCAAGTATGTGGTATCTTCATACCCTTCAGCACCAGGGTCTCACAATCAAGTTCTGGAGGGTAACCAACAATGCTGGCAATTGCCTGTAGTGGCCAACAACTCCAAAAGAAGAGACCCATTCCTGCCACTGGTCTTTTGATTAGCTAGCCCATAGTATCTAGTAGGGGCATTGTTGTCCTATTATATAGTATCTACAATTGTGTGTGTGTGTGTGTGGTCTTTGTGTGTCTGTATGTCTCTGTGTGTGTGCATTTAAGGGAGCTTCTACAGTAATGTAATCAGATCATCAAATGACTTTTTGGAAGGGAGTTTAGTCATTTACCCCCTCCCCATTTTTCATTTGAATTTGGCCACAGCCCTTTTCTTACTGATGCCACACTCTTTTTTTCTACCATCCCATTTGTCTTTATGAATTTCCCTGTAATTAATCTTAATAAAATCATCATCTGTAAATTTTCTTCTTTAATATTTTCTACTTTGATAATAATAATTATTTTTTCCTTACTATTGGCTTAAATTGTTTTTTTTTAAACTTCTCGATGATTGCCTTTCCATTTTCATTACGTTTTTTTCGGTATTTATATTTAAGACTGTAGATTTCTTTTCAGCTCAGCTTGGCAACACCCTTTGGGCTTTCACATGCACTTTAATCATGTTTACGTTCATCATATAAGTGCATTTATACTCTGTGCTGTGCATGTGGAGGTCAGAAGACAACATGCGGGAGTTGGTTATCACCTTCCATCATGTGGGTTCTTGGGATCAAACTCACTTTGTCAGTGTTGATTGGACTTTACCAGCCACTGAGCTATTTTGCCAGCCCTTGTGTCCCTATTTGTTCAAATTATTTTTATTCATCTTGTACATCTAGACTTATATTACTCCATTATTTTTGTAAAATGACTGTGGGATTATCTACTTGGACTAGTCATTTAATATGTTTAAGCTTCAGATACTTTTGAGCCTGTTATTAGTCACATATAATTCAGAATTGCTTGCTTTTATAAGTAATAAAAAGTAGCACGAAGCTTTCATTTGTTAAAATATTCTTGGTACATGTTTTCCTTCTACTCATTTATTTTTGGGCACCTTTAGCAAATGTTATATATTTGGATTTTATATTTTTAATCCAGTGTGACAATCTTCAATATTTAAGTAAGACTTTCGTTTTATTTTCTTTTACAATACCATTTTATTTCATTGCCTATTTTATTATTATTTTAAGATGAGATTATTCTTGTCTCAGACTTGTTATGTAGCCTAGGTTGCTCTTCACGTCACCTCTGTTCTTCAGCCTCTCAAGTGCTAGGATTGTGGGGTGCTACCACACCTGACTGAAAACCCTGTTTACATGTAATGACACTGCAGAAACCTGGCTTTAAATCTATCATTTTATTGGGTCTATGTTTTTATTTTCAGTTCCTTTTCTGATTTATTTGCTTTGATTGAGAGTTATTTAAAATCTAGTTTCCCACAATTATGCATTCAATATTTTCAGTAGTATCATGCGATTTAGAGACAACCTTCATCTTTAACTCATAAAGGGCCAATTTGTATTGACATCTTAATTCTCTTCAACTCTTAGTTTCTTTACACAAAATTCTAACATATCTCATACCTATGAATTCTCATTTGCTAAATGTTAGTTCTTTCCCGTTTTAGTTATTTCTACTTTTATCCACATTTTTTGGTTTCTTTATTCTTTGATGGCCCTGAACTGTAATCTCAATGTTGATCTTAATTTAGGGACTCAGGAGAGCCTACATTAGTCTCTTGGGATGACTTGTTCCTTCTACTTGTGCTAAAAAGAATCGTATCCAGAATCTTTTTGTTTGGATGCAGAGGAGCCTGCATTTTGCTGTCCATCCTTCTGATGGTGGCAGCAATGAGTTATTGTGCGGGCTTATCTCTAGGCACAGTTGCTGTGTCCTGTGGGGTGCTGAGAGTCATTATCACTCCCTTTTCTCTACTGTGTGTCATTGATGGAGATAAGTGATGCTCAGAGTCTTCAAGTACACACAAACACAATATGTTGTATTTGTCAACTTTATACTTGATAGATGGAATTGCCACGTACTTACCTAATTCACCACTGTATATCATAACACACAACATTTGTATTTTCCTTATTTTTTATTTATGATGGTAGATATTTCAAAATTAGTTATTTGGTGCAATGTTCAAGACTGTTTATGATATTTTTTATCTCTTCATACTATACACACAGACTTCGAGAGTTTATATAACACTAGGCATCTACATATATACACATAGGATATGCACTGCATACTGTGTAGAAATATGCAACTCCTCCCTGCAAAAGGAATTTAACCTCAGGCCCACCCTGAGAACCCAGGTACAGTTTTACTTAAACACTTTCTGCCATGACAATAAATGCCTTAAAACCATAGACTGTCTCTTTTCATTGGGATCCGCTGTAGGGAGCCATGAGAAGGCCTTCGCTGCTTAAAGAGCGCTAACCTCCTCTGGAAGGCCTCTCTACGCTCCCAGCCATGGCTGCCAAGCCAAGCCCAAGCCAGCCACCACCAGTAAGCCAAAGACTCTCTCCTGGCAGGACCAGATGGAGCTTTCAGTTTTTCCTCTCTGCCCTGGGCTAGATCCAGCCTGGGGGGGGGGGGGCTGGAGGGGGGGGGTGGTACTCTGTTCTCAGCTCTTCAGCGACTCCCAGCAGTGCCTGGGTGCCCGAAAGCCTGGGAACCAGTTGGCCCCGGCCTCCTTGCAGACCCAGGGACCCTCAAGCCATCTCTGGCTGTCCAGGGACCTCAGACTGTGCTCCCCGACCCCTGGGCAGAGTCCTGTGGTATTCCCCATAGCCTGACGCCTGCCCAGTGACGGTATAGGGTAAGCAGAGTCAACTTTCCTTGTCCTGCCTCTCCGAGTGGCCAAGCCCCGTGGCAGAGCAGACATGCAGGACCCCAATAACCCTACAGTCCTTTTATAAGGACTTTAGTGCTACATACTCTCACTTCCTTAATTACAGCCACATTTTATGCTCCCATCTTGTCTGCAACTGTACACTCTCTTAGACTCATTTCCTCATCAAACTGCATAATTTTTTTATGAATTTCTGTTCTCTTCACTGAAGCCTGACCAAGAGCAGTAAGTGCAAGGTGTTTTTCTCTATTGAAATTTCTTAACAAACAACTTAATCTGTTACCTCTAAATTTAGCTGCACTGAAGTTTTCAGGATAGAGGGTGAAAACAGATTAAAAAAAAAAACATAACACAAATGACCTCCAGCTCATTTCATGGTAAAATCTTGCCCCCCCCCCACTGGAACCTCATGTGCATGGTCTCCAATGCCTGCTGCCTTTGACAGCCTGGTATTTCAAGCTTCCGCTAGAATGGTCCATCAATGCTTGTAGCATTCTAGGGTTTCTGTGGTCTCGGCTATAAAATCTTCCACATTCTTCCACAAGCCACGTGCCAATGCCCAAGCACCACATTGTCAGCTTGACTGGATTTAGAAACACTATGGCCATGATAGTGTTTCCAGAACAGTTCAATTGAAGAGGAAAGACCCACCCTATATATGGATGATACCATTACATGCACGGAGGCCCTAAATTATTATTGAAGGTACAAAGAGTTGCTGTGGATGTGATATGGCCAACATTCTCGTGTTCCTATTGTCATTCTGTCCCTACCATTACAGATTATACACTCAGTTTGTAGGCTCAAATCACTGTCCCCTTTGACTTTACTTTTGCTAATGCATTGTTGTTACAGCAAGAATAAATGTAACAAATACCACAAAAACAGCCCTACCCCCATACCAATCTTCTGTATTATTTTTCTCATCCCTGTAATAAAATACTTGGAAAAAACAACTTAAGGAAAGGAGAGTTTGTTTCCCATCAAGATTTGAGGGAATCATCATGGAGAAAGTGGCAATCATGACTATAGATGTGGTGGCAGAAACATGACAAAGATGGCCATAATTGTGTTCGCAGTTAGGAAGTAGAGGGCGATGAAAGGTACTCAACTTGCTTTCTTTTTCCCATTTTTTTTATTCAGTCTGAGACTCCAGCCCATGGAATAGTGGGTGGGTTTTCCTTCTTAAACGCTGTTTAGAACACCATGACAGACATTCTTAGATGTATGCCACTGAGGTGATTGGAATTCTCACCAAGTTGATTTTGAAGTTGATCATCTCCAAATATTGGTATCCCTGGAGCTGAGCAGCCCTGTTATGGGTAGATTATCCTTCTGGTCTAGTTAATGGTAAAAAAAAAAGTTCATCAAGTCCTCCTCTTCACCTCAAAACACTCAAGCTAACAGCATAACATATACATGCAGAGGATCTGGTGCAGACCCTTCCAGGCCTCGTACTTGTACTTTTGACTTCAGTCTCAGTGAACCTGTATGAACCATGCTTCGTTGATTCAATGGGCAGTGTTCTCCACTGTTCTCCATACCCTCTGTCTCCTGCAATTTTTCCTCCCTGTCTTCCTCTGGGTTTTCTGAACTCCAAGGGGGAAAGATCCAGTGGAGAGACTGGGTGTGTCTCTAACTCTTTTGCCTGGTCTTGGGGCACTTTTCCTCTCATTGGGTTGCCCCAGTCAGCCTTGCTATGAGGACTTTTGCCTTGTCTTAGTGTATCTTGTTTTATTGTGTTTGATTGTTGTCTCTTGCAGAACTGCTCTTTTTTGAAGTGAAACTGGAAGTGGGGAAGTGGATATGAGGGAAAGAGGAGGTGGGGGTGTTTGGAGGAGTAGATGGAAGGGGGAAATGTGGTCAGAATGTATTGTATGAGGGAAAAATCTATTTTTAATTAAAAAAAACTAGGTTGATTGAGAGTTGTGTTTGAGGGTACAGCTTTATCATCTTCAAACAAAATCGAACTGGAAACTGTGCATGTGGATCAGGATACTGTAACTAAATTTATACACATTCAAGGTGATATTTCAATATTATCTCCCTTCAGTGGAAATCCCAGTGGAAATGCAATACATTGAAGAGGTGATGGGCAGCTGGGTTGCTGTCCTGTCCCAGTGCTGTGTCCTCTGCCTGAGACCAAGACTCTGGTGTGAGCAGAATCTCTTGAGCATTCCTCATCTTCCTCTGCTCCTCTGCATTCCATTAGACACAGGCTTTCATGGAGACGGATTTCCTGTGCTGGGAAAATGGCCATGCGCCTCATTAGATATACTTTTTCTTTTCTTTTTTTTAAATACTCGCTTCAGTGGTTGTAAGAACTGAAATTTGAAATACATTGGAAATAAAGCTTATTTAAAAGTCCCTTCTTGTGGATTGACATTTCTTTGTATGTGATCAAATGGTATGTTCCGTATAGATCTTAAAATAAAGGGAGTGCCTTCTGTCCAAGTATAAATATGGCATAGACATTGACACGAATCAGCAAGGGAATTCCTGCCTCTGCTGAGCATCTTCATGTGTATACATGATACCAAGTTACTTATAGACTGTGTTAAGGAGTAGTCTTCAATTAGAAGGGATAACCTGTGCCTACCCTATGTTCTCTTTTTGAAAGACAAAAGAAATCTGCATATACTCTCATTTTTAAACATATCTTTTCTTTTAGGCATTGACACATCTTCACTTAGTAGAGTATGTTGGAGAACAGACTGCCCTACTAATAAAGGTACACTGAATGTTCTAATAGAATATGTTCAAGCCATTATCCTTTGATTTTTGTTAAAAGAAAAATGAACAAAAGAAGTCTGGTAAGAATGTTACATTAATTATGTCAAAAGCACTGACAGGAGCCTACTTTACCCTGGGTAACCTAGAGATGAAGGGGATACTTGTCAAATAATATACAATTATAGATGATTGCTATCTTGCTTTTGCCTTTAGTTAAAGTAAGTCTAAAAAGGGGTAGCGCATAGTAAGTGAATGCTGCAGAAATTCCCATCTTAGGATTCTGTTGGGCCAATCTGTGTGGTCATCAGATGTTAGTAAGAAATGTACGTTTCTCCTCATACAGAGCTATTTGGCTGAGAGTGGCTCCTCTCCAGTTACCTGTTGCCAAGGTTCCTGGTATAGCTGTGGCCCTCATTTGCATGTCTATGCTTACCTGGGTCTTATGTCAGAAGAAAGAATAACAATCTTTTGACCTTTTTTTTTTAAATTTTTCTTTATTTACATTTCAAATGTTGAGCCCTTTCTTGGTTTTCCCTCCCTTCTGACTCTTTTTATGTATGTGGTTTAGCATTGCAGTAGTTAATGCATAGTATGGCTGTCATCTGATCCTTTTAGATGGTTCCCGAAGATCAGCGCTTTGCAGCTGCCATTGTCCTAATAGTGTGGGTCTCAGCCTTGGCATCATCCTTGATTGACAACATCCCGTTTACTGCTACAATGGTAAGTGGTTTGATCCTGTATGTTTAAGGCCAACCTCTACCTGCTGCCATCTGGGCTCATCCTTTTTTCCCTTAAGAAGCAGGGCATGAAAGCAGCTCCTCTGTTGCCCTTACACTTGAGCTGAGCCTGAGGTAGCAGGGTATGGAATACTGAGAGAACAACCACAGACTGGGGACCAGGCTTTGGAGAGTGGATAGCACAGCACAGGTGACTGCCAGTTTGGGAAGCCCAGTTGAGGGCTGCTACCCTTCCCAGAAAAAAAAAGTTTAATTTTTTTCCCAAGGAATTTCAAGAGACCAAAAGTCTGAGCTGTTGCCTTTCTTATCCTCAAATGCAAAAGTTATTTATTCTAAGCAGTCTGCGTGGATTCTGGTACTTGGCCTGTACATACAGAGATTTAAGTCTCCTTTTGATTCTAACTTGCAGCCAACACTAAGATCTCTATCGCTGGCCCATCTTCTGTGTCATTGATTCTCTTAGGACAGGAACTATGGTCTCTGGTATGAAAAAAATCAAAGTGAGAATAGAGACTTAAAGGTAAGATCTGGGTCCTGCCATAACTAGCTCAAGGCCCAAGAGTGATTAGTATAGGATAGAAGGGTGAGTGTACTCACAGCAGGATTCTGGTGGGGGAATTCTCTCTGTTTTTCTTCAGGCCCCAAGGGGTCCCTCCCTCCCATACAGGCAGCCATGTATTGTGCTACAGTATGTTGTGAACAAGGATCTCCAAGGATGAGTACAGCAGAGCTGGCCATGTAAGGAGAGGTCTGGTGAGGCTCATAGCCTTTCTTTTTTCCAACCCACATTGTTTAGACCTCTTCACTCTGGAATTCATTTTATGCTAAGCTTTATTCTCTAGTGACCCAATATGGTTCTTGTTTCAAAGTATAGGTTTGGGAATTCTGAACTAACTCCATGGTTGTTATTTCTAGTGGTCACATCTGGAACAAGACACATAAGATCTTCAGGGATCCAGGATGGGGCATTTAATGAGTCCTGAGAGTCTGTAAAATTTGCCATAAAGCAGTATGCTTTAATGTGAAACACTGAGTGTGTTCCCCTTAAGTAATGAACAAGACAGTATTATCTATGAACATGTCTTACTAGTCAGAGGCTGTGCAATAAAAGTAAGAGAAGCAAGGAGAAAGAACTGGAAATGGAGACACTAAACTTCAATGACTATTAATCTGTATGTTAGACAACTCTAAAGAATCTACTAGTTAACAATTAGGATTGATAGGTAATTTTTTTTCAGATACTGTAGAGATAAAAGTCAGTTAATAAATCATTGTGTTCCGCTGTAGGCACGATAGACTAATAATGAGAACTTGAAATAGATGCATCCTCAGCCCCTGAGATAACAAGGTGACCTTACACACTTATCCTGTCCCAGTGAAACCACATCATGTGGTCCCAGGACTTAAACATTTGCCAAACTCCTTTATCTGTTCTTCCTACTGGGCATTGTAATATCAGAAGATAAGACAGACATAGAATGAACAACTCTAGGACAGCACAGGGTTTATTTGGGAAGGGCCTGTGGAGGAGAGAACTCTAGTCTAAGAAACCTAAGAGACCACTGTTATAGGCTGGGTAGCTGTAAGGCATAAAAGGGAAAGAGGGAAAGGGACAGACATCCTCCTTTTGGGGTTGTGGGGACTACTGTTAAGAGTAGCCAGGGGAATGGGTAGTGATGTAAGGAATGTTAGGTGGTGGATAAACATCTCTCATGATCAGTTATTGCTGGGAGTTGATGAGATGGATGGAAAGAATAAGAATATAGAACACTAAGTTGCTTTAGTTTTGGGGATTGTCATTGTCATCTCTTGCTTAAAATTAAGGAGCTTCACAAAGTGATGTATCTCTGGATAATAGCCTTGAATGCTCCCTGTTGATATTCTCTTCTGGGGAAGCTTTAAGATCTCCAAACCAAAATCTTACTAGAAATGAAATGTAAACACCATATTATGTTATTGTTTGAATATGACTCATTTGTTTATTTTGAATATGACTCTTGGTATCTGGTGGATCATGGTAGCATCCATTGATGGCATCATCACCTGACATTCTTTAAGCCACTACTCATTTCCCCAACTACCATTGCCTGAGCTTCTATATCTGTTCCCATAACCCTTCACAGATACCGCTATATGTAACCCTAGCAAAAATCATTGGCTTACCAAAATGGATGTTGGTTATATACTTTGGTCTGTTGTTGGTCCTATCTTGAGTACTTGTTTGCTTATACCTCTCCAGCAATAGTATCACTCAACAACTTGGTGCATTGTTTCCCTCCAAGCTGATACATATAGATCAAGATTCTCTATTTAGTCCTGTCCACAGTGTGCTTCTAAAGAAGATAATAATCAGTCTTGATAACTTTTCTATTACTGTGATAAAATACTGTGACCAAGGCAACTTAACTTATAAAGAAGTTTAATTTGGTAGAGTTCATGGTGGCAGAGTGAAGAAAAAGTTGAAAGCTCATATCCTAATCTACCATCATTAAACAGATAGAAAGCACCAGGAATTGCATGAATCTTTTGAAACCTCAAAGCCTGCTCTTAGCGACACACTTTCCCAACAAGGCTGCACCTCCTAATCTTTCCCAAACTGATCCACCAGCTGGAAATGAAGTATTCAAATATATGAGCCTATAGGTGCTATTTTCCTTCTAACCACATATTCAGATTTATGAATGTGGCTATCTAAAGAGATGGGAAGGTAAAAGCAATGCTGTGAGGAACTGAGGTCATTTATCCGTAATATTTTATTTCCTGAAAGTTAAACAGATAGAAAATGCTGAGACAAAGGCAATGAAATCGTCAAAACTTCCTCATGTGCTTATGAGCAAAAATCTGTACATGTTTTATATATATATATATATATATATATATATATATATATATATATATATATATATATGACATGGTGTAATTAGATCGTATATGGACTTCTCCTTGCTTTTCTAATTATTCATGACTTACTAGAGAAGGTCTTTTATGACTTGAACTTTTGCACATTTCAGTACAGCTTTTCCTTATTTGCTTTATAGTTGTGTTAGGCATTGAAGGTTTACTGTTCAGATGATGTATTTCTTCTGTCCTGCGTAAGGTTTCTACCTTCCCTTCAAGTTTTTCCTGTATCTTATTCCAATCCTTTATTTTTGCTTTTTTAAAATATTGTTTCTTGGGCTGAAGAGAATGGATCAGCAGTTGAGAGTACTGACATCCACACAGTGGCTCACCATCATCTTTAACTCCAATCCCAGGGGACACAACACCCTCTTCAGGCCTCTAAGGGCACTGGAAGTGCACATGGTGCACATGCAGAATGAAGACAGAACATTCATTCAGATAAAATGAAAAAAATTAAATTCTTTTCAATTTTTTTTTAGTTTCTTAAAAAACATCCAAACAAATACTATGTAAATAAGTTTTAAAGAATTTCACGTAGAGAACCTTAGCAGGTAACAACTTTATTCATAGTGTTTGAGTGAGGGCCATTTTATTTGGTAGTTCAGCCAGTGGCAGAGCACAGTGAGTTCACCCTTCTTGGATGACTGCAAAGCCAATCAGCACACAGGGCAATAAAAGAGAGAAGGGAAGGAAGCTTTATTAGAGTACAAGAACGAGCTCTGGGATAACTCCCCAGTCTCCTTAAACAAAGGAGACAGAGGGATTTTATTAGGGAAACTCATGCATATTCATGTTGAAAAGAAGAGTCATGCCTGGCATAAATGGATAAAAATAGGAATTAATCATGGTAGGTTGTTTTCCCCTAAGTAACTCTTTGTTTATATCTTCAAACTATACCACTCTTCAGGTTCTCTTAGTGCTTTTCTGTGTCCCCCAGAGTCATAGGCTCCATCTCCGCCTGCCCCTCCTGCTGGGCCTCCTCTATCCTGTATCACTGGAGGCAGGGGGCCTCTCTTTACCATCTCCTTAGCCTTTGCTTTGCTGATTGTGCCTCTGGTAACAGCAGTCTTTCCTTCTGTGTCCTGACTCCTGCACATGCATGAGTGCAGAGGCAGATTGGGAATCCTACTACACCTGTACTGGCACAATGAGATGGTAAATGCCCATGCAGAGGCCTTCTTTTGCTCCTGTGGTTTTAGTGCTACCTGTGGAAGGTGATGCAATGGTCCTCTGCACTCTATGGGTGTATGTGAGGGGGCGGAGGAGGATGGAGAATGCGGGGTGGGGAGTAGGGAAGGGGGCAGGAAAGAGACTGCCAGCAAAGTTGCTCCGTGATTGCCATAAGGATTGTTGTTGTTGTTGTTCTTGTTGTTGTTGTTCTTGTTTGTAGGTTTGTTTCTTTTTTTTAATTTTTTAAAATTTATTTTCTATATTCTTTGTTTACATTCTAAAAGCTTTCCCCTTTCCCAGTTCCCTCCTCCCCATATGTCCCATAAGTCCTCTTCTCTTCATTCATTCTCCTGTCTTTCCCCATCCCTTTTCTCTGTCCTGGTACTCCCCTACTATGCTGGATCAAGCCTTTCCAGGATTAGGGCCCTCTTCTTCCTTCTTCATGGGAATCATTTGATATGCTAATTGTGTCTTCAGTATTCAGAGCTTTCTTTTAATTGTGACTGAGAGGGAGAGAATATCCAGAGGCATCAGGAGGAGTCTAGAGTAGAGAGGAAGAGAAAATCGGTGGGGGCCTAGCCAGCTCTAGAAAAGGGAAAGAGTGGAGAGAATGTGGGGATTATGACACTGCAAGAAATAGACAACAGAGCAGAGAGAGGGGAGAGGAAAGAGAGAGCGGGAGGGAGGGAGGACAGAGACAGCTTGAGGGAGCAGGTGAACAGAGCATGAATAGTGAAAGAGAAGAGCAAAGAGGGACTTTACTGGCTAAAGAGTGGGTGGAGACATCCTGTGGGTCACAAGGAGGATGAGCATCCGCAGGAGGGAAGGGCAGGGTGCTAGCATGAACTAAGTGCAACAGGTACTGAGGGCGTCTGGAGGCCATCATGGACTTTGATATGCTGATTGGCACCACAGGTAGCCACATGTCCCCTCTGCCAGGGGTATGGGGAATGACTTCTTTTGGCAGCTAGGAACCAGTTTTATAAGTGCCTAAGGATTTCTGGCTTTTATCTAACCACCAGAAATCTTTCTACAGTTTAGCCTGCGCTCATTTCTAGACACTGACAGCTGAGCCTAACAGCAGGCCTGCAGAGTGCTTGTGTGGCCCACGGCCAGTTATGTGGAAATAGCCAGCTGACTATGACTGCTTTTGGTTTTATTTTTACCTTTGCAGTCAATGATACACTGCCTGGGAATTTTCCATTGCTTAATAAAAGATTGGGGCTAGAGAATCTGCCCCCTCTCCTTCCATCCACTAAGTGCCTGCCCCCCTCGGCAGAACTTTCTCCCGGACCAGGACCAGCTGTGGTAAGCTGGAGCCTATGCCCCTGGGTTTCGGGGGCTCTTTCATGGATCGCTAGCCTCCTCTGTCCAGGCCCAGGTGTGTGGAGTGACTCCCCACTGTGAAGCCATGTTTGTCAGGTTCCCTCGCTGATTTTGCTCTGACCCACTGACTGATCAGCAGTATGGGGGCTCCAGGTTTCCTGTCCGCACAGAGTTCCTTCTCTCTGGAAGTGCCTTCATTCTACACAGCTGTAGAGCCTTCTTCCAGGGGACACTTATGGAAACTCACGAAGGGCCAAAGGGCTGGCAGAGACAGCTGCTGTTTCAAAGGACCATTAGGACAGATGCAGTTGGGCTTTAGAGGAGCTGCCACAGCTGCAGGAATAGAACAGTGGTTCTCAACCTTCCTGGAGCTGTGACCCTTTAATACAGTCCCTCATGTCGCAGTGACCTCCAACATGTTCATTATGTGAACTGTGTACAAAGAACAGCTCAAGTGTGTCTGTGGTAGAGCTCCCCTTTCCATGGTCAGGAAGGATGAGTTATCGGGAGGGAGGAGATTCAGAGAATTAGCCCATAAATGGTAGGGTGGCACTATGGGAATTTTATTTATGCCCAGAGGAGAAAGAAGCAGCCAGTAGACTAGTTCAGTCTTCCAGGTTGTCTGGATAAGGCTTCAGGAACATGGTACTAAGAGCAGTGTAGATTAGGGATGGCATTCATATTCTAGGGTTTGGGGATGGACTGAGTTTGCTCTTAGCTGTTCTTTTAGTTTTGAGACTAGGTTTCATTATGTTGCCCTGGGCCTGGCATTTACTAGGTAGACCAGGCTAGCCTTGAATTCTTGAGGCTGCCTCTTGAATGGTGGGCATTTACCACCATGCCTACCTATTTTTGCTATTTTATTATTTTTTAAACTGAAGTAAAATGTTCCTGACTCTCGTCTCTTCTGAGTGTTTCTAGATCACTGTTGTTATAGACAAGAGCCGAGGCTAGATCAATGGGCTGGCTGTCACGGGCCCTTGCTGTCATTGCTTATTGTTAACTGTGAAATATGAAACAATATTCAGCACTACTAATTTTTAACGCAGGGAGAACAGCCACAGACATTTGAAGTGGGTGGTGTGAGGTCCCCGGTCCTCACTATATGCCAGCGTTAGTCCCCTGCTTGTTTGAGGGAACCCAATCAGGTTGGCCGATGGAAGACAAGGGGTCTGGGTATGAGATATTTCAATATTTGAACACATATTTCCGTGCCCAGAAATCCCTTTCACAATCATCTGCCTTTTTTTTTGTTTTCTTTCCCACTCTTTCTGTCTGCAGTTGACAAGAGCTTGGGTGAATCTGAGGATAGCCCTGTATCAGAGAATTCCTAGGCCTCTGTGACAGTGCCCTCACGGGAACCTAAAATACTTAGCTAAGGACTGAGAATTCTGTGACAGTGTTTCTTTGTGGAAGCCCCCCCTCCCTTTTTTCATACTCCTTCATTTGAATGGGAAAGATTTTGTGGCAACTTTCAGATTTAAAATGTTATAATTTTTATCCTGTCCTGAATTCAAATGATGCACATTTGTGCACATAATTTTAGAGTTTTTAAAAATTGATGTTTTTGGACACACATAGTTGTGCGTACTGCCATTTAGCCCACGTGTGAAGTCATTTTTCTGAACGCCATCTTGTTCTTCAGCATCTTCTCATCCCAGGTTTGTTTCCAGGCACACAAGGAGGAGGAGGGAGAGGTATTCTACCAAGTGTAGCTGTCGGCTGTCATAGCTGGGATAGGGAAAACCATACAGTGGTGATAAAGGTCAAAGGTTCTTCACACAAGCACTTATATATTTTTTTTTCACTTGATGCCATTTTTGGTTTTCGCTTTTTTTTCTTTTCTAAAATGTTCTGAAACAAAATAATATAGAGAGCTGAGCCAGGTCCAGTGGACTGTAATTAGGCTAAATAACATAGCAGTTATAGGCATTCATGACTGGGTTTCTACAGAGGGAGGGTCTGGATTGTATCCCAGTATGCCATTTATGAGAGTTAATAAGGCTATCCTAAGAGAACAGGAATGTAAGCAGCAAAGGCACGCTGTCTCCTCCATGAACTTGGCAATGCGGATTCAGGTCTTCACCAACGGGTAGGTGATGAGTGAGTCCTCTGGCCAGGGAAGGTGGCCTTGGAGGGAAATTGCAGGGCCACAGGCACCCTCTGTGCGTGTCTGTGTGTGTGTGTGATCGATCAGAAAGCAACTTGCAGGAGTCAGCTCTATCTTAACACGTGGGGTCTGGGAATCCAACTCAGGCTGTTGGTTTGGCACCAAGGCCCTTCCTTTCCCTCTGAGCCATGTCACCAGCCTCTGCCTGTCACTTGAAGCAAAGGCAGACACATTTGTGAAGTGATTCAGTGTGGACTGACATGATGAGCTATCAGCCTCATGAAGAGCGAGACACTAGCAGGGTTTCAGAGACACTGAATGCATGGCTTTTAGGCACCACATGAGACTCGACATGACTTCATCCACTGTGACTCACAGCAGCAGCCTGGGCAGCTTTAAACAAGGAAACCTGGCTGTTCATCTGGCTGGCACCAGACTCAGACAGATGGGTACAAACACAAAGTTTTGTGAATGCCAAAGCTTGCTTTGGTTTCCTTCCATGCATCTTGTGCTCATTAAAAAAAAAGAACTTAAAACAAGTTTGGCTATTAAAAACATGTCTCTGAGGACTCTGAGGGCTGGTGAGATAGCTTAGCAGGTAAAGGCATTTGCTATACGTAAGCCTGACATCCTGAGTTTTATCTCCAGAAGGAAAGAACTGATTCCAATCTACAAGGTTGACTTTCCACACTTGTGCTTTGATACTACCACTCCATCTCTCTCTCTCTCTGTCTCTCTCTCTCTTACACATACACATACAAGCTCACAATAACAATAATGTTGATAATATAATAACAATAATGATATAAACCTCTTAAATTTTTTAATTTTAATTTTATTTTATGTGGAAGGCATTTCACCTACGTTTATGTCTATATTTTGCCCTCAGAGACCAGACCCTTAAGAAGCTGGTTGTAGGGCTCCACATGTGTAATGGGGATTGAGCCTAGTCATTTGTAAGAGTACCCAGTGTGTTTAACTGCTGAGCTATCTCTTCTAAAACAGGTTCTTTAGGTTCTGTAAGTCAGTCACAGTGGGTAGATCTCATAATTTTCTATGACATGTGTCTATAATACTTCCTTCTTCCACAGATTCCTGTACTCCTGAACCTGAGTCAAGACCCTGAAATTAGTTTGCCTGCACTGCCTCTCATGTATGCCCTGGCCCTCGGTGCCTGCCTGGGAGGTAAGGGTTGCTGCCTGCATTTTGGGAAACCACACTGACCCTGTTGTCTAGACAAAGCGAGATTTAGTAGTTAACAGATCAAAAGTAAATTGAGAATCCTGGTGACTTCCTGATTTCAAATTTTGAACAACCAACCAGAACTCCTCAGTTCCTCTGTGAAGCCTCTCCTTTTGGTCATGACCTTCCATGGCTTGGATCCTAGAACCCTAATCATAGCCACCAAGGGAAATGAAGAAATGGCCAAACCATGGACATACAGGAAAACTGGGATCAGGTGTTTTGGGGTCTCTGGGAAGCTCAGAGTTTATTATATGCTGTTGATCAGGGAGGTGAGGTTCTTTCATATATCTGACCAAGGAGACAGGCTTAGCTAATCCCTGTAGGAGCTGTCTCTGTGGGGGAGCAGTCTTCAGGCGGTAAACACTCAGGGGGAGAAACTATAGCAGACATTTGCTTTACACACTGTCTTCACTCACACCCAGATCACAGGAAGGCTTTGCTACTTCAACAATATAGTCACTCAGGATGTCACTTTCTTCCTACTTCTTACTCTGCAGAGCCCACAATTTGATGACAGTCACTGTTGATAGTTCAAAGCTAATGCGTACCCACCCTGTCCAAGTAAGAATCTGCAACAGACATTCTTTCATTCTCCTCTCTGGGCTCACCTGCTCAGAAGGAATGCACAGGCACTAGGTAGAGCAGGGACTCTACCTCAGAGAAGAGGGGTGGTAAGAGATTAAGCACAGGTGCTGGGGCTGAAGTCTAAAGAAAACTGCAATGTGAGTTAGAGATTGCCAGACGAAATTGACCCCTGGTTAATACATGAGGGCTTTGGATGTAGCTGTCTGGAGGGGAGTCAAGCTAGAGTCCTTTTTATATTTAGACAGCTTAATCACCTGTGGGAACACAGGTGGATTGTGGAGAATCTTAGATAAACACACCAGATATATTTAACATTCTTATTGCCTCCAGATAATCTAACTTTCTGTGTTCTTTGACTTCTCTGACTACTGAATCAATAACTTTCTGGTTCATTTATCTGCTCATTTGTGAAAGGGGATTAACATCAGCTAGTGATGCATCTGTGACTGCAGGAGACAACTAATTTATCCAATGCTGTGTGACTGGGGCTTATAATTCTTATAAAAGTGCAGAATGCTTACTTTTTTTTTTTATCTGAGAAATAGCTCTGGAAAAAGGGACACTGTTTCTTTCTTAGATATAACAATTGAAATAAGATCCAAGGACATTTGCAAATTCATTCCTTAAATGGAATTTAAAAAAAATTAAAATGTATGAACTACCTGCTATAATAACCTGGCATTGTGCTCTATGGAGGAGAGCCAATCATTTGACCTAAGATTATAACAATGGGTACATTCTCCCATGGTTTTTTTCTGAGCAAATGGACAATGCAGAGAAAGATTGCAATGGAGGGAGAGAGTAGGCAGATAATATGATCTGAGGAGAGGAGTTTTAGAGCAGGATCCTAAAGGGCAAGAGGCCCCCTGGGGTAGTTCCTGAAGGGCAAACATGGAGGGGTTCTCCAGGAGAGACATTATGTTGATCTATTATAGAATAATAAGCAAATGTAGGCTAGGCACTAAGCACATTTGGGAAGCAGGTATGTAGCATTACTAACTAATAAAGTTTTATTGGCACTGAGAACTTTTAAAAGGTACCTTTGGTCTTTGAAGGTACTTATTCCTGGCACACTAAACACTTACTTGTGCTAGGTATTAATTGTACACAAAGTCTACTGGGGCCCATCTCTTTTGGACTGGAGAACATTGACTAGATAGTTTGAAACTAAAGCATATTTTACTCAACTGACTGTCTTGGTTTCTTTTTATGTTGCTGTGATAAAGTACCCTGACAAAGACAACTTAAAGAACAAAGGCTTATTCTTATTCACAGTTAAAGATATAGTCTACCATGCCAGGGAATCAAAGTAGCAGGAACATGTGTGGGCTTGTTTTATGGCAACATGACACAGGCTAAAGTCTTCCAAAAGATAGGTCTGTAGGGAAGCCCGTAGGTCATTTTGTTTCTTTTTTCTTCTCCCCACCATTTATGTATATATGTATGTATGTATGTATGTATGTATTTACTTTACATACCGATTGCAACTTCCCCCTCCTCCCAGTCTCCCTCTCACACAGTCTCTTCCCCAATCCCCTCCCCATCTCCTATGAATATGAGGAGGATTCCCTGGATACCAACCCACCCTGGCACATCAACTCATTGCATGACTAGGCACATCTTCTCCCACTGAGGCCAGATAAGGCAGCCCAGTTAAGGGAACAGGACCTATAGGCAAGCAATAGTCAGGAACAGTATATATATACACATATATATAGGGGAGTAGGGTGCTAGGTACAGCTCACATATGGCCTTTGGTGGGTGGTTCCGTCTCTTGGAGACCCCAATGTTTCAGGTTAGTTGACTCTGTTGGTCTTCTTGTGGAGTCCTTCTCCCCTTGGGGTCCTTCAGTTCTTCCTCCAACTCTTAGACACACACACACATACACACACACACACACACACACACACACACACACACACGTACATCAACATCAAAATAACAGGTATTAACAATCATTGGTCATTAATAACGCAACATCAGCAGATGAACAGAGCTGATGCATAAAACTGGATCCATCATTCTTTTGCATACAAGAAACACAACTTAGCAACAAAGACAAATACTACCTCAGAGAAGAGTGCTGGCAAAGGTTTCAAAGCAAATGGACCAATAAACAAGCTTTAGTAGCCATTCTATATGTAATAAAATATATCTTCAACTAAAAATAATCGAAAGAGAAGGGGGAGGATACTTTATACACATCAAAGGAAAAACCTACCAGGTGACATCTAATTTCTGAACGTCTGTGCCCCAAAGGCAAGGCCATTTTCCTAGGTAGTGATTGATGGGGAAGAATGAAACCCATTATGGGTGGTACCACTCCTGTTTGGTGGTCCTGGGTTCTATAAGAAAGCAGGCTGAGCAAGCTATAGGGAGCAACCAGTAAGCAGTACCCATCCATGATTTTTGCATCAGCTTCTGCCTCCAGGTTCCTACCCTGACTTTCTTTAATATGGAAGTATAAGCCAAATAAACCCTTTCCCCCAAACTCTTTCTTTTGGACATGGTACTTCATCACAGCAACAGAAACTGCAAGACACAGGATCTGGTCAGATTCCATTGGCAGTCAGGAAGCAGAGAGCAATGCTCAGCTTTCTTTTCTAAGTACATAACTCAGAATCCTAGCTAGGGAACGGTGATACCATAGTGGGCAGGATTTCCTTCCTTAGTTAACAATCAGTGTAATCGCAGACACACATCCAGAAGCTTGTCACCCAGGTGGTTTTTGGTGCTGGAAGGTTGACATTAAGACTAATTATCACATTTGTCAAGGATGAAGAGTTTCATTTGTCAAGTCTCTAGGTCCATAACAGGAGCAGACAGACAGACGGACAGACCGAAGGACAGACAGAGAGATGATAGATCGGAAACATCTAAGAATAATACCTAAGGGATATGGTCTAAGGCAACAAAACCATGACAAGTATGTTGCTATCAATTCCAGACCCTTCAGATGCTCTTTGTCTATCCATAGAGAACCCTAGGCACCCTTAAACTCCTCTTTGCTGTTGTTGCTCTAGCACAGTGGTTCTCAACCTTCCTAATGCTGTGAGCCTTTAATACAGTTCCTCATGTTGTGGTGACCCCCAACCATAAATTTTCATTGCTGCTTCATAATGGTAATTTTGCTACTGTTATGTATTGTACTGTAAATATCTATATTTTCTAATGGTCTTAGGCAACCTCTGTGAAAGGGCATTCGACCCACAAATGTGACCCGCAGGTTGAGAACCACTGCTCTTTAGTGAGAGTCTTGATTTGTGTTCAGGGCTTATCACTTCTCATTTGATACCCAGACAAGCTTTTCAGTCTCCCTCCCATTGTTTTCTTCATGAGGGCACTGGAATTCTTCAATCTCTCTCTTCCTTTCTTATGTTTCCAGTCTCAGAAGCATCATTTTCTCCTGCATATACACGGTAGCCACTGTAGAGCAGCATTATCCACTCGCTAAGCCTCAGGGGAATGAGTCTTTTTCTCAACTGTGTATGCACTGATGTTAGACCTGAGCGAAGCTGGGGTAGATTGCCTCGTGCACTTGAATACTGATGGCTCCAATTAGGGAGAAAGAAGAGGCTCGTGGGCTTGGCTGCGTGCATTTTTTATGAACTAATAGCTGTGGCAGTGGGGGAGGAGAAGGACTGGAATGAGTAACCTGATTGGATAGCCTTGGTTGTGTTCTTTATCCAAACTGTGAGGTCTGGCTTATGTTTCTGTGTACACAGCATGTCCTTTTATGAAAAAGTGTGCACACAAAAAAGCTTATCTAAGAGACCATTTACGTGAAGAAAAAATGCCCATCAATGAACAAACTAGGCTATGCCATTGTTTCATGTAGTGCTTTCAACGCTCTTTCTTCATCTGCTGAAAGAATGTCCTAGGAAATGTTTGAGCCTAGAGTCCTATGGTTCATGTCTGAGGTTTCATTTCACTGTTTTAAAAGGACACACATTGCTACGCATGGTTTTCAGCTTTGCTTGCATTTTTTTAAAACACACATGTTACTTGATTCCAACAGTAACCTTTTCAATTATCCTTAACATCATACAGAGCAGTTACAACTATCTGTGAAGGCATGTTATTTACAGATTATGTAACTCCTTTTCTGGTTGGCAATATGTTTTGTTTCCAGACTTCTGCAAAACTTCTGTTGACTTTGATGGTGACTGTATTCATTACATCACAGCCTCTGAACAGAAGAAAAGAGCAGAAACAGGCTTCCAATATGAGCTGGGATGTTATTTTATTTTTTAATTTCTGCTTCCAGGTAACGGGACACTGATTGGAGCATCCGCAAATGTTGTTTGTGCAGGAATCGCAGAGCAGCATGGGTATGGATTCTCTTTCATGGAATTTTTCAGGTACTGTAAATATTAAAAAATAATCATTTAAGATGTATCTTTAAGGATCAGGTTCTTTAACTTATTTAATTTTACAAAAAAGCACCAATGCATGCTGCAGAACACATGGATATTCGCCAGTTGGTGATTTGAGAATTTGGTACAGGTGATATGAGCTCAGATCAAGGCACATTTGTTGCTAAGAAACAATGGCATAGAAACAATGGATTAGAGTCATCATATTCTGAATGAGCTAAGTTGAGTCAGTGCCTAAGAAACATTCGTAAGCTTGGCAGACACTTCATGTTTTTCTGTTTTGAAATCTTAATGCTAACTGATCATTACGGTGGCAAGTAGAAAAAAAGACGCTAGCAAAGATTCAGGAGTAATGCTGAAAACTGGGTCCAAGCTAATCATGCCGAGGGCAGCCTGGAAGTAGGTGTTTCATGTGTGAGTACCTCACAGGAGCACCGCACAGAGATGGGCCCAGTGTTGTTGGGGGCACAGCTGATATCTACAAATGAAAATCTGTTCCAGAGAGGCTAGGTTCCTTCTATGGCCTTGGTTGCCTGTGTGCCTGTTTATGTGGTCAACAGCTACTTTTCAAGCACAGTAAGAGAAGAATGGAATCAAGAGGCCTGTGTGAGATGGTCCTGCCCAAATGAGCTCTACTTCATGTTGAATCATGAAATTACAACTTGGTATATGCTCAATAATGGGCTTCTGCCAACTCTTATGTGAAGAATTCTAACGTTAGACTAAGTGGCAGAGAGAATATGGCTCTCAGAGGCAGTTATTCCTACCCTAGTTCCTCTGCAAGGTGTTGCTTGCCCAGGTCTGAGCTTGGACAAGATGGCTGTTATGCATACTTGAGGACTAAATGGTATCTTAGTCTATGTAATATGCAAGGCTCTCTGGAGGATCAGATTAATTTACAGAATAGGCACCAAGCAGTCAAACAATGGTTAGCTGCATAGTGGAGAGCCTCAGAACCTGGCAGCTGCCCAGCCCATGGCATGGATGCCTTTGAAGTTCCATCCTGGCATTGAAGGTCTAAAAGATTCCTGGAGAGTCACTGGCATTCAACTTTTATTAGAAGGCAAAGGAAGCTGGTGTTTGCAGATATACTTGCTTAGGAAGAAATGAAGGCAGAGCAGTAGGCAGCGTCTTTTTCCTTGGAACCGCATATATATGGGCTAGGGGACAGGCCACTATGGGTGGACCCCTTCAGCTAATCCTCTTTGGAAAGGACCTCAGAGACATACTCTGAGCTGTCACTCTTGTGCAGTCTTAAATCCAGCCAAGTTGATAATAAAGTTCAATCACATTTCTTAAAGTCCTCTAAATTATTGATAATGACAAAGAAATAACTACTTAGATCATACATGTATCTCCTATACAACTGAGAATTCACTAATTCTTTCCACAGACTATATGACAAAGTCTTTTGAAGAATAGTTACTCTTTGGATATATAACTTAAATACTATAACATAATTTAAGTAATACTGAAATGCTGATAGTCAGTTGATGTTATGGTACATGGAAAATAATAGAAGGTAAAGAAAACAGGAATATTCACACACACACACATATACAAACAAATGCACTCTTCCTTAAATGTATGTGTATGTGAATTTTTTTTTTTGCCTACATGTGTATATAAGTATGCCTAGTACTTACAGAGGTCAGCATGGGGCGTCAGATCTTTTGGAACTGGAGTTGTGAGCATTGGGAACTGAGTACTCTTAACCACTGAGCCATCTGTCCCTAGAAAAACATTCTTAACAAAACAGAAGTTAAATGCTCAAAGCCCTCATGTTCCTTTTTTATCCTGTTTGAATTGGGTTGTTTTCCATTGCACATAACTACAAATCATAGGAATATTAAGAAAAGCCCTATAGATTTAGTGAAATGGCTCAGCAGTTAAGAACACTGGCTACTTTTCCAGAGTACCTGGGTTCAGTTCCCAGCAACCACATGGAAGCTCACAATTGTCTGTGACTCAAGTTCCAAGAGGAACACGCTCACACAGACAAACATGCAGAAAAAAATCTCAATGCACATAAACTAAATATAAATAATTAAAAAAACATGTGTGGTCATGCACATCTTTAATCCCAGCAGTCTGGAGGTAGAGACAGGTGGACCTGTGATTTTGATCTCTGAGTCACTAGAGGCTAGCCTGGTTTATAAAGTGAGTTCTGGGACAATCAGGACTGTTAAACAGAGAAACCTTGTCTTGAAAAAACAAGCAAACAACAATAACAACAAAAGAAAATAAAAGAAAAAATGAGCTATACATTGTTTGTATTCCCTATATAATCTTTTGCTGTGTGATAGAAGTCCAATTTCTCACAGGTCATCTGAATCAATCACACACCTTCTATTACTATAACTCCTACTTTATCTTGTCGACTCAAGGACATGAAGATTCAAAAGTAACCATTGGGAAGTGTTAGTGTTCAATTTAGTGGAGATAATATCATTCCTCCATCTAGAAGCCATGTCTTCTCTATCAGCAGAGTATAAGGTTGTTGGAGTAAGAAACAGATCTACTTTTGCTCTAATTGTAAACCTTGGTTAAGATCAGTGAGAAGCAACCATTCCACAGCCCAAAGGTTACTCTGTTTTGAAATTTCCTCTAGCAAACAAATCAGTCTATTACTTTGAAATTCAATTTTGTTAAAATTTTAACAAGTAGAAAAATACAGTCAGATACTCTACTACAGGATAACACATAAAGGAATCTGTAATAGGATTTCCAGTAGAGTTCTCATCCTCTAAATCTCATGAGCACTGTTATTAATATCTGTACTACTATCATCATTCTTTTAAATTCTCAACAGAAAGATCCATTGAAATCTTCTTATAGCATTCTGGAACATTTTTAGGTTACAGCTCCAAATTTTTGCACATTCTCCCCCAAACAAGTCCCCCGCCAACAACAAACCATATACAGAATATATTAGATTAGCTTACACGATAGTCATTGGTTATTCAACAATGTCCAGTTGCACACTAGTGTAAAAGTACACACTAGAGACTCAGCTCATGAAACTGAGTAATTCATCCAGCCTAATCTAATGCTGAAAGCCTGTAGTTCCAAGGAGAGGTACTAGTGTTTACTCTACCTTAGAAGACTGAGGAAATGAGAGTCTGGTGACAGCAGAGGATCACAGCATCAGTGATAGACACACCAGCTAAGAAATATATGAAGGAGGTGCATATATATATGCAGGGTTTGGAAGGTTTTGCACACTTTGAGGCCAATTTTTCCTATTCAATTTATCCTCTGTACTTACAGACATATCCAGTGGTGTATTTTCTAGGTCATTCTAGCAATCAAGATGAACCACCATGGTCTATTTTCTCTCAAAATATCATAATATAACAAATACTTAAGACTCGGTAATTTGCAGAGAATAATGGTTTGTTTAGCTCTGAAATCTGGAGGCTGAACATCTAAGACATTTGTCCTTGCATCTGCTTGGCATCTGGTGCAAAGTCTGCTTGCTGCATAATAACATGCGAAACAGTATCACAGATGAGGCAGAGCAATTATGCCAGAGAGAATTTATTACAAAGCCGTTCCCTCAACAGTCCATTAATTTATTAATTCATGAGATCACTCCATTTATGAGAGTGGACTCCACATGACTCAGTCACCTCCAAATGATATCACCTCTAAACACTTAAGATATGAATTTGGAGATTAACTTTCCACCATGGAAAATTTGAGGGGCATAGTCAAAAATAATAAGTTGTCCCCATATAAAAATGAATGATAACTTTGGAGAGATTTATTTTATTAAATCATGAGAATTTTTTTAGTTCATGAGAAACTAAAAATATTGTAAATTTTGCTGAGACATTAACTTGATTGACATTCCTGGGAGCCTGAGATGTGGGGAAAAGACTGTGAGCTGCTGTTCAAGACAGCATGTGCTAAATGTTGATTTTCCCACCGGACCCTGGGCACATTGCTGATCCTGCTGCTAGGAAACAAGGTACAGAATTTAGTGCTTGACCAATTTATTCCTGTTCAGATTCACTTTTGCCTATGCCAATAATGAAAAGAGTAATCCTAAATATGAAGAATTGTTTTAATAATAATCATGGCAGTGGTCTCAGCAGGCTGGCTTACTTCATGCCACTCTCTTCTTATCTTTGTGTCATCATCAGGGAGAATTCAGGCCCAGAATATTGCCAAGAAAGGAGTACAGAGATGAGCAGTGCCATGGACAGCAGCAGTATAGAGAGCTAGACCTGACAAACCAACTCTCCCGCATTTAGATTGACCTCTTAATTTCTGAAGAGCTAGAGGCTGTCCCCTAAATGTTCCTCTTTGGTTATCCAGATGGGCTCTCTACTTCTTTTCTACTTTCACTGAGTAGGTAAACTTTTTTTTTTATTGATATACTTTTTATTTACATTGCAAATGATTTACCCTTTTCTGGGTCCCCACTCCCTGCAAGTCCCATAAGCCCTCTTCCATCCCCCTGTTCTTCCATCCACCCCTTCCCACTTCCCTGTTCTGGAATTCCCCTATACTCTTGCACTGAGTCTTTCCAGAACCAGGGGCCACTCCTCTATTCTGTTTGGACATCATTTAATTTGTGGATTATGTCCTGGGTATTCAAAGTTTCTAAGCTAATATCCACTTATCAGTGAGTGCATACCATGATTGATCTTTTGAGACTGGGTTTCCTCACTTAGTATGATGTTCTCCAGCTCCATCCATTTGTCTAAGAATTTCATGAATTCATTGTTTCTAATGGCTGAATAGTACTCCATTGTGTAAATATACCACATTTTTTGTATCCATTCCACCGTTGAAGGACACCTAGGTTCTTTCCAGCTTCTGGCTACTACAAATAGGGCTGCTATGAACATAGTGGAGCATGTGTCCTTATTGCATGCTGAAGAATCCTCTGGATATATGCCTAGTAGTGGTATAACAGGGTCTCAGGTTGTGATATTCCCAGTTTTCTGAGGAACCGCCAGACTGATTTCCAAAGTGGTTGTACCATCTTGCAATCCCACCAGCAGTGAAGGAGTTCCTCTTTCTCCACATCCTCGCCAACACCTGCTGTCTCCTGAGTTTTTGACCTTAGCCATTCTGACTGGTGTGAGGTGAAATCTCAGGGTTGTTTTGATTTGCATTTCCCTAATGATTAATGATGTTGAACATTTCTTAAGGTGTTTCTCAGCTCTCTGAAGTTCTTCATGTGAAAATTCTTTGTTTAGCTCCGTACCCCACTTTTTAATGGGGTTATTTGTTTCTCTGGGCTCTCTTTTCTTGAGTTCTTTGTATATATTAGATATTAGCCCTATGTCGGATTTAGAGTTGGCGAAGATCCTTTCCCAGTATGTTGGCTGACGTTTTGTCCTTTTGATGGTGTCCTTTGCCTTACAGAAACTTTGTAGTTTTATGAGGTCCCATTTGTCAATTCTTGATCTTAGAGCATAAGCTATTGGTGTTCTATTCAGGAACTTTTCCCCTGTGCCTATGTCCTCCAGGGTCTTCCCCAGTTTCTTTTCGATTAGTTTCAGTGTGTCAGGTTTTATGTGGAGGTCCTTGATCCATTTGGATTTGAGCTTGGTACAAGGAGATAAGAATGGATCGATGTGCATTCTTCTGCATGCTGAAGGTAAACTTAATGAAGATTTTGAGGCATTGACTTGGTCTCTTAGAGAGGCAGGACAGGCCCAAGCCTCTCAGGACTTATGGAGTGCCCATAGTTTAGCATCAGTGATCAGTGGACGGTGTGAGCATGGTAAGTCACAGTTGAAAGCTGGGATGGCCTCCAGGAGCCTGCTGCCTCTCATGTATCACATTTGATCTCTTGCATGGAAATGGTATGCCCCCATGATCCAGAGCTACCACAACCTAGCAACTTGGTGAGATCCTGTTTCAAAATATAAAAATATAGAAACAGGAATATGCTAATAAGTAGAACTCTTATCTAGCATATGTGAAAGCCCTAGGTTCTAATCCTAAATCATACAAAAAGAGGAAAACCCCCAAAATTCAGTTGGGTACATCTTCTAGTAATATGCCTTCAAGTCTTTCACTTTATTTTTTAATATTTAATGTACAGTTTGTTTACATGAAGGAAGAACTTTGGATATAAATGATTTGATGACATTTATTTATTTAGTGTATGTGAGTAATTTTATATATATATATATATATATATATATATATATATATATATATATATATATATAAAATACATGATAAAATACATGTGTACCATTTGTGTATCAGTCAGGGTTCCCTAGAGTCACAGAACTTTATGGGATTAATTTCCTTCTTTCTCTATATAAAAGGCTATTTATTGAAATGATTTATAGGCTGCAGCCCAACTAATCCAATAATACTAGCTATGAACAGAAAGTCCAGGAATCCAGTAGTTGCTCTGTCCACAAGGCTGGATGTCTCAGCTGGCCTTCTATATATGCTTAAATCCCAAAGAAGTAGGTGTCAATGCTACTGAAGGAATGGATGTGCTAGCAAGATGAGGACCAGGAGGCAAAGAACAAAATTTTCCTTCTGCTCTGTCTTTATATAGATGTCTACCAAAAGGTATGGTCCAAATGAAAGGTCTTCCTGCCTTGTGAACTAGATCAAAGGTTTGTGTCTTCCTACCTCAAAGGTCTGGACTAGAAGTGGATTCACCACTTCAAACCAGGCAGAAAATCTCTCACATGTATGCCCTCCATTTCTGGATTGTAGTTCATTCTACACATAGTCAAGTTGGCAACCATGAATAGCCATCACAATTTGTGTACCTGGTACCCAAAGACGCCAGAAGAAGGTGTTATATTCTCTAGAACTTGAGTGATAAATGGTTGTGAACCACTATGTGGGTGCTGGAACTAAAACCAGGTCCTCTGTATGAGCCACAAATGATCTTAACCATAGAACGACTTCCAGCCCTTGACTCCTTTTTAATTTTCTTTCATATTTTAATTTTTGCAAAGGGATCTTAGATGTCCTTTGACTTCATGACCATTGGTAAGTTTATTTTCTTTTTAGGTCTTTTTCCATATACTTCTTACTTGATTAATTCTCCTTTCTAGACAGAACATGTACTTATTACTTTTCCTTGATTGTTTCGATTTGTTTGTCTTAGATCTGCAGTTAATTCTCCTGTATATTCATCACTGCCACATTTTCCCCAGGCTTGCCTAGTATCTTAATGAATGAGGTTTATACATTTTTCTTTTTTTATTGGATATTTTCTTTATTTACATTTCACATGTTATCCCCTTTCCCTGTTTTCCCCCAGACACCCCCTATATTATCCCCCCTGCTTTTATGAGGGTGTTCCTCCACACATCTGCCTACTCCCACCTCCCGGCTCACACATTCCTCTACCCTGGGGAATGTAGCCTTCACAGAACCAAGAGCCCCTCCTCCCATTGATGCCTGACAAGGCTATCCTCTTCTATATATGCACCTGGAGCCATGGGTCACTCCATGTGTACTCCTTGGTTGGTGGTTTAGTCTCTGGAAACTCTGTGGGATCTGGTTAGTTGATATTGTTGTTCTTTCTAGGGGTTGCAATCCCTTTCAGTTCTATCAGTCCTTTCTCTAACTCCTCCATTTGGGACCCATGGTTGACTGTGAACATCCAACTCTTTATTTATCAGGCTCTGGCAAAGCTTCCCAGGAGACAGCTGTATCAGGCTCCTGTCAGCGTGCACTTCTCTTGGCATCCCCAATACTGTTTGGGTTTGGTGACTGCATATGGGATGGTTCCCCAGATCGTGCAGTCTTTGGATGACCTTTCCTTCAGTCTCTGCTCCACACTTTGCCTCCATATTTGCTCTTATGAGTATTTTGTTCCCCTTTCTAAGAAGGACTGAAGCACCTACACTTTGACCTTTTTTCTTCTTGAGCTTCATGTGGTCTGTGAGTTGTATCTTGGGTATTCCAAGCTTTTGGGTTAATATGCAGTTATCAGTGAGTGCATACCATGTGTGTTCTTTTGTGACTGGGTTACCTCACTCAGGATGGTATTTTCTAGTTATATCCATTTGCCTGAGAATTTCATGAAGTCATTGTTTTTAATAGCTGAGTAGTACTCCATTCTGTAAACGTACCACATTTTCTGTATCCATTCCTCTGTTGAAGGACCTTTTGGTTCTTTAGAGCTTCTGACTATTATAAACAAGGCTTCTATGAACATAGTGGAGCATGTGTCCTTATTACATGTTGGAACATCTTCTGGGTATATGCCCAGGAGTAGTATAGCTGGGTCCCGAGGTAGTACTATGTCTAATTTTCTTAAGAACCACCAGACTGATTTCCAGAGTGGGTGTACCAGCTTGCAGTCCCACCAATAATAGAGGGGTGTTCCTCTTTCTCCACATCCTCCCAACATCTGCTGTACCCTGAGTTTTTTATTTTAGTCATTCTGACTGGTGTGAGGTGGACTCTCATGTTTGTTTTGATTTGCATTTCCCTGATGACTAAGGATGTTGAACATTTTTTTTAGGTGCTTCTCAGCCATTTGAGTTTCCTTAGTTGAGAATTCTCTGTTTAGCTCTTTACCCCACTTTTTTCCCTTTTTTCTTTTTATATTTTAATTTTTTTTACATTTTAAGTGTTATCCCATTACCCAGTTTCCCCCTCTATCATAAACACCCTGTCCTATCTCCCCTCCCCCTGCTTTTATGAGGGTGTCCTTCCACTCACCATCTACTCTCACCTTTCTGCCCTTGATTCCCCTACTGGGGCATCTATCAAACCCTTATAGGACCAAGGACCTCTCCTCCCATTGATGCCTGACAAGACTGTCCTCTACTAATATGCAGCCAGAGCCATGTCTACTCCTTGTTTGGTGGCTTAGTCCCTGGGAGCTCTGGGGGTTCTGGTTGGTTGATATTCTTGTTCTTCCTATGAGGTTGCAAACTCTTTTAGCTCCTTCAGTCCTTTGTCTAACTCCTCCATTGGGGACCCCGGGCTCAGTCCAATGGTTGGCTGTGAACATCCAACTCTGTATTGTAAGGCTCTGACAGGATCTCTCAGTAGACAGCTATATCAGGTTCCTTTTAGCAAGCATTTCTTAGCATCAACAATAGTGTCAGAATGTGGTGACCATCTCTGTGATGAATCCCCACGTAGGACAGACTCTGGATGGCCTTTCCTTCAGCCTCTGCTCACCAATCATTGTGGGGGACTTAAACACCCCACTTTCTTCAATGGACAGATCAGGGAAACACAAACTAATCAGAGTTACAGTGAAACTAACAGAAGTTTTGGACCAAATGGATTTAATAGATATCTATAGAACATTTTATCCTAAATCAAAAGAATGTACCTTCTTCTCAGCACCTCATGGTACCTTCTCCAAAATTGACCATATAATTGGTTACAAAACAGACCTCAACAGATATATGATGATTGAACTAATTCCATGCCTCCTATCAGATCACTATGGAATAAGGGTGGTTGTTGGGAACCAGAGAGCTTGGCTCAACATCCCCAGCTGAGCTGTTTGCACAGGTTTCTTGAGAGCAAAACATCCCGTGGCTTAGCTTGATTCCTGCCTTCCTGCCCGGTGTGGTACGGACTTCCCAGGTGCCTGACCTATGACTATAATTGATTTTTCCTGTTCCCTTCCCAGGCCTCTAGTATATATGTTGCTGGTCTCTCAGTAAGGCTTGGGCATTCTCCTTGCAGAATGACCCGTGTCTGTGTTTTTTGTTAATCCCCCAGGCCTACGCCCGATACTTGGTACCGTGGCAGCACGGGCTAGGATCGAGGGCTTCCTGAAGTAACGTTCCTGAATAAACTGCGTCGAGAAGAGTCTCCTGTGTCGTCTCCCTTATTCCGCTGGATGGATAATGGGATAATGGCGGCGACAGGTGGTCTTCAATAACAACAAAAACAACAGAAAGCCCACATACACATGGAAGCTGAACAATGCTCTATTGATCAATGATACCTTGATCAAGGAAGAAATAAGGAAGGAAATCAAAGACCTTTTAGAATTTAATGAAAATGAAGGTACAACATTTCCAAATTTATGGGACACAATGAAAGCAGTGCTAAGAGGAAACCTCATAGCTCTGAGTTCCTCCAAAAAGAAGCTGGAGAGAGCATACACTAGCAGTCTAACAGCACACCTGAAAGCTTTAGAACAGAAAGAAGCTAATACACCCAAGAGGAGTAGAAGGCAGGAAATCATCAAACTCAGGGCTGAAATCAACCAAGTTGAAACAAAAAGAACTATACACAGAATCAACAGAAGCCGGAGCTTGTTCTTTGAGAAAATCAACAAGAGAAATAAAACATTAGTTAGACTAACGAGAGGGCACAGAGACAGTACCCAAATTAACAAAATCAGAAATGAAAAAGGTGATATAACAACAGAAACTGAGGAAATCCAAAAAATTATCATATCATACTACAAAAGCCTATACTCAAGAAAACTGGAAAATCTGGATGAAATGGACAATATCCTAGACAGATACAAATTCCCAAAATTTAATCAGGATCAGCTAGACCATCTAAATGGAGCCACAACCCCTAAAGAAATAGAAGTGGTCATTGACAGCCTCCCAACCAAAAAAAGCACAGGACCAGATGGCTTTAGTGCAGAATTCTATCAGACATTCAAAGGAGACCTAATGCCAACACTCTTCAAACTATTCCACAAAGTAGAAACAGAAGGAACATTACCCAACTTGTTCTATGAAGTCACAATTTTGCTGATACCAAAACCACATAAAGATCCAACAAAAAAAGAGAACCTTAGAACAATTTCCCTTATGAATATCAATGCAAAAATCCTCAATAAAATTCTTGCCAACCGAATCCAAGAACACATCAAAACAATCATTCACCACTATCAAGTAGGCTTTATCCCAGGGATGCAGGAATGATTCAACATACAGAAATCAATCAATGTAATCCACTACATAAACAAACTCAAAGGAAAAAAACCACATGGTCATTTCATTAGATGCTGAAAAAGCATTTGATAAAATTCAGCATCTGTTCATGTTAAAGGTTTTGGAAAGAACAGGAATTCAAGGCTCATACCTAAACATAATAAAAGCAATATGCAGCACACCAGTAGCCAATATCAAACTAAATGGAGAGAAACTTGAAGCAATCCCATTAAAATCAGGGACTAGACAAGGCTGCCCTCTCTATATACTTATTCAATATAGTACTTGAAGTTCTAGCTAGAGCAATTTGACAACACAAGGAGGTCAAAGGTATACAAATTGGAAAGGAAGTAGTCAAACTATCACTATTTGCAGATGAAATGATAGTATACTTAAGTGACTCAAAAAACTCCAGAGAACTCCTACAGCTGATAAACAACTTCGGCAAGGTGGCTGGTTATAAAATTAACTCAAGCAAATCAGTAGCCTTCCTATACTCAAAGGATAAACAGGCTGAGAAAGAAATTAGGGAAATGACACCCTTCACAATAGCCACAAACAATAGAAAGTATCTTGGTGTGACTCTAACCAAACAAGCGCAAGATCTGTATGGCAGGAACTTCAAGTCTTTGAAGAAAGAAATTGAAGAAGACCTCAGAAGATGGAAAAATCTTCCTTGCTCTTGGAGTGACAGGATTAATATAGTAAAAATGGCCGGCCGTCTTGCCAAAAGCAATCTACAGATTCAATGCAATCCCTATCAAAATCCCAACTCAATTCCTCATAGACTTAGAAAGAGCAATTTTCAAATTCATCTGGAATAACAAAAAACCCAGGATAGCCAAAACTGTTCTCAACAGTAAAAGAACTTCTGGGGGAATCAGTATCCCCAACCTCAAGCAGTACTGCAGACCAATTGTGTTAAAAACTGCATGGTATTGGTACAGTGACAGGCAAGTAGATCAATGGAATAGAATTGACGATCTGGAAATGAAACCACAGAATTACGGTCACTTGATCTTTGATAAAGGAGCTACAACCATCCAGTGGAAAAAAAGATAGCCTCTTCAACAAATGGCGCTGGTTCAACTGGAGGTCAACATGCAAAAGAATGCAAATTGATCCATTCTTATCTCCTTGTACTAAGCTCAAGTCCAAGTGGATCAAGAACCTCAACAGAAGACCAGACACACTGAAACTAATAGAAAAGAAACTGGGGAAGATCCTTGAGGACATGGGCACAGGGGAAAATTTCCTCAACAGAACACCAATAGCTTATGTTCTAAGATCAAGAATTGACAAATGGGACCTCATAAAACTACAAAGTTTCTGTAAGGCAAAGGACATTGTCAAACGGACAAATCGGCAACCAACAAATTGGGAAAAGATATTCACCAACACTACATCCGACAGAGGGCTTATATCCAAGATATACAAAGAAATCAAGATGGTAGACTCCAGAGAGCCAAATATCCCCATTAAAAATGGGGTACAGTGCTAAACAAAGAATTTTAACCTGAGGAATATCAAATGGCTGAGAAGCACCTAAAAAAATGTTCAACATCCTTAGTCATCAGGGAAATTCAAATCAAAACAACCCTGAGATTTCACCTCACATCAGTCAGAATGGCTAAGGTCAAAAACTCAGGAGAAAACAGGTGCTGGCAAGGATGTGGAGAAAGAGGAACACTCCTTCATTGCTGGTGGAGTTACAAGCTGGTACTACCACTCTGGAAATCAGTCTGGCGGTTCCTCAGAAAACTGGGAATGATACTTTCAGAGGACCCTGCTATACCACTCCTGGTCATATTCCCAGAGGATTCCCCAGCATGTAATAAGGATACATGCTCCATTATGTTCATAGCAGCCCTATTTATAATAGCCAGAAGCTGGAAAGAACCCAGATGTCCCTCAGTGGAGGAATGGATACAGAAAATGTGGTATATATACACAATGGAGTACTATTCAGCTATTAGAAACAGTGAATTCATGAAATTCTTAGCAAATGGATGGAACTGAAGAACATCATCCTAAGTCAGGTAACCCAGTCTCAAAAGAACACCCATGGCATGCACTCACTGATAAGCAGATCTTATCCTAGAAGTTTGGAATACTCAAGACTCAATTCACTTATCAAATGATGCCCAAGAAGAAAGAAGGAGTAGCCTCTGGTTCTGGAAAGGCTCAGTGCAGCAGGGAAGTGGGAAGGGGTGGACTGGGGAAAAAGGGGCAAGAAGAGGGCTTATGGGACTTTTGGGGAAGGGGGATCCAGGAAAGGGGAAATCATTTGAAATGTAAATAAAGAATATATCGAATAAAAAATAAAAATAAATTAAAAAAATAAAGAAAATGCTGTCTTTTCCCCACTAGATGGTTTTAGTTTCTTTGTCAAAGATCAAGTGACCTTAAGTGTGTGAGTTCATTTCTGGGTCTTCAATTCTATTCCATTGATCTACTTACCTGTCACTGTACCAATTCCATGCAGTTTGTATCACAATTCTTCTGTAGTACAGCTTGAGGACTGGGATGGTGATTCCCCCAGGGGAACCCAGGCATGGGTTCCTGAGTCCCTGGATCCTGCTGGTTTCAGTTACTTCTGGTGTTGGAGCAGATGTTGTGTTCTCTTCACGTATGATGCTAGGTATGTTAGAGTGCCTGGCAGTCAAGCTTCTTCTGGATCTTGTCGGACTGGGTGCAGAACTATCACCGAAGGTCTGCACAGGGCACTGGCTTAGACTAGAAGGTAGTTAATACATTTTTTAAAAGTCACATCATTTATTTATTTTATGTATATGGACATTTTCATCTCTATGTATGTTTGTATACCACACGAGTGCCTGTTGTCCACAGAGGACTGAAGAGGGCATTCTATCCCCTGGAACTGAAGTTACAGATGGTTATGAGCCTTTTGTATGGGTGCTAGAAATTGAATCCAGGTCCTCTGGAAGAACATCCAGTACTTTTAACTGATAAGTCATCTCTCTAGCCCAATGGATGAGGCTAATATTGAACAGCTCCTATATAGAATGTTCTTTGAGTTTCTGTGGATTTAAAGCATGGCAGGGTTGGCTTCTTTTCCATGTCTCTGAAGAAGATGTATTATCATCACTTTTCCTCTTAGTTTCTTTTCCTGTTGCTGTGATAAAATTTCCCAACAAAACATTTTAAGGGACAGAGGGTTTACTTCAGCTTACAGTTCAAGAACACAGTCTAGTGTGTGTGTGTGTGTGTGTGTGTGTGTGTATTGTGGGGGATTTCTGATAGCAGGAACTTGGGACAGCTAGACAGAATGTGTGGTAGTTAGGGAGCAGAAAGGGATGGATACTACTTTTTACCTGTTTTCCTTTTCTGTGTGATAGACCCATACATTTTGGTGATAAATTTTCATTATTTTCATGCACACTCTCCTTCCTCTCCCTTGCCCTCTCCTATTAAAACCCTAACATGTCCACCTACTGCTTTCCTCTATTCTTTTTGTTTGCGACTCACTGAGTTGAATTAGAATATCTTGCCAGAGCTTGAGTGGGAGGTATTTACTTATGCTTTATTGGTCAATAATGATATCACTAAAGAAAAGAACATCCTTTCCCCAGCAGTTTCCCACACCCATCTTTGAAACAATGGTGATGTGCTTCATCACCTGCAGGTCTTAGGCAGGTAACCCAGTTGCAGTGACTTCATGAAGGGCAAAGGTCGTATCATGTCCTCAAGATGTCTTTTTGTTTCATGTCTTTCTGTCCTATGCTCTTGTAAGATTCCCATTCCCCTTTCCATGATTTTCCTTGAGCATTGTGTGTGTGTGTGTGTGTGTGTGTAATAATATAGGCATCTCGTTTCCTTTTCTCTTTTTTGAATAGTTTTAGATCCCAGCCCTAACAATGACTCTCTTCACAGAGGGTAAAATTTCCATCTCAATCAATTTGATCAAGATAATTCACCACAGGCATGCCTATAGGCCAGCTGGTTTTCACCTAGGGTCTAGATTTAGGTGTTTTCTTACCCTTACAGTTGTGCCCTGACACCTGTCCAGGTGATTTTAGAGTCTGTCCAGCCAACAATGGACAGCAACCAACACTGGTTTTTGGGAAGTCTGCTTGGAAATGTTTTCTGTGAAGTTGTTTGTTCAAATTTGCTGCAGGGCTGGAGAATTTAAAAACTTGCCTTTGAAGTCTCAGCCTTAAGAGACTGTCTTCTGGTGTCACATGGACTTTATAACATGCAAGACTATCTCCTTTTAGTTTCACAAAGTTCTCTAGGATTATAGCTTTAAATATGTTATGTTCCTTGCCTCTTGGCTCTCTTATGTGGCTTCCTATTGTCTCACATTTAACTTAATTTTCATAAAAATATGGGACTGTTTTGTTACTTCACTGTCCTTTATTATGTTTTCCCTTGACTTTACTTTTTCTGTCTTAGCATTTAATCTTCATTTGTAGCATAATTAGGTCTTCGAATTCTCACTTTGTATTTTTGTCTGCTTCTGTTCTTAGTGTTTAAAGTTTGATCCAAGTTAATTTATGAAATCTTCCTGTTGCGTCTGCCATTCCTGCAGAATGTTTCAGTCCAGTATTTTTTCTTAGTTTACATTTGGCTTTTTGGAAACATCTGCAGGGTACTTTGTGCATGCATTTTTGCAGTCTTTTTGAGTTTGGATTCTTGTACTTCATAGACAGAATACTGGCTTGAGTCTCTCCCACCATTCACAGTTTAGTAGAAGTCTTTAGCCTTTGCTGCAAACTCCAGTGTCTGTCTTCTGAGTTTTATTTTCTTTATAGCTTTACTAACCCATGAATGCTTTGTTTCTTTTGTCCTACAGTGTTCTCCATTTTCTTCCCTCATTGTTTTCTTCTTCTTTCAGGCCTGAATGGATGAATGACCCTGTCTTGTTCCTTTCTGTCTTGTTCCCCAGCAAGGGTGCTGCCCAGGCTGTCATGTGGAGACCTGTGAATGGCATGACTCTGCATCCTGTACAATTTGCTGTATTTCTACATTAAGGTTGACCTTCCTCGCATTAGCTATTGTTTCTTCAATGTTATACATTTATTGCTTCTTTTCTCTTTTAATTAAGTCTTTGTTTTGTTTGTGTTGTTTGTGTATGTGTGATTTTTTTATTTTTTATTTTTTTTGGCTCTGTAGTTGTTTGCACAAGCTTGGAGCAGGTGCATGAGAGGAGAGATGGTTTTGATGAGAACTAGTAATTGTTCCTGTTTTTTTTTTTTTTCTGTCCTTAGAGTGAGATGTTTGTAAGTCTTTAATATCTGTGCATGAGTTTATTTTGGCTGCTTTCATGATGCCTTCCAGAGTTCCTCCTTCTTTTAAAGACAGGAATATCATTAATCCCATTTTGTACCTCTGTCCCATCACGCCCATGCACGTCCCCTCCTCCATCACTACCACCACCACCACCACTACCACCACCACCACCACCACCACCACCACCATCTTTGCTTTTCTTCTTGAAAAAGTACCCTCTTTTTTCCATTGAGGAGAATTATTTCATGGCTAGAGATTATTCTGATGTATTCTTTCACTGGGTAGCAATGTAGTCCCTGTGCATTTTCCTACAGAGAAAGATCACCGGCTTTCACTCCTACTCACAGTATACATACGGCTATGAAAGGCTGGCTTATCAACTGGTAATGTAGACTTGTTGCTATCTTTTTAAATGTGGAGACATATTAAATTAATTTTTCATGGAAGCAAGTTTCTGTAAAGACAATATTTTGTTTTCTTTTGAAATTTATTGGAGCATAACTAACTTTTATGAGGCTTTAAAAAAATGAGCATGCTGATAAAACAAAACAAAAAGTGAAAATATATTCAGAGAATAGAGTGTTTAGAAAATACTATTATTGAAGCTGATTTAAAGACAACCTGACTTTACTTAATGTGACCATCGACCCACACTGTCAGAATAGAATTCTTTGTACATTTATAAAGCCTGCCTAGCCACTGCTTCAGGGACCTCTGGCTAGACATGTATATGTTCTCAAAGGTCACAACAGATGCTAATGTATCACAAGGTCCTTTTCTAAAGGTTAAGCTTTAGACTGCCATGCAGAGTCTTACAGCAGCAGAGACAGAGTCCTTCCTTCCTCCTGAGGGATGAAATCATACATAGAAGATCCATGGTTTTCAAATGTGAATTTCAAACTTGTTCTCTTCTCTATATTTTGCTGTTCATAAAGAGGAGAAAAGAAAAGGAGAGAGAGGAAGGCCATTTTCCATGTAGCTTTCTTCCTGCTGCAAAATTAGACATCTATTTTCTTGGAGCAACTGATAGTTTTTTTTTATTCGATATATTCTTTATTTACATTTCAAATGATTTCCCATTTCCTGCTCACTGAAAGTCCCATACGCCCTCTTCCCTCCCCCTGTTCCTCCATCCACCCCTTCCCACTTGCGTGTTCTGGTACAATTCCCCTACACTGCTGCATTGAGCCTTTCCAGGACCAGGGGCCACTCCTTTCTTCTTCTTGGACATTATTTGATATGTGGATTGTGTCTTGAGTATTCCAAGCTTCTAGGCTAATATCTGCTTATCAGTGAGCACATACCATGAGTGATCTTTTGAGACTGGGTTATCTCACTTAGGATGATATTCTCCAATTCCATCCATTTGTCTAAGAATTTCATGAATTCATTGTTTCTAATGGCTGAATAGTAGTACTCCATTGTGTATATAAACCACATTTTTTTTGTATTCATTCCTCCGTTGAGGGACACTGGGTTCTTTCCAGCTTCTGGCTATTATAAATAGGGCGGCTATGAACATAGTGGAGCATGTGTCCTTATTACATGCTGGGGAATCCTCTGGATATATGCCCAGGAGTGGTATAGCAGGGTCCTCCGAAAGTGTCATGCCCAGTTTTCTGAGGAACCACCAGAATGATTTCCAGAATGGTTGTACCAATTTTCAATCCCACCAGCAGTGGAGGAGTGTTCCTCCTTCTCCACATCCTTGCCAGCACCTGATGTCTCCTGAGTTTTTAATCTTAGCCATTCTGACTGGTGTGAGGTGAAAGCTCAGGATTGTTTTGATTTGCATTTCCATAATGACTAATGATGTTGATAGTTTTGTTTTTAATTTCATTTATCATCATCGTCATTTTTGTGATTGTTGTCATTGTCACATTGTCACCATTACCACCACCACCACCACCACCATCACCACCACCACCACCACCACCACCACCATCAGTATTGTGTGTCTGCATGTGTGCCTTCCAGCTTGTAGTTCATGAGGTTTGTAGGACAAGCACTTATCTAACTACTATGTCACTTATCTGGCTCAGAGCAACAGGTCTTCTTAAACAAAGTCACCCACCCCTCATATCCCTGTTCTTAACAAGCATGAGAGATCTCTACAGCTGGTTTGTGCTAAGATTTCAGTTTAGGGGTGATCAGACTTGGAAAGTTGATATATTGAACATCAAGTGCTACTGATCAGCCATTCTGATAACCTGATAATGATTATAGTTAATGTGGCAGATGATGGGCAGCTGGAGGGCACTGGAGGACTACCCGGCAAAGAGGCAAAATCAGCCTAGATAGATAGAGGTAGCTTCAAAATCCTGAATACCATGGAAGAATGCAGGAGAGGTGTCCCAGATAAGTCTTAATAATTGCTTATTCATTCTGTTCCATATTTTAAAGGAGTAAAACAACCTATCATTGTTTTGTGGGAACCATGCTTCAATTGTTTATATGTGTTCCAGGAAATTACACTCTGTTACCTCAGGGCGGCAGAAGAATCATTAAGATCTCCTAGGACTGATGCAAGGATAACAAAGCTCATGTTGAAAGATCAGCACACAGCAAACTGCTGTCGAGGTACTGGAGAGTGAAGTATCTTATGCTGACTGGGCAGTTAAGACACAGAGTGGGAACTAGAAAGGTGGCCCAGCCATTAAGAGCACTTGCAGACATCCCAGCAACCACATGACACGTCAGAACCATGATGGATTCCAACACCCTCTTCTGGCTTCCATGGGGACTACTGCATCCATCTGCTCCCCCCTTTCTCTCTCTCTCTTGACCCATATATATATATATATAAATCTATATCTATCTATCTATCTATCTATCTATCTATCTATCTATCTATCTATCTATCTATTATTTTTCTATCTATCTGAATGCAGAAAAACACTCATGAATATAAAATAACAGTAAAATTTAAAACAAGAAGGAAACCAGAGGTCACGGGTGCCATAGGTAGAGCCTGAGTCCCAAGGTGTCAGAGCTGAAAGAAGGGTCTTGGTTGTATCATCTATGGTCTGGTTATTGTGGTTGCATGGGAACTTGTTTCAGAATGTAGTATTTAAAAGATAATTATATCACTTTTAATGTCCTATTGTTACCCAGTGTGAAAGAGCCAGTGTACTTCTGCTCTCAGAACTACCGGGGTCTGCTTAAGCCAGGAGGCTTGAATAAGTTATTACTTGCTCATTTCTGTGTTATTTCTCATCTAGCTCTGCAGAGACTCAAACATCTGGGGATGCTATGCTAGAGACTCTCCAGATGCACAAGTAGAAATCTTTTAATTTTATTATTAGTTTTTGAAGTAGTGTTTTAAACATTTCCTTCTTCTCCCCATCCCAGTCCCTCCATCATTCTCCACAGCTCTCTCTCAAATTCATGACCCTCTCAAATTTATGAACTCTTCTTCTTACTGTTCTTTCTCTCTCTCTCTCTCTCTCACACACACACACACACACACACACACACACTCACTCACACAGTTTGTTGAGCTCATTTCATGTTACTTATTGATGAGTGTGTTTAGGGCTGATCACTTAATGCTGTCAGGGGGCTTATTCCTGTTGAAAGTTGTTCCCCTTTTCCCAGTAATCACTGATTGCCTGTAGCTCTTCATCTAGAGGTGAGGTTTTGGGAAATGTTCCCCATGCTCATTAGCCTGTTGCTTGTTGTCATTATGAAGGTCTTGTTCAGGCAACCACATTGCTGAGACTTCACGGTGCAGTTTTCTGATCATGTCTACAAGACACTACCTAGCATCAAGCATCTTGCATATGTCTATATGTGTTTGTGTTTGTGTGTGTGTCTGTGTGTATCTATATCTATGCACATATTTACATACATATATACATGCATGAAAATTCTTATATATATTTATTTTCTGGGGCAATGTCCTATAGACTACATAGGAGGTAGCCTGTAATCTGATCTACTGCCAAATCTATTGTTTTTGAGTTTCTTCTGCCTTGGCTGTAATAATAATAAATGCTTTATCATTACATTTAAATCTGTTTTCACCATAAAATGTTTATCTTGTACTATTACTAATCTTATTAGCTCCTCACATGATGGGAAAATGTTTGTTACAGTAAAGAAACCTTCCTATGTTTTATTATGTGTGAATTTGAGCCAGGCTTAGTTTGATGACCCAGGAACTCATGCTTTAGGCATGAACACTCTTACTAGTCTTAAAAGATTTGTTGCTGCTTTCATATTTGAAATTACTGCTTAAATTGAAATCTTAGAATCTTGTCATAGCCTCTGTTCTTTGGCTCAGTAAATACATCCTGCAGAACATGTTAACCAGTTTTCTAAGAATGTCTCCTTAGCACTTATTACATAGGAAAATATAAGCAGTAATTTAGAGGGTAAGAAAAATGTATTAGAAGAAGCAATCTTGTTTATAGGTTATCAAGCCCAGAATGTTAAGGTTAGATTGACTTTTCCCTGTCATTCGCCATTTAATTGGCAATGTGTCTCCTGCTCCAGTGTAAGCCATCTGAGATGTCATGGGAACAAGTTAAATCCCATCTCCAATGGCTTGTGGAGTAGTCCTGATCTGGCAATAAATATTCAGCTTTTATATTGACAAATTTAAGCTTTGAGCTCAGCACAATTAAAATCTACTTGAGTCTCAAATGTTGCAAATACATTTTTGCAGTCTCTGAAATCCATCGTCTCAGGACAAGGCTTTCTGTCTTCCATTATTAATTTGGGAATAATTCTGGGAGTTGTTCTCATTTTAATTCTCGTCCTTTCAGTCATCTTCCAAAGATTAAGAAATGCGCTGCATGCCACAAGCCTTAAAGTAATAAGAAAAGGGGAGATGATGCAGCCATGAGTAGCAAAAAACTGGCAAGAGCCGTGAAGCCAGCCCAGCTGTCTGACACAGTCTAGCCATGCTGAGCTGACTGCTGTCCTTCATTTTGGGTTTCAGATCTCTTTATGTTTCATTTGTTGCAGGCTTTTTTTTTTTTAACATTGTGATTCATTTATGCCTTTTCCCCAGAAAATTATTTCTGCTCTCAAAGAAGTAACCGTATCTGGTCCCCTTTGGGAGTCTTCCTTGCCATGGAGATTGTGAAAAGCACAAAAATGTTAGACAGTCCCAGAGTGCTCTTGGCCCACCTGCCCCTCAGCAAACTCAGATTACAAGCTTCCTGTTACGTGTGATCTACAGGACACTGCCCCCAGAAAATAAAAAAATGTAATAACAAAGCCAGTTTGCCTAAAACGACCTTTGATAATGCATATAGATTATATAAAATTAACATGAAAGAAAAATTAGAATTTGCCACCACAGCAACTGAAACCTAATAAACTGATAGAAATTGGTAGCAGAGAGTGGGATATTGTCGTGATGGAGCTGACTGTGTTGTATTTGGTGAGACTGTGGAAGGGTTTTGGATCTTTGGTCTGGAAAAGTTATTTAGAGCTCAGAACTTAATGGGCTATTCTGTGGCAACTTGGAAATTAATGATGTTAGGAGAATACAGACTATAGAAGCCTCTCATGAAATTTCAGAGGGAAGTATTTTATTGAGGGCTTTAAGTTGATTTACATGATTAAATACATTTATTGCTTATTTATATTAGACCATTCTATTTGATTGTGGTGAATAATCTTTTTTTATTGAATATTGTCTTCATTTACATTGCCAATGGTAAAACCTTTCCCCATTTTCCCCCTCCCCAAAGACCCCCAACCCCTCCTCCCACCCCCTGCCTCCACATATATGCCCCTCCACCTGACACATTCCCCTCTGTCTTAGTCAGGGTTTCTATTCCTGCACAAACATCATGACCAAGAAGCAAGTTGGGGAGGAAAGGGTTTACTGAGCTTACACTTCCATGTTGCAGTTCATCACTAAAGGAAGTCAAGACTGGAACTCAAGCAGGTCAGGAAGCAGGAGCTGATGCAGAGGCCATGGAAAGATGTTTCTTACTGGCTTGCTTCCCCTGGCTTGCTCAGCCTGCTCTCTTATAGAACCCAAGAGCACCAGCCCAAAGGTGGTACCACCCACAAGGGGCACTCCCCACTTGATCACTAATTGAGAAAATGCCCCACAACTGGATCTCATGGAGGCACTTCCCCAACTGGAACTCCTTTCTCTGTGATAACTCCAGCCTGTGTCAGGTTGACACACAAAACTAGCCAGTACACCATCTCCCCCACCTCAGTTTCCCTTTGTTGGGGTCTTTATTGAACTTTTTTTTTATTCGATATAATTTATTTACATTTCAAATGATTTCCCCTTTTCTAGCCCCCCCCCCCACTCCCCGAAAGTCCCGTAAGCCCCCTTCTCTTCCCCTGTCCTCCCTCCCACCCCTTCCCAGTTCCCCGTTCTGGTTTTGCCAAATACTGTTTCACTGAGTCTTTCCAGAACCAGGGACCACTCCTGCTTTCTTCTTGTATCTCATTTGATGTGTGGATTATGTTTTGGGTATTCCAGTTTTCTAGGTTAATAACCACTTATTAGTGAGTGCATACCATGATTCACCTTTTGAGTCTGGGTTACCTCACTTAGTATGATGTTCTCTAGCTCCATCCATTTGCCTAAGAATTTCATGAATTCATTGTTTCTAATGGCTGAATAGTACTCCATTGTGTAGATATACCACATTTTTTGTATCCACTCTTCTGTTGAGGGATACCTGGGTTCTTTCCAGCATCTGGCAATTATAAATAGGGCTGCTATGAACATAGTAGAGCATGTATCCTTATTACATGGTGGGGAATCCTCTGGGTATATGCCCAGGAGTGGTATAGCAGGATCTTCTGGAAGTGAGGTGCCCAGTTTTCGGAGGAACCGCCAGACTGCTTTCCAGAGTGGTTGTACCAATTTGCAACCCCACCAGCAGTGGAGGAGTGTTCCTCTTTCTCCGCACCCTCTCCAACACCTGCTGTCTCCTGAATTTTTAATCTTAGCCATTCTGACTGGTGTAAGATGAAATCTTAGGGTTGTTTTGATTTGCATTTCCCTAATGACTAATGAAGTTGAGCATTTTTTAAGATGCTTCTCCGCCATCCGAAGTTCTTCAGGTGAGAATTCTTTGTTTAACTCTGTACCCCATTTTTTAATAGGGTTGTTTGGTTTTCTGGAGTCTAACTTCTTGAGTTCTTTATATATATTGGATATTAGCCCTCTATCTGATGTAGGATTGGTGAAGATCTTTTCTCAATTTGTTGGTTGCCGATCTGTCCTCTTGATGGTGTCCTTTGCCTTACAGAAACTCTGTAACCTTATGAGGTCCCATTTGTCAATTCTTGCTCTTAGAGCATAAGCTATTGGTGTTCTGTTCAGAAACTTTCTCCCTGTACCGATGTCCTCAAGGGTCTTCCCCAGTTTCTTTTCTATTAGCTTCAGAGTGTCTGGCTTTATGTGGAGGTCCTTGATCCATTTGGATTTGAGCTTAGTACAAGGAGACAAGGATGGATCAATTCGCATTCTTCTGCATGCTGACCTCCAGTTGAACCAGCACCATTTGTTGAAAAGGCTATCTTTTTTCCATTGGATGTTTTCAGCCTCTTTGTCGAGGATCAAGTGGCCATAGGTGTGTGGGTTCATTTCTGGATCTTCAATCCTGTTCCATTGATCCTCCTGCCTGTCACTGTACCAATACCATGCAGTTTTTAACACTATTGCTCTGTAGTATTGCTTGAGGTCAGGGATACTGATTCCCCCAGATTTTCTTTTGTTGCTGAGAATAGTTTTAGCTATCTTGGGTTTTTTGTTGTTCCAGATGAATTTGATAATTGCTCTTTCTAACTCTGTGAAGAATTGAGTTGGGATTTTGATGGGTATTGCATTGAATCTGTATAGTGCTTTAGGCAAAATGGCCATTTTAACTATATTGATTCTACCGATCCATGAGCATGGGAGGTTTTCCCATTTTTTGAGGTCTTCTTCCATTTCCTTCTTCAGAGTCTTGAAGTTCTTGTCATACAGATCTTTCGCATGTTTGGTAAGAGTCACCCCAAGATACTTTATACTGTTTGTGGCTATTGTGAAGGGGGTCATTTCCCTAATTTCTTTCTCAGCCTGCTTATCCTTTGAGTATAGGAAGGCCACTGATTTGCTTGAGTTGATTTTGTAACCTGCCACTTTGCTGAAGTTGTTTATCAGCTGTAGGAGCTCTCTAGTGGAGTTCTTTGGGTCACTTAGGTAGACGATCATGTCGTCTGCAAATAATGATAGTTTGACTTCCTCCTTTCCAATTTGTATCCCTTTGACCTCCTTATGTTGTCGAATTGCCCGAGCTAGTACCTCAAGTACAATATTGAAAAGATAAGGAGAAAGGGGGCAGCCTTGTCTGGTCCCTGATTTCAGTGGGATTGCTTCAAGTTTCTCTCCATTTAGTTTGATGCTGGCTACCGGTTTGCTGTATATTGCTTTTACTATGTTTAGGTATGGGCCTTGAATTCCTGTTCTCTCCAAGACTTTAAGCATGAAAGGATGCTGAATTTTGTCAAATGCTTTTTCAGCATCCAATGAAATGACCATGTGGTTTTGTTCTTTGAGTTTGTTTATGTAGTGGATTGTATTGATGGATTTCCGTATATTGAACCAACCCTGCATTCCTGGGATAAAGCCTACTTGATCATGGTGGATGATCGTTTTGATGTGTTCTTGGATTCGGTTGGCAAGAATTTTATTGAGTATTTTTGCATCGATGTTCATAAGGGAAATTGGTCTGAAGTTCTCTTTCTTTGTTGGATCTTTGTGTGGCTTTGGTATCAGCGTAATTGTGGCTTCGTAGAAGGAATTGGGTAGTGTTCCTTCTGTTTCTATTTTGTGGAATAGTTTGAAGAGTATTGGTGTTAACTCTTCTTTGAAGGTCTGGTAGAATTCTGCACTGAAACCATCTGGTCCTGTGCTTTTTTTGGTTGGAAGACTTTCTATGACTCCTTCTATTTCTTTAGGCTTTATGGGACTGTTCAGATGGTCTAGTTGGTCCTGATTTAATTTTGGTATTTGGTATCTGTCAAGGAAATTGTCCATTTCCTCCAGATTCTCCAGTTGTGTTGAGTACAGGCTCTGGTAGTAGGATCTGATGATTTTTTGGATTTCCTCAGTTTCCGTTGTTATGTCTCCCTTTTCATTTCTAAGTTTGCTAATTTGGATACTTTCTCTGTGCCCTTTGGTCAGTCTGGCTAAGGGTTTATCTATCTTGTTGATTTTCTCAAAGAACCAGCTCCTGGTTTTGTTGATTTTTTGTATGGTTCTCTTTGTTTCTACTTGATTGATTTCGGCTCTGAGTTTGATGATTTCCTGCCTTCTACTCCTCCTGGGTGAAATAGCTTCTTTTTGTTCTAGGGCTTTCAGGTGTGTCATTAAGTTGGTAATGTATGCTCTCTCCATTTTCTTTTTGGAGGCACTCAGGGCTATGAGTTTTCCTCTTAGCACTGCTTTCATTGTGTCCCATAGATTTGGGTATGTTGTGTTTTCATTTTCATTGTGTTCTAAAAAGTCTTTAATTTCTTTCTTTATTTCTTCCTTGACCAAGGTATCATTGAGTAGAGTATTGTTCAATTTCCACGTGTATGTGGGTTTTCTGTTGTTTCTGTTGCTATTGAAGACCACTTTTATTCCATAGTGATCAGATAGGAGGCATGGGATTAGTTCTATCTTCTTATATTTGTTGAGGTCTGTCTTGTGACCAATTATATGGTTGATTTTGGAGAAGGTACCATGAGGTGCTGAAAAAAAGGTATATTCTTTTGTTTTAGGATAGAATGTTCTATATATATCAGTTAAATCTAATTGGTCCAAAGCTTCAATTAGTTTCATTGTGTCCTTGTTTAGTTTCTGTTTTCCTGATCGGTCCATTGAGGAAAGTGCAGTGTTGAAGTCACCCACAATTATTGTGTTAGGTGCAATGTGTGCTTTGAGTTTTAATAAAGTTTCTTTTATGAAAGAGGGTGCCCTTGCATTTGGAGCATAGATGTTCAGGATTGAGAGTTCTTCTTGTTGTATTTTTCCTTTGACCAGCAAGAAGTGTCCCTCAGAGTCTCTTTTGATGACTTTGGGTTGAAAGTCAATTTTATCTGATATTAAAATGGCTACTCCAGCTTGTTTCCTGAGACCATTTGCTTGTAAAATTATCTTCCAGACTTTTACTCTAAGGTAGTGTTTGTCTTTGACCCTGAGGTGTGTTTCCTGTAAGCAGCAAAATGTAGGGTCCTGTTTACGTATCCAGTCAGTTAGTCTGTGTCTTTTTATTGGGGCATTGAGTCCATTGATGTTAAGAGATATTAAGGAATAGTGATTGTTACTTCCTATCATTTTTGACGTTATTTTTTAAATTTGATTGCTTAACTTCTTTTGGGTTTGATGAAAGGTTACTATCTTGCTTTTTTCAGGGTGAAGTTTCCCTCCTTGTATTGGTGTAGTCCTCCTATTATCCTTTTTAGGGCTGGGTTTGTGGATAGATATTGGGTGAACTTGGTTTTGTCGTGAAATATCTTAGTTTCTCCATCTATGGTGATTGAGAGTTTTGCTGGATATAGTAGTTTTGGTTGGCATTTGTGTTCTCTTAGAGTCTGCATGAGATCTGCCCAGGACCTTCTAGCCTTCATAGTCTCAGGTGAAAAGTCTGCTGTGATTCTGATAGGTCTTCCTTTATATGTTACTTGGCCTTTTTCTCTTACTGTCTTTAATATTCTTTCTTTGTTTAGAACATTTGGTGTTTTGATTATTATGTGACGGGAAGTATTTCTGTTCTGGTCCAGTCTGTTTGGAGTTCTGTAGGCTTCTTGTATATTCATGGGCATCTCTCTCTTTAGGTTAGGGAAGTTTTCTTCCATAATTTTATTGAAGATATTTGCTGGCCCTTTAAGTTGTAAATCTTCACTCTCATCTATGCCTATAATCCTTAGGTTTGGTCTTCTCATTGTGTCCTGGATTTCCTGGATATTTTGGGTTACAAGCTTTTTGCATTTTGCATTTTCTTTAACTGTTGAGTCCATGGTTTCTATGGAATCTTCAGCATCTGAGATTCTTTCTTCTATTTCTTGTATTCTGTTGTTGATATTTGCATCTCTGTCCCCTGATTTCTTCCCAAGGCTTTCTATCTCCAAAGTTGTCTCCCTTTGAGTTTTCTTAGTTGTTTCTACTTCTGTTTTTAGATCCTGGATGGTTTTGCTTAGCTCCTTCACTTGCTTGTTTGTGCTTTCCTGTAATTCTTTAAGAGATTTTTGTGTTTTTTCTTTCATGACCTCAGCCTGTTGACCAAAGTTCTCCTGTATTTCTTTAAGTGTTTTTTGCATTTCCTCCTTGTTGGCTTTTGTATTCTCCTGGATTTCTTTCAATGATTTTTGTGTTTCCCTTGCAAGGGCTTCTAACTTTTGATCCATTTTCTCCTGAATGTCCTTCATGTGTTCCTGTACCAGCATCATGACCAGTGATTTTAAATCCAAATCTTGTTTTACTGGTGTGATGGGGTATCCAGGACTTGCTGGTAGAGGAGAATTTGGTTCAGATGTTGCCATATTGCCTTGATTTCTGTTAGTGACGTTCCTGCGTTTGCCTTTTGCCATCTAGCTCTCACTGGTGTTACTTGGTCTTGTCAGTGCTGGACTCACCAGTGCAAGCTGCCCCTTCCCCGTTGGCCTCTGGTGCACAGCTTACACTCTGCACTGCCTGTAGACAGGGTGCTGTTGTCCAGGCTGTTCAGATCCCGAAGCAGGCACCTGAAGGCTCCCGCTGGGGCCCGCAGGATTTATTGGAGCACACCGACTTCTCCCAGCTGGCCGCCCGGAAGCCCCCACTAGCCTCTTGAGGGACCTGGAGATGTGGCGGCCACCCAGGCTGATCTGAAGCGGAGAGAGTTGACCTGAGGGCTTCTGCCTGAGGCCTTGCCCCAGATTGTGTCTGTGGGCCAGATGGAACCCGTGTGCACCCCCAGGGAGCTCCGAAGGTGTATGTTGCTGTGACCTCCCCTGTGTTCCGCTCACTCCGCTGGGCAGCCGATTTCCCCAACCGGGCTGGCGCACACTAGGTTAGCCTTGTCGCCCGGGCCCTGAGTCCAGGCAAACGCCTGGGAGGCCAAGGTCCGAGCAAAGTTCCCCTAGGGCTATGACTGTTATTTGGGTCCGCCAGGTGACCCGGATGGCGGGCGTGCGCGTCCGCGCTCCCCGAAAGCACCGGGAGAGTCTGTTGTGCTAATAACCTCCTGGGCGGGTTGACACACAGATGGCCCACCAAGCCGCCCAGTTCTTGGGGTCAGTCCTGTGCCTTTTGGGGCCTAGACCCCCGTTTTGTTAGCCTCAGGCTATGCTTGTTAGCAGTCTCTGCCCTCCCGAGCACTCTGGCTCCTGTAGGCAAAATGGCGGCGCGTGCGCCGGCCGGGGCAAAAAAAACTCCTGGCTGGGTTGGCGCCCCGATGGCCACTCGAACAGCCCAGGGCCTGGGTGCAGGCCAACGCCCGTCAGGCTCAGACCCCTGCGGTGTTGGGCCTAGGATTATGTCTGTGTACCTCAGTCTGACCGATCTCTGGAGCCTGGAATCAAGATGGAGGTGAGTCTCTCCTGACTGGCGGGAAGCCGAGTTCTGAAGTGGCTTCCGTGCAGCGAAAGGCTCCGCAGAACCGCAGCTGCTTGCCACCCGGCTGGTCAGCGAAGGTCAGTGGTCGTGGGCGCAGGGCCTAACTGGACCCTGTGTCGCCTTGGTTCCACCGCTGATGGCCCTTCAGCTGGAGCAGCCACTGCTACCACCTCCGCCGCTGCCGCCGCCGCCGCCGCCTCTTTATTGAACTTTTACATGACCAAGGACCACTCCTCTTACTGATGCCCAGCAAGGCCTTCCTGTCACATTTTTGGCTGGAACCATGCTTATCCCTTGGTTGATGGTTCAGTCCCTGGGAGTCTTGGGGCATCTGGGTGGCCAAAATCATTGTTTTTCCCATGGGGTTCTAAACCCCTTCAGCTCCCCCGGACTACCCTCCAGCTCCTCCATTAGGGACCCCATGCCCAGTACAATAGTTGGTTGCTAGCTTCTGCCTCTATATTTGTAAGGCTCTGGAAGGGCCCCTCCAGAGACAACCATGGCATGCTCCTTTTGGTATAAGCTTTTTGTGGTAGTGTCGGAGTTTATTGACTGTTTATAGGATGAATCCCCAGGTAGGGCAGTCTCTGGGTGGACTTTACTTTAGTCTCTGCTCCACACATTGTCTCCCTTATTGCTCCTGTGAGTATTTTGTTCCCTTTCTCAGAGGAACCAAAGCCCTCACTTAAGTCCTCTTTCTTGAGCTTCCTGTGCTGGGTGAATTGTAACTTTTTATTTTGAGCTTTTGGGCTAACATCTGCTTATTAGTGAGTGCAGACTGTGTGCATTCTTTTGTGGTTTGGTTACCTTACTCAGGATGACACTTCCTAGTTCCGTCCATTTGCCTAAGAATTTCAAGAATTCATTGTTTTTAATAGCTGAATAGTACTCCATTGTGTATATATACCACAGTTTCTGTATCCATTCCTCTGTTGAGGGACATCTGGGGTCTTTCCAGCGTCTGACTATTATAAATAAGGCAACTATGAACATAGTGGAACATGTGTCATTATTACATGTAGGAGCATCTTCTGGGTATATGCCCAGGAGTGGTATAGCTGGGTCTGCAGGTAGTACTATGTCTAATTTTCTGAGGAGTCACCAGACTGATTTCCAGAGTGGTTTTACCAGCTTGCAATCCCAATGGAGAAGTGTTCCTTTTTCTCCACATCCTTTCAAGCAACTGCTGTCCCCTGAGTTTTTCATCTTAGCCATTCTGACTGGTGTAAGGTGGAATCTCAGTGTTGTTTTCATTTGCATTTCCCTCATAACTAATGATGCTGAACATTTCTTTAGGTGCTTTAGAGCCATTGAGTTTCCTCAGTGGAGAATTCCCTGTTTAGCTCTGTACCCCATTTTTTAAATAGGGTTATTTGACTCTCTGGAGACTAACTTCTTAAGTTCTTTGTATACATTGGATATTAGCTCTCTATCGGATATAGGGTTAGTAAAGATCTTTTCCCAATTTGTTATGTTGCTATTTTGTCCTATTGACTGTGTCCTTGCCTTACAGAAGCTTTGTAATTTTATGAAGTCCCATTTGTCGATTCTTGTTCTTAGAGCATAAACTATTGGTGTTCTGTTCAGAAACTTTTCCCCTGTGCCCACATGTTCAAGATTCATCCCCACTTTCTCCTCTATAAGCTTCAGTGTATCTGATTTTATGTGTAATTCCTTGATCCACATGTACTTGAGTTTTCTACAAGGAGATAAGAATGGGTCGATTTGCATTTTGCATGCAGACCTCCAGTTGATCCAGCACCATTTGTTAAAAATGCTGTCTTTTTTTCACTGTATGTTTTTAGCTCCTTTGTCAAATATCAAGTGACTGTACTTGTGTGGGTTCTTTTCTGTTCCATTGTTCTTCCTGCCTGTCTGCATACCAATACCAAACAGTTTTTTTCACTATTGCTCTGTAGTAGAGCTTGAGGTCAGGGATGGTGATTCTCCCAGAAGATCTTTTGTTGCGGAAAATAGTTTTTGCTATCCTGGGTTTTTTGTTATTCCAGATGAATTTGAGAATAGCTCTTTCTAGATCTATGAAGAATTGATTTGAGATTTTGATGGGGATTGTATTGAATCTGTAGACTGCTTTCAGCAAGATGGCCATTTTTACAATATTGATCCTGCCAATCCATGAACATGGGAGATCTTTCCATCTTCTGAGATCTTTGATTTCTTTCTTCAGAGTCTTGAAGTTCTTGTCACATAGATCTTTCACTTGCTTCATTAGAGTCACACTTAGGTATGAAATACTATTTGTGACTATTGTGAAGGGTGTCATTTCCCTAATTTCTTTCTCATCTTGTTTATCCTTTGAGTAGAGAAAGACTACTGATTTGCTTGAGTTAATTTTATATCCAGCCACTTTGTTGAAGTTGTTTATCAGCTTTAGGAGTTCTCTGGTGGAAGTCTTGGAGTCACTTAAGTATACTATCATATCATCTGCAAATAGTAATATTTTGATTTCTTCCTTTCCAATTTGTATATCTTTGACTTCCTTTTGCTGCCTGATTGCTCTGGCTAGGACTTCAAGTACTATATTGAATAGATAGGGAGAGAGTGGGCAGCCTTGTCTGGCCCCTGATTTTAGTGGATTTCTTCAAGTTTCTCTCCATTTAGTTTGATATTGGCTCCAGTTTGCAGTATATTGCTTTCACTATGTTTAGGTATGGGCCTTGGCTTCCTGATCTCTCCAAGACTTTTATCATGAAGGGATGCTGGATGCTAATGAAATGACCATGTGTTTTTTTCCTTTAGTTTGTTTATGTAGTAGATTACATTGATGGATTTCCATACATTGAACCATCCCCTGCATCCCTGAGATGAAGCCTACCTGATCCTGGTGAATTATAGTTTTGATGCATTCTTGGATTCAGTTGGCCAGGATTTTGTTCAGTATTTTTGCATCAATGTTCATGAGGGAAATTGGTCCGAAGTTCTCCTTCCTTGTTTGGTCTTTGTTTGGTTCAGGTATAAGCATTATTGTGGCTTCATAGAATGAGTTGGGTAGTGTTCCTTGAGTTTCTATTTCATGGAGAAGTTTGAAGAGTATCAGTATTAACTCTTCTTTGAAGATCTGATAGAATTCCCCACTAAATCCATCTGGTCCTGGGCATTTTTTGATGGGAAACTATTAATGACTGCTTCTATCTCCTCAAGACTTATGAGACTATTTAGATGGTTTATCTGATCCTCTTTTGACATTGGCACCTGGTATGTATCTAGAAAGTTGTCCATTTCATCCCGGTTTTCAAACTTTGTTGAGTATAAACTCTTGTAGTAGGATCTGATGATTTTTTGAATTTCCACAGTTTCTGTTGTTATGTCTCCCTTTTCATTTCATTACAGAGACAGAATCTAATTTGGATACTGTCTCTGTGCCCTCTGGTTAGTCTCGCTAAGGGTTTACCTATCTTGTTGATTTTTTCAAAGAACAAGCCGCTTGTTTTGTTGATTCTTTGTATAGTTCTTTTTGTTTCTGTTTTGTTGATTTCGGCCCTAAGTTTGATTATTTCCTGCTGTCTACTCCTCTTGGGGGTATTTGCTTCCTTTTGTTCTAGAGCTTTCAAGTGTACTATCAAGCTGTTAGTGTAAGCTTTCTCCATCCTCTTTTTTGGAGGCACTCAGAGCTATGAGTTTTCCTCTTAGCACTGCTTTCATTGTGTCCTATAAATTTTGGTATGATGTGTCTTCATTTTCATTAAATTCTAAAAAGTCTTTAATTTCTTTCTTTGTTTCTTCCTTGACCAAGCTATCATTGAGAAGAGCATTGTTCAAAGTCTGTGTGTATGTTTGTTTTCCATTGCTTTTGTTTGAGCTTAAGACCAGCTTTAGTCCATGGTGATCTGATAAGATACATGGAATAATTTTAATATTTCTGTATCTGTTGAGGCCTGTTTTGTGACCAATTATATGGTCAGTTTTGGAGAAGGTACCATGAGGTGCTGAGAAGAAAGTATATTCTTTTGCTTTAGGGTGGAATGTTCTATAAATATCTGTTAGATCCATTTGGTCCATAACTTCAATTAGTTTCACTATATCTTTGTTTAGTGTCTGATTCCATGATTTGTCCATTTTTGAGAGTGGAGTGTTGAGGTCTCCCACTATCATTGTGTGGGGTGCAGTGTGGCTTTGAGCTTTATCAAAGTTTCTTTTATGAATTTGGGTACCCTTGCATTTGGAGCATAGATGTTCAGAATTGAGAATTTGTCTTGGTAGACTTTTCATTTGACCAGTATGAAGTGTCCCTCCTTATCTTTTTTGACAACTTTTGGTTGAAGGTCCATTTTCTTCGATATAAGAACAACCCCTCCAGCTTGTTTCTTGGGACCATTTGCTTGGAAAATTGTTTTTCAACCTTTGACTCTTAAATAGTCACTGTCTTTGTCACTGAGGTGGGTTCCTTGTATGCAGCAAAACGTATCCAGTCTGTTAGTCTATGTCTTTTTATAGAGGAATTGAGACCATTGATATTAAGAGATATTAAGGAAAAGTGATTGTTGCTTACTGTTCTTCATAGTTGAAGGTGAAATTCTGGTTGTGTAGCTATCTTCTATTGGATTTGTTGAAAGATTACCTTACTGATTTTTCTACCATGTGGTTTGCTGCCTTGTGTTGGTATTTTCCACCCATTATCCTTTGCAGAGCTGGATTTGTGGAAAGATACTGTGTAAATTTGCTTTTGTCATGGAATGTCTTGTTTTCTCTGTCTATGATAATTGAAAGTTTTGCTGGGTATAGTAGTCTGGGCTGACATTTATGTTCTCTTAGGATCTGTATGACATCTGCCCAGCCCCTTCTGGCTTTCATAGTCTCTGGGGAGAAGTCTGGTGTAATTCTGATAGGTCTGCCTTTATATGTTACTTGACCTTTTTCTCTCACTGCTTTCAATATTCTTTCTTTGTTTAGTGCATTTGGTTTTTTGATTATTATGTGACAGGAGGAATATCTGCTCTGGTCCAATCTGTTTGGAGTTCTGTAGGCTTCTTGTATGTTCATGGGCATCTCTTTCTTTAGGTTAGGGAAGTTTTCATTTATAATTGTGTTGAAGATATTTACTGGCCCTTTAAGATGTAAATCCCCACTTTCTTCTATACCTATAATCCTTAGGTTTGGTCTTCTCATTGTGTCCTGGATTTCCTGGATGTTTTGGGTTACAAGTTTTTTGCATTTTGCATTTTCTTTGACTGTTGAGTCAATGTTTTCTCTGGAATCTTCAGTATCTGAGATTCTTTCTTCTATCTCTTATATTCTGTTGTTGATGTTTGCTTCTATGACTCCTGAATTATTTCCAAGGTTTTCTATCTCCAGAGATGTCTCATTTTGTGATTTCTTTATTGATTCTATTTCCAGTTTTAGATTCTGGATAGTTTTGTTCCGTTCCTTCACTTGATTGCTTGTTTTTTCCTGAAATTCTTTAAGGATTTTTGTGTTTCCTTTTTAAGGGCTTCTACCTATTGACCCATGTTCTCCTGTGTTTCTTTTAAGGATTTTTGTGATTCCTCTTTAAGGGCTTCTGCATGTTGGCCAATGTTTTCCCACAATTCCCTCTGGGATTTTTGTATTGCCTCTTTAAGGGCTTCTACCTGTTGACCCATATTCTCCTGTATTTCTTTAAGAGATTTTTGTGTTTCCTCTTTAAGGGCTTCTACCTTTTGATCCATATTCTCTTTTATTTCTTTAAGGGATTTTTGTGCTTCTACCTGTTGACCCATGTTCTCCTGTATTTCTTTAAGGGAGTTATTTATGTCCTTCTTGAAGTCCTCCATCAGCAATATGAGATGTGATTTTAAATCTAAGTCTTGCTTTTCTGATGTGATGGAGTATGCAGGATTTGCTGTTGTGGGGGAACTGGGTTCTGATGGTGCCATGTTGCCTTGGTTTCTGTTGGTAATGATCTTGCATTTGCCTTTGGCCATCTTGTTATCTCTGGTGTTAGCTGGTTTTGCTGTCTCTGTCTTTTCTCTCCTGCAGGCCTGTGTTTCTGTACTCCTAGGATTCTCTTTCTGTCCAATGCCTGGCAAACAGCTGATTCTCCAGGAAGTATCAGGCGATGGGGTCTCCCCTCTGGCAGATTTGGCAAGCGTCCAATGTCCTGAAGGCTGCTAGTTCTCAAATGATCTGCTGCTAACAGATCTCAGATGCCCTGTTGGTACTGGTTCTCAAATGCTCCGCTTCTGTCTGTTCGAATGTCCTGCTTCTGCCAATGCTCGAATGCCTTGCTCCTGTCAGTTCTCGAATGCCCTGCTCCTGTTTGTTCTCTAGAGAGTATCAGGAAGTAGGGCCCTCTCTGTGCTAGATGTGGCACACATCTACCACATCCGACAGAAAGGGGTGGAGATGGGGCAATAATCTTTTTGATATATGCCTCTATTTGGCTTGCAAGTATTTTATGGTAGTTTTTATATCTATGTTTATTAGTGATATTAGCTTGAAGGTTTTTTGTTTGTTTCTTTCTTCATCTGGCTTTTGTTTTACAAGAATACTTTATAGAGGCATTTGGAGATGTTCTTTCTATTTTATTTGAATATTTAAAAATATTTTTGAATAATTTTAAATAATTTTAGAAGTATTGAATAATTTTTGAATAATTTTAGAAGTATTGGTTGTAGTTGTTTTTAAAATTGATTTATTTAAATAACATTCTTCCATGTGTATGGGGGTTTGTCTGCATGTACTGCAAGTGTGCTTGGTGCCTATAGAGATCAGCAGAGGGTATCCAGAGTATCTTGCACTAAAATTGCAGATGCTTCTGAGCCTCCATGTGGGTTGTAGGTACCAAACCCTGCTCCTCTGCAAGAGCAGCAAGTGCTTTTAACCATTGAACCACCGTTTCATACCTGGTTATAGTTCTGGTAGGATTCTGGTGTGCATCCATTTAGAGCTGGACATTTTTTCCATAAAAAACTTTCTATTACTGTTTCAATACCCTTTTTTGTTGCAAGTCTGTTTAAATTGTTAATATAGTCTCAGCATAACTTTGGTAATTTGTGTAAATCTAGAATTTAATCTATTTCTCTTAAGTTCTCACTTAATAGAATACCAATTTTAAAAACATTTCCTTATAGTGTTCTGAATGTCTTTGGTGCCTGTTAAAGTATTTCATTGCTTACTTCTAAATCTATTATTTTGGTCCCCTCTTTCTTTCCTTCTTTTATTCACATGTCTGTGTCTTTAAACTCCCTGAATTCTTTGATCATGTTTATGATTATTTTTAATTCCATATCCTGGTTTCTTCTAGGTAATTCTTATTGGAGAATATTTCTATAAACCAGCAGGCTTTTTGTTTGTTTGTTTTTTTACATTTTGGAGGGGGATATCTTGCTTTAATATTACTTGTATATTTTGGGGATGTGACCTAGGCATGTGAAATTTTTTTTCTTTGGTTATATGTCTGATACAAGATTTTATTCTACCTTTGTTGAGCAGAGGTTTGGTTTGGTCTTCGTTGTTGTCTAAGCTTAGTTCCAGGACAGCCAGGGCTATACAGAGAAACCCTGTCTCGAAAAAACCAAATCCAAAAAACCAAAACCAAAAACCAAAAAAAAAAAAAAAAAAAGAAAGAAAGAAAGAAAGAAAGAAAGAAAGAAAGAAAGAAAGAAAGAAAGAAAGAAAGAAAAAAAGATGGTGTAGGTGTGGACTGGGAGCTGGTAATTTAGATAGGACCTGGTGGTTGGCTTGTGTGACCCAATCTAGACCTTCAAGGGCATATAGCGTGAAGATGGCCATTGTCAAGACTATAAGATGAGCATGTATGGTAGAATACAAATATAAACAAGATTGGAAAATAAAACCTGTTATATAATTCCATTTATTCCCAGGTGTGACATTCCTATGATCTCATGAATCTTAGTGTTTCTTTGGCTGTACTATGCTGGACTTTGTGTCCCTTGGGGCTATAACATATCTGAGTCAGGCTGGAGAGATGACTCAGTGGTTAAGAGCACTTACTGCTCTTCTAGAGGTCCTGAGTTCAATTCTCAGCAACCACATGGTGGCTCACACCCATTTGTAACAGGATCTGACGCCTTCTTCTGGTGGGTGTTAGAAGACAGCTACAGTGTACTCATATAAATAAAAATAAATAAATCTTTTTAAAAAAGATATCTGAGTCATAAAATGGTTCAGAAAATGAATCAACCCTTCATGATATTTAAAAAGTATTCTTGTTTAACTAGATTTTTAACTTAAGGACATTTAATTATGCATTTGCTCCTGCTTTCTCTTTTCCTTCATATTTAGGAAGTCCTGATTTGGAACATCCTAGCTTGTGGCTTAGGTAATAATGTGACTATTTTGGCTTATTGTATGGCTCAGCAGAGGAGTTTTACCTCCTTGGGAGATGTGAACAAAGTCTGTGCACTCAGATAGGGCACTATTGACAGATAGGAGGAAAAAGATTCTATCTAAGTCAAACTCATGAACCAATGAGTTTATTGAGCTTACTTAGAAGAACATGAGTGATCAGGACTATGCATATATTAGTTATGTTTCTGTTGCTGTGATGGGACACCATGACCAGAAGCAACCAGAAGGAAGATTTTATTTGGGATAATGGTTATAGAAGGTTGAGTCTATCGTTTCGTAGGGGGAATTACAGCAAGCAGCAGGCATAGTGTTGGGAATAGGAAGCTGAGAACACTCATCTTCAAATGCAAGCATGCAGCAGAGAAAGACAACTAGAAGTGGCACAAGGTTTTAACTTCAAAGCCTTCCCCAAGGGGGACACTTTTAGCAAGACTGAACCAAAACTGTCCATAACAGTGATCCTAACTGTAGACGATGTGTTCAAATGCCTCATACTATGGGGATATTTCCATCCAAATCACCACAATGGATGACTCTGAAACATGCTACAGAATTTCCAAAGCACAATGTGGGTGAAACCCTTCAATAGGATGTTTGCCATAGATACAAGTCTTCATATAACCTTCTGTGTCTTATATTTACTAGCATCTCTCAAGATCAATGTATAGCTGGGAGGCAGAGAGAGTGGTACGTAGAACCCAAGGGATAGGCTCTCCTTTTGGTAGCAGTTGTTAAAGCCTCTATCACTATTACTATCAATATCTGCAACTTGTGCTACATTATTTCATGGTCATATGAGACATAGAAGACAATTGCTTTACCTGGACAACCCTTAGGACATGTAAATATTGTTGAAATAGTTTAGTATTCTTATAGTTATACTCTTAACCTCAACAGGAGCAGTGGTTGCTTTTATAAATGAGAGTGTCCAAATCAACATTCCTGGTGGGGTGCCTGTGATTTCCTAAATATCCAAAAGCAACTTTTCCTAAATGATTGTTCCTGTTTCCATGATTGACAGGCCTGACACTTACAGGAAAGGGGAATGGTTTGTCTTTATTTTATTAGCCTACAGCTATATAATATTTTATGGCCTAGATAGTTATTTGTTCATGGCCTCCCATGCAGCTCAGAATGTCATGCCTCCCGCCAGGACCAGAGATAACTCAGATTGCATTCTTCTGACAAGTAACTAGTTTCCCAATGTTCTGAGCTTGTTTGTACAAGTTGCTGAGTGTGAGAGAGGGAGTCATATATAGAATGCTTTAAGTCTATCAGTGTCTAATTCCCTGCCCTGAGGAACTAGAGGCTTTAGCCAAATGTCTTACTGCCTGACCCGCACTGTCTGATGGGATTTGTACAGGTCATTTCCTGAGATGGGTGTGGTAATTAAGGTAGTTGAGAAGACCATTGCTCACTGCCAGTTGTTCTCTATACTCAGGGACAGTGAGATGGCTTAGTGGAAGGGGCTTGGTGCTAATCCCAGTGACCTAAGTTCAGTCCCTGGAACTCACAGTGGAAGGAGAGAACCAACTCCTATAAGTTATTCCCTAATATTGATAGTATACCATAGAGTGGCACTTCCCCCACAAATATAAACAATAAGCAAACAAATAAATAAAACAACAAACTTTATACTCCAAATTATAATTGAAAAATGTTCCACGGAGCTGTGCGCTGTACAATTTTGCCTTGCATTTACATTGCACAATTCCTTACAACTAGACTGGAGAGAGATCCACAAGATGCTTATAGCCTAAATGATTGTTTTATGTTGCTTCCTTATTTTATTAATTGAATAAGCAAGAGTTCAAATATTAAAGTACCTAGAATGTGTTCATTCAATTGGACAAATTGAGATGGTTTTTAAATGATTTTGAAAGTCTTAAAGTGAAATAACAGACTTAACATTACTCAAAAGTAGAATATCCTGGTGGTGTGGTAGGAGGAGGAGTTGGAGCCTCAGATACTCACTGTACAATCTCTACAAGCAGCACATATTTAGCAATGTCCTGAAAACCCAAACAGTGGCATGTAGCTCACCACTAATGGTTGACAGAAATGCTCTTAAGCTGCCCTACCTTTTCTTGAGAAACAATCAATTGGCAATTTCCTGAAAACAGCCCATCTTCCCTCGAAGACACACATTTTTTTTTTTTAAGAAATTAATTTAGACATACATATTCACATGGTTGATAGCCTTAACTTTACAAAGTGGTATTTGTGGATAACCAATTTCTATCAGACATTGATCAGGCCATATTTCATAAACACTCATGTAGAAAATGTCTTGTCCATTTATATTTATCTATTCAGGTAACACACTTAAACAAACTGGGCCGGAGTATGGGTTTCCCAGGGCAAAACCGTTCAGTTAGGGTCTCCAGAGCTGGGAAGCTGCCTGTGGAGGGAACAGCAAGCACAGTTGAGAGGACATGGCCTTGGCTAAAATCATTGTTTCTCGGGAAGGAAATGGTCTGAGGAGATGAACTGTGTGAGCTTCTGCCTTTGGTGTGGAATGCCAGGGTCTGGTGAAGAGGCTGTACACATTGCTCCACAGGACACAGCAGAAAGAAGGCAGATATGATGGGCTATATACGTCAACAGGAGTGGATAATTAAGGCAAAAGGTCCTCTGAAAGAGCATTGCTTCCTGCTTTCAGTAAAATAAGAAGAGTCCAGATTGGCAGAAGGGAGGCAGGACTGAAACTGGGGCATGCAGAAGTAGGGTCAGATGTCTCAGGGGTGGGGTTGATGTGGTATCAAGTAGATTTCCTGAAAACAAGCATCAGTATGTCAAGGAGTGAAGAAGTCACAGCTGTATCCAAATGTACTTCTCTAAGAGGAGAAAAGTAGTCTGACTGTGTGTTACATGTTGCATTAAGAGACATACCGCCAGATGCCAGGGTGCCTGTGGCATGGGTCCAAAGAGAAGCAATCCAAAACCCCTAGAATGAAGACAGTGTTATGTAGGGCTTGAGACGGTTTTGAGAGTGGGCAGTTGAGTCATTTTATGTGTTCTAGGAGGAAGAGGGGGAGGAAGAAGAGAAAAGAGGAGAAGGAGGGGAGGAATGAAAGGTGTACTGTTAGTTATGACTTGTGGTTATGGGATATTCAAACCCTAACTTAATTAGCTTGAGAAAATGGCAAGCAGACCAGAAGATTTGCCTCCCCTGAATGGCCTGTCTAGCTAGGCCTTGTCAGTAACATGAAGCCTGTTTTGATCTTGTCCCTCTCTGGTGACCATGCTTAGGTCAGGGGCAGGGTTTCTTTCTTTCTTTTTTTTTTTTAATTTTATTTTTTTATTTACATTGCAAATGATTTCCCCTTTTCTGGGTCCCCACTCCCTGCAAGTCCCATAAGCCCTCTTCCGTCCCCCTATACTTCCATCCACCCCTTCCCACTTCCCTGTTCTGGAATTCCCCTATACTTTTGCACTGAGTCTTTCCAGAACCAGGAGCCACTCCTCCATTCTTTTTGGACATCATTTAATTTGTGGATTATGTCCTGGGTATTCAAAGTTTCTAGGTTAATATCCACTTATCAGTGAGTGCATACCATGATTGATCTTTTGAGACTGGGTTACCTCACTTAGTATGATGTTCTCCAGTTCCATCCATTTGTCTAAGAATTTCATGAATTCATTGTTTCTAATTGCTGAATAGTACTCCATTGTGTAAATATACCACCTTTTTTGTATCCATTCCTCCGTTGAAGGACATCTAGGTTCTTTCCAGCTTCTGGCTACTACAAATAGGGCTGCGATGAACATAGTGGAGCATGGGTCCTTATTGCATGCTGAAGAATCCTCTGGATATATGCCCAGTAGTGGTATAACAGGGTCCTCAGGAAGTGACATGCCCAGTTTTCTGAGAAACTGCCAGACTGATTTCCAAAGTGGTTGTACCATCTTGCAATCCTACCAGCAGTGGAGGAGTGTTCCTCTTTCTCCACATCCTCGCCAACACCTGCTGTCTCCTGAGTTTTTGACCTTAGCCATTCTGACTGGTGTGAGGTGAAATCTCAGGGTTGTTTTGATTTGCATTTCCCTAATGATTAATGATGTTGAACATTTCTTAAGGTGTTTCTCAGCTCTCTGAAGTTCTTCATGTGAAAATTCTTTGTTTAGCTCCGTACCCCACTTTTTAATGGGGTTATTTGGATCTCTGGGTTCTACTTTCTTGAGTTCTTTGTATATATTAGATATTAGCCCTCTGTCGGATTTAGGGTTGGTGAAGATCCTTTCCCAGTCTGTTGGTTGACATCTTGTCCTTTTGATGGTGTCCTTTGCCTTACAGAAACTTTGTAGTTTTATGAGGTCCCATTTGTCAATTCTTGATCTTAGAGCGTAAACTATTGGTGTTCTATTCAGGAACTTTTCCCCTGTGCCCATGTCCTCCAGGGTCTTCCCCAGTTTTTTTTTCAATTAGTTTCAGTGTGTCAGGTTTTATGTGGAGGTCCTTGATCCATTTGGAGTTGAGCTTGGTACAAGGAGATAAGAATGGATCGATGTGAATTCTTCTGCATGCTGACCTCCAAATGAACCAGCACCATTTGTTGAAGAGACTATCTTTTTTCCACTGGATGCTTTCAGCCCCTTTGTCGAAGACCAAGTGACCATAGGTGTGTTGGTTCATTTCTGGGTCTTCAATCCTATTCCATTGATCTGCTTGCCTGATATTGTACCAATACCATGCAGTTTTTATCACTATTGCTCTGTAGTAGAGTTTAAAGTCTGGGATACTGAATCCCCCTGAAGTTCTTTTACTGTTGAGAATAGTTTTAGCTATCCTGGGTTTTTTGTTATTCCAGATGAATTTGAGAATTGCTCTTTCTAGCTCTATGAAGAACTGGGTTGGGATTTTTATGGGAATAGCATTGAATCTGTAGATTGCCTTTGGCAAGATGGCCATGTTAACTATATTAATCCTGCCAATCCACGAGCATGGAAGGTTTTTCCATTTTCTGAGGGGGCAGGGTTTCTTATATATAGCAGGGAACAGCCCCTATAGTTCCAAGGAAGAGCTGAAAGTGTCCTCTGGAGGGGTTTTGTCTGGCCCATGGAGGACAGGTGTTTACTCTTGACTGGCCTTGACTGTCTCTGTGTTTAGTATCCACCACTGAGTGGTGTTACTATGGCATCACATTCAAAGTATAGAACAGGATTCTCCCTTGAAAAGGCAGGGGTGAAGGAAGAGTGAAAATAATGTGTCCACCACATATATTTCAGGGGTGAGAGCAAAAGAGGTCTTTTAGGATGCCTAGTCTACTTGTCAGCCTTATGGGTCCTCAGGTACCACCACTGTGTCTAGCTTTTAAGATCTACCTTCCTTGAATGTTATGGAAAGCATCCATTTCATTCCTATTATCTTGCCCCCTTCAGGGAAAACCTTCCATTTCCCATCGCAGTAGGAATGAGCTGTGTTCCCCTGGGACATAATATGTGACCTTTTTGCATGTTTTGTTTCAGTCTTTTTTGTTGACAGTTTTAAGAGCCTATGTTTAACTCTGTACCCAATTTTTAATAAGGTTATTTGGTTTTCTGGAGTCTAACTTCTTGAGTTCTTTGTATATATTGGATATTAGCCCTCTATCTGATGTAGGGTTGGTGAAGATCTTTTCCCAATTTGTTGGTTGTCGATTTGTCCTTTTGATGGTGTCTTTTGCTTTACAGAAACTTTGTAATTTTATGAGATCCCATTTGCCAATTCTTGATCTTAGAGCATACGCTATTGGTGTTCCGTTCAGGAACTTCCCCCTGTACCGATGTCCTCAAGGGTCTTCCCCAGTTTCTTTTCTATTAGCTTCAGAGTGTCTGGCTTTATGTGAAGGTCCTTGATCCATTTGGAGTTGAGCTTAGTACAAGGAGACAAGGATGGATCACTTCCCATTCTTCTGCATGCTGACCTCCAGTTGAACCAGCACCATTTGTTGAAAAGGCTATCTTTTTTCCATTGGATATTTTTAGCCCCTTTGTCGAAGATCAAGTGGCCATAGGTGTGTGGGTTCTGGATCTTCAATCCTGTTCCATTGATCTGCCTGCCTGTCACTGTACCAATACCATGCAGTTTTTAACACTATTGCTCTGTAGTAATGCTTGAGGTCAGGGATACTGATTCCCCCAGAATTTCTTTTGTTGTTGAGAATAGTTTTAGCTATTCTGGGGTTTTTGTTATTCCAGATGAATTTGAGAATTGCTCTTTCTAACTCTATGAAGAATTGAGGTGGGATTTTGATGGGTATTGCGTTGAATTTATTTATTGCTTTTGGCAAAATGGCCATTTTAACTATATTAATCCTGCCGATCCATGAGCATTGGAGGTTTTTCCATTTTTTGAGGTCTTCTTCCATTTCCTTCTGGGCATGTCACTTCCGAAAGATCCTGCTATACCACTCCTGGGCATATACCCAGAGGATTCTCTAGCATATATTAAGGATATATGCTCCACTATGTTCATAGCAGCCCTATTATAATAGCCAGAAGCTGGAAAGAACCCATGTATCCCTCAATAGAAGAATGGATGCAAAAAATGTGGTACATCTACACAATGGAGTACCATTCAGCCATTAGAAACAATCAATTCATGAAATTCTTAGGCAAATGGATGGAGCTGAAGAACATCATACTAAGTGAGGTAACCCAGTCTCAAAAGATCAATCATGGTATGCACTCACTAATAAGTGGATATTAGCCTGGAAAACTGGAATACCCAAAACATAATCCACGCATCAAATAAGGTACAAGAAGAATGGAGGAGTTGTCCCTGGTTCTGGAAAGACTCAGTGTAGCAGTATAAGGCAAAACCAGAACAGGGAAGTGGGAAAGGGTGGGTGGGAGAACACAGGGAGGGAAGGGGGCTTATGTGACTTTCGGGGAGTGGGGGACAAGAAAAGGGGAAATCATTTAAAATGTAAATAAAAAATATATCGAATAAAATTAAAAAAATCAATAAAAAAGAACCTATTTTATGTCTGTATTTCTGTGTCTAGATCAGCATCTTTCATCTGTATTGATTACTATCTACTATCTATGGTCTGTCTATCTGTCTATCTATCTATCTATCTATCTATCTATCTATCATCTATTTATAATCTATCATCTTCTGTTTTCTATCACCTATATGTAAACTACTATTATCTGACTACCTATTACTATATATTTATCTATATAGAGGAATATATATATATATAGTATTATATATATAACATATAGTATTGTTTACTTATTGTCTGTTATTTACTTATTATGTCTATATTATTTATTTTTTCTGTCTCTACACATACCTACCTTTCTTTTTTTCCCTATAACTATCTACCTAACACATACTCTAATGGCATCACTTTTGTTACAGGCCTGTTTTGCTCCATGTTTACTTTTATATCAGTAGGGACTTCTTGTCCATGAGACCCTGGCTCTTGTTCTTGGGACCTGCCTTCTTAAGGTGACCCATTCTTTCTCTAGGTTGCTTCATGTATTCTGCCTTGGCAGCTGTGTGACTTCTCTTCAGGATAACTTAGCTAGCAGACCAGGGCAACTATTTTCTGACTACTCAGTCACAGGAAACCCCTGACACCCTCAGGGTTCTGGAGAACCCAGAATTTGGTCTTTTACTTATGCCAAAGAGAACTAGCCCTCCTTCTAAAGTGCATAGTCAAGAGCCATCAGCCTCTCCTATGTACTGTGGGTTCATTCCAATATTTCCCCAGACGCAGAAGAGAAGTCTAGTGTTGAGAAGATATCTTTCGGTCATTGAATTCACAAGTAAATGGATAATTTTTATAACCTTGTTTTTGTGATGTTACATTCAGTTTTAATGGTAGTGATGTTGACCAGCCTGAGCTTG